>NW_006408623.1:10780204-10792689 GCF_000296735.1 Chrysochloris asiatica | reverse complement strand
TCCTCCATAGCTGTCCAGTATGTAGAAAAGGCCAGGATGTCGCCCTCATTCAGTCAGTCAACCTTATAGGCAGCTGTAATCCAAACTTAAAGATAGTTCCTGGGCCTCATTCACTGAAGCAAAAAACAAGTTCTCAGTGTGGGATAGGTAGTTATAGAGGAAAAGTTAGACATTTTAAGGCCAGTGAAAATGATTCCCTCCACCCTTGTTTTCCACAGGTGAAGGACGCAGGTCACAACAGACTCCATCAACATCATCTGATCTAACTTCATTAGCTCAGCAACAGTGTGGTCTGGATGGTGACATGCTGCCATTGCTCAGGGACCAGCCAATCAGCTGGATGGGACAGATCTTCTTAACTTTGGTAACTAGGAGGGATCATGCTTCTAGATGGAGAACTTCTATTTCCTCCCACCAATCCCTGGAATCCCAGTCTGCCTTCCCTGATTGCAGGGGGGATGTGCCCTCTGACTGGGTAGGAGCCGCCCTTTCACATTCTCTGGGCAACAAACCAGTGTTTCTATGGTAGATTCTTCTGTTTAGAGGTAGGTGGTCATAACATCGGAGGTGCTGTCCTGTTCTACCTGTGCCTCTCTCTACAAATGAATCTTTCCATTTTGAGCTTCCATTTCAGTAGTTCCTTACACAGTACATGGGAAGGACCAGGCTACTGAGAAACCTACCCCCTAGTGTTTGTCTGAGCCTGGCAGACCCCAACTCCCTGTAGGAGTCCTAGCAATCCTTGCAGCATTTTTGGCATGTCCCTGAATTCACACACTCCTCCCCATGTCTCCAGCAACTGTGTCATAGGGCCACACTTGGAGTCCAATGTCCACCCTGGGATTATCCCTGTAGAATTCTTATTCCCTCCCATCTTATTTTAGAAGTTCTTTTTTGTTTTTGTGCGTTTTGTTTTTTGTTTTGGGTAGAGGGGCGTTGTCTTCTGGCTGACTCAGGGATTTCTGAAGTTCAAAATCAGAAGGAAAAAGTCTTTGACAAGAGACTGAAAAACCTACTAGAATCCTGTCCAAGCAATGTTAGTTCATTACAGAAATAAAATAAAAAAGAGATGGTTTACTAATAAGGAACCTCGCTAACAATGCATGACAACTGTCCCCAGTGGAGGCAGGCTGGATGCTGAAGTTTTTATGTTAGAGGGGGCTTGAGGTCCTTTTTTAATAATATGTGATAAGCAAATCACATATTCCAGGCAGAAATGGAGGGGGGCGACATGAAAAGAGTCTTGTTTCCGGGCAAAGGTAAATAGAAAGACAGGCCTGTTCCAGCTTCCTGCTACCAGTTAGTAGATATGTGACCAGTATGTGGGAACACAGAAACCCTATATGCATGGTCAGGATTACAGCTAGAGAGAAGGAGGAAGGACACCAAAGCAGAAAAAGCTCATCTCCTGGGTTGACATTAATCTGGACATTTGAGAATGTTCAGCTTGTGTCTCTACAGCTACAAAGCCACAGTGGTCCATATGGCTAGGTGCTGGTGCAATAAAAGACATGGAGATCAATGGAACAGAATTAAGGACACAAAAGAAAATCAGTCCACAGTAATTCAGCTAATCTTTGACAAAGAGACAAAACACATTAAATGGGCAAGAGTTGAACCTGTCAATAATGGGATGGCAAAATTGGAAATCCATATGTCAAAAAATGAAACAAAACCCATGGCTCACAACATATACAAAAACAAACTCAATGAGGGTTAAAGGCCTAAATGTAAAATCTAAAATTACAATGATCATCCATGAAGAAACTGAGACAAATTTAGGGGTTCTGGTATATGGCATAAATACACTACCAAGCATAACTAAAAACACACAAATAGAAGACAACATAGAAGACTGGAAACTTCTAATAATTAGACAATTAAGTGCATCAAATATTTCACCATATAGACAAGAAGACAGTGCACATATTGGAAATAAAATTTTTCAATGACATATCAAACAAGAGACTAATCTCTATATTTTATATAAAACCACAACACAAGAGAAAGACAAATCAATTTTAAAATGGGCAGAAGACATGGCAGACACTTCAAAATAAAAGACACTCAAGTGACCATCAAACATACAAAGAAATGCTCATGGTCACTATCCATTACTGTTGCTGTTGCTAAGTGCCGTTGAGTCAATTCCGATCCATAGTGACCCTCTATAGGGTTTCCAAGGAGTAGTTGGTGAGGTTGAACCACCAACCTTGCAGTTCAAATGACTTTACAGTCTGACACATTAATTCACAGCGCCACACCAGGACTCCCATGATACATTGTTGTTGTTGTTAATTGTTGTTGAGTCAATTCCGACCCATACTAACACTGTATAGGGTTTCCAAAGAGCAGCTGGTGAGCTTAAACCACCAATCTTACAGTTCAAATGAACTTGTAGTCTGACACATTAGCCCACATGGGCACACCAATCTCCCTATCCATTAGAAATATGTAAATCAAGATACGAATGAGATATCACTTGACCTCTGATTTAATAGTCTAGTTAACAAACAAATAAAAAAAAAAGAAAGAAAGAAAACAGAAAACGAAAAATGAGGGCAAAGGTGTGGAAAGGCTGGGGCATTACTACATTGCTTATGCAACCATAAGATGGTGCAACCACAGTGGAAAACCGTACAGCAATTCCTCAAAATGTTGGAAATAGTAATGCCTTATGGTCCAACATTCCCTCTATTTGGTATATACCCACAAGAAATAAGAACCAATGACACAAGTGGATATATGTACACTCGTGTCTGTCACAGCATTACTCTCAATAGCAAAAAGATGGAGACAGCCTAAATGTCCAGCAACAGAAGAAAGGCCAAACAAACTTTGCTACATACACACGATGGAATACTACTAACCACCAAAGAATAACAATGAAACTGTGAAACACCTCATAACATGGATGAACCTGGAGGACATTATGCTGAGTGAAATTAATCAATTATTAAAAGACAAAGATGGAAGGTATACACAAAAGTCACTGCAAAAAAAAAAAAAAAAAAAATGGCCAATGTTCAACCATTTCAAGACAGAGCATATGATCAAGAACCAATATTACTGAATGAAAAAGACCAAGCTGTCTGGAAGTATTCGTTTAAAAAAAATTTTGAAAATTCTCCAGGAATTGGAGCCTTGAGATCTTGAAATTTCATGAACAGTTTTAGAGACGAGAAAGCACATTCACGTTGCCGAAACCTACATGAGCCTTGTGGAGACAAAGGTGCAATTTATTTAATTTTTTTGTTTCTTTCTTCCTTGTTTTTCTAACCAATGAAAATCCGAGAGATTCTCATGCTCTCTGGGTGATGGAAGCCACTTGTGGGTTGTAGGTCAAGGGAGATTGTAGACAAAGGAAGGAACTATATACAATAACCCCACTTGGCAGGCTTTGATCCAAATATGCAAAGTCCACCCTAGCCAGTCCTAGATGGTTCTCACTAGAAGAGGCAGCTGAATGGATACATAGACTAGAGAAAAACAAAAACAAAAAGCATGTGATCAAGAACACATGGACCAAAGGAAGAATCCAAGGTCCACTGAGGGCATTGGTGAAAAACAAGGAACCAGGAACTGACAATACACTGAAATATTTCAACAAACTGATGCAGCACTGGGATCTATGCCAATGAAATGTGGAAGAGAGCTACCTGCACAAGTGATTCAGAGATCCATATGTGCTCGCATTCCAAAGAGACGTGACCCAGCAGAATGTGGTAGTCTCCTAACAATATCATTAATTTCACATGCAAGGACAATTTTGCTGAAGATAATTCAAGAATGGCTGCATGAGCACATCAACAGGAAACTGCCCGAAATTTAAACCAGATTCACAAGAGGACATGATATGAGGGATATTATTCCAGATGTCAGATGGATGGGGATGAAAACAGAGAATATCAGAAAGATATTTACCTGAGTTTTATTGATTATGCAAAAGTTTTTGAATGTGTGGATCATGACAAGTTATGGATAACATTGCAAAAATGAGTATTGCAGAACACTAAATTGTCCTGGTAAGAAACTTGTACATAGACCAAGAGGCAGTCATTCAAAGAGAATGAGGGGTACTGAAGGCATTAAAATCAGGAAAGGTGTGTGCCAAGGTTGTATTATTTCACCATTCTCATTTGATCTGTATGCAGAACAAAAACTGGATTATATGGAGAAGAAACTGGTATCAGAATTGAAGGAAGACTCATTAACAATGTAATATGCAGATGATTGTTGAATGTTGCTTATTGAAAGTGAAAAGGGCTTAAAGTACCTACAGTTGAAGATCAAAGACCACAGCCTTAAGCATGGATTTCACTTCAATGTAAAGAAAACAAAAATTCTAACAACTGGACCAATGAATAACATCATTATAAATGGCGAAAATTTAAAGTTATCAAAGTTTTCATTGTGCTTATATCCACAAACAGCATTCATGGAAGCAGCAGTCAAGAAGTCAAATGACATTTTACTTAGGCAAATCTGCCTAACACCTCTTTAAAGTGTTCAAGAGCAAAGACACTGGTGGCATATCTTCCAGAATCACAGCAACATGCTAGACACCACATTAAGACAAACTGACAGATAAGTGATGGACCCAAATGTTTAGACAAGCTTTATTTGTAATGGTCAAAAGCTGAAAACAATATATATAAATGTCTATCAGCAGACAAATGGATAAATGAAATGTGGAATTGCACTTTTGACTAACAGAATGTTGATCAAAGTTAAAAAGAGATGAACAACTGACACAAGCAACATGAGTGAATGTCAAGAATAACATGCAAAGGGAACGAAGAGAGGTCAGACACAAATGAATGCATGCTTATATTCATTATATTTATATGAAATTCTAGATCATGTGAAACAGATATTTGGTGGAAAAAATCTGAAGAGTAATTACATTGAGAGATGAGGTAAGGGTTTATAGAAAAGCACAGGAGGGAAATTTATGGGATGATTATCATGTAATGTATCTTGATAGAGGTTTGAGTTACATCAGTATGCATTTGTCAAAACCCAGCAAATGTACACCTGTATTTATGTATTCCTAGTTTGAAACTTTTACGTCAAAAGTAAAACAATAACAACAACAAAAAACTATTGACAAATGTTGAACTCTAATAAAGTATAGGCATGCTGAAGTACTTATAAAATGTACCATCTTTAAAAATTGCTTTGAAATACATAAAATGTAAGATGGATAAATGGATGAAAAGGTGAATAATAATGCAGTATCAAATTAACAGAATAAAATAGACAAGGCATACATAGGTGTTCACTGTGAATTCTTACAACTTTGTATGTGCAATGTGACACTCTATAGTTTTTAAACCTTGCATAATAATCTGTGAAAGTTATAGCTCTGGACACAAGGCTGAACCAATCTTGGTGGGCAAGATTAGCACTAGATGTATGTAGACCAGTTACAACTAGTGCTAATCTTGACCACGTCATGTCACCCAGTAGAAACCCTATGGCTCCATTTCAAAGTGTTAGAAATGAAAAAAGAAATAGATGTGATGATGTTCAAGTTAAATCATTGGATTTGGAGATTGTCTAGATACAGAAGCTAAGAAAGAATATCAAGAATTTTTCAATAACTGACTCTTGCAACTAGACGATGTTGAGGAAACTTGAGGTCCTGCACTTAGCCTGGCTACATGACCTCGCTGAAAGATTTCCAAAAATCTACAACAGCTTCTTGACCAGTTAAATTAGTTGTAGAGGGTAAGGTCTAGACTGTAGAATAAATCTGGGATCTGAGTGTGGTGCTGTAGAACATGTACTAAACTGCTAACCACAATATTGGCATGCAAAGCCCACCAGCTGCTCCTCAGAAACCCTACACTACGTCTCTATGAGTTGGAAACAAATTAAAGTCACTCAACAGCAATGGTGCTCGCTGGGCAGTTTTATAAATGGGCCCAGGGTTAGGTTTGGACTGTAGCTATAAATTTACACCTCACTGTCAAAGATAGATAATAAATGCAGCCAGGGAACACATAAAATTACTAAGAGAAAGGAAGAGAGATGGGATGAGGCAATGAAGACTATCACCATTCAGAAGCTGGAAACAGAATATGATCCATGATCATAGTGGAAAGGAAACTGAGGAAGAACTGAACCCATATACAAACAATGTTCAATAAAATTTGTAAAACTAAAGACAAAAGACAACTCTTACTCTAGACTCATTGAGGGAGAGGGGCTGTGTGCTGGCAGCTGGGAGCAGGCTTGCAGGTTATGTCTTTGATAGTTTGAATGGTTATGTATTACTGAGTGCTTCAGTGTACATCCAAAATTATTTTTAAAAACACAGGGACTGGAAACAAATACTGTTGAATGATGATGCATGGAGGGGATTGTAATCATTGCAATGAAACGAAATACGATAGGATGAATGTAAAACTGATGTTCTCCCATGTACACTATCACTCATTCACAATAAAAACTTTTTTAAAAAAATATTAAATAATATTAAATCAATTTTAAAAAAGACAACCATTTCCTGCTATGGTACAGATTCCAGGTGAAGAATGATGATACCTTTTGTGGAAGGGAAAAAATAGAACTATGCCTCTCTTTGCAGGTCTTGCAAATGAACACTGGGTGTCATATGTCTTTACCTCTCAAACATGCCAGGGCCAATAACTCTCTCTTATGGTGAGGAGCAAACACTCCTGGGTTTTCTGAAAACACACCAAGAAAGCTAGGTAAAAAACTAGGTCTAGGTGAGGTCTTCGCAACAACATGTGAAGAATTCCCCACATTGAAGCACACAAAGTAATGTGTTCAGGGGGCCAAACTCTAACTCTACCTAAAGGGGGTGACAGGATACCCTTTACATAAAGTCTTGATGTTGGGAGCCAAACCTCCTCAGTCACAGTAGCCGGGGTCAGGACAACAGAATCAGGAGTGAGTAAAGGTCCACATAAGTCACTGGGCACGTGATAGAGGGGAAGCTTGTTTTCTGCAAATCCATCCCATTAGCCATTAGTTACCTTCTTGACCTTTGCCTCTTGCTTCTGATTATCAAAGTCATTTGAAAATTAACTAAATTGACATTATTATAGTTTACATGTCCACGCTCTTTCCTCACCAGGAGGCAGGGGCCAACTTCTGGAGTGCAGATTTCACATCCTTGTTCCTCAGTGTGTAGATCAGCGGGTTCAGGGCAGGGCTGACCGTTGTGTACAACACAGTCACTACCTTACCACTCTCCATTGAAGCACCAGAGACAGGAAGGAAGTAGGTGTAGATGACAGTAGAGTAGTACAAGCTGACCACCAGGAGGTGGGAGGAGCAGGTAGAGAAAGCTCGGCGCTTGCCCGAGGCTGAGCGGATGCGGAGGATGCTGGCCACGATGTAACCATAGGAGGCCATCGTCAGCAAGAAGTTGACCACACCAAAGTAGACATCAGCCATGATAATCATGATATTGTTTATGACTGTGGGGCTACAAGATAGCAGCAGCAGTGAGGGAGCTTCACACAAAAAATGCTGGACATGGTTGGGGCCACAAAAGGTCAGCTGTGCAATGAGGCCTGTGTTCACTGATGTGTTGACAGCACCGAATGTCCACACAGTTACAGCTAACAGTGTACACAGTGGCCAACTCATGATGGTGCCATACCGCAGTGGCTGGCAGATGGCCACATAGCGGTCAAATGCCATGGTTGTGAGCAACAACAACTCGGCACCAAGAGACCAGATCAGGAAGAAAACTTGGGTCAGGCAGCCCTGATAGGAGATTGTATCTACCCGGGCTACCAATCTCTCCAAAAGCTTGGGGAGAACAGTGGTTGTGCAGAGGATGTCCAAAATGGCCAAGTTGACAAGGAAGAAGTACATTGGGGTGTGCAGACTTGGGCTCAGAGTGATGAGTGTGATGATGAGGCTGTTTCCTACAAGAGCTGTCAGGTAGAGGAAGAAGAAAAGGACCGAGAGCAAGAGTCGGAGATGTGGGTCTTCTGAGAAGTCCTCCAGAATGAACTCCACTACCGCTGTTTGGTTGCCTGCTGACATCTGGATGAACCTTTTGGGTCCCTATTCAGAAAGGCACACAAAACAATGAGTATTGTGGTCTTCAGAAAACACCCAAATTATAACCCACCAGGACTTGTTGACATCTTCACCAAGAAAGCACTCAACTAAGGCATCAATGTGTCACTTGGCCCTAGAAGCAGTCAGGGAATTGCCATTCTCCCTGGACTCTCCTGGACAGCCCCACCTTGCCCTGATGATATGCCTTCCTGACAGCTTTCCCCATTTGTAACCAGGAGGATTGTCCCCAGCATCACACAGTCAATTACACAGTAAGCACAGAAAGAGCCTGCTTTCACTTTAACTTATAACATATCCTTCCTGATCCAGGGACCCACCAGTCTCATCTGCCTCTTAATGTCCATGATGAGTGTGATGATGAGGCTGTTTTCTGCAAGACCTGTCATTTAGAGGAGGATAAAAAGGACCAAAAGCAGGCCCCGGACCTATGGGTCTTCTGAGAATCCCTGCAAAATGAACTCAAAAACAGCTGTGTGGTTTTCTGTTAACATCTGGATGGATCTTTCAGGTCACTAGTCAGCAGAGAACAAAAATTGATGGGTGGTGTGGTCTTCAACCATGACCCTGATCGCAACCCATCAGAACATGTTTGTATCTTCACCAAGAAGGCACACAACTAAGGCTTAAATGTGTCTCTTCATCCTAGAGTAGTCAGGGAATTACCTCTCATCCTGAACTCTCTTAGGCAGGTCCACAAGGTCCTGATGATAAACCTTCCTAATAGCTTTCCCCATTTGTAACCAGCAGGCCTGTCCCCATCAATCCAGAGTTAGGTGTACAGGGGGCACAGAATGTGCCTGTATTTACTTTAATTTAGTACATATCCTTCCTGATCCAGGGACTCACCACTGTAGTCAGCCTCTTAATGTACAGGACTCAACCTGGAACAACCTAGGCACCAAGCTAGGTACCTGTTCTTTGAAAGTCAGGAAGAAAAGCCTGTGTTGCAGCTGGGGCACCTAGGACTTTATGCTCCTAGACCAACACAACAGCTGCAGCGCAAGGAGGGACTGTCAGGGGCAGCGGCAGACTCACCTGCGCAGGTGTTTCAGGCAGAGGCATTACTGTCCAGCCAGTGTCACACACGTTCTCTCCAAGAATTCCCAAGCCCTTATAAGGGAATGCCCATAGCAACTAATGCCCATAGGCAGGAACCCCAACAATGATTCAAAATCTATCTTTTATCCTTTCAGGAAGCACAAGTCTATGTAGGGCTGGAGGAAGCAGGAATGGGCACATGCTGAGTCTCAGCACAGTTCCATGACCTCCCCACCAATGCAGAGCCCCAGGTCTTTGGTCAGGGACACAGTCAGAGAGCAGTCAAATTCACCAATATCAAGTGTCCCTCCACTGGTGTCATTACAAACCCCAGTGGGTTTGGGAGAGTCCAAGGTCTAGATGCATTTGGCCTGGACTGAGGGCAACTCAGAGGCATAGTTCTCACCATTTTGCACCTTTGGAACACTTACCTCCTTCGCATGTAATGCCAACAGAAAACTACACACACAATGGAATATGTGCTCACTAAGGAGCTCTCATAGCGAAGTGGTTACGAATCGGCTGCAAACCACAAGGCCAGCAGTTTGAAACTAACAGCTGTTCCACCGGAGAAAGATGAGGCTTTCTGCTCCCGTAAAGATTTTCGGCCTTGGAAACCCGGTAAAGGTTCGCTATGAGTCGGAACCAACTCCACAGCACACAGCCACCACCATTCTGTTCACGGAGCTCAAGGGTGGGAAAGTTCTGGTGTTTCTGACAGTTTGGACCACAGGTTGGTTATCCCTGAGGACCTGTTGTGTGCCTTCAGAAGACCAGGGGCAGCACACCCCTCTCTGGTCAGCAGAACTAGAGAAGCTTAAAGAGCAAGGTGGGGTTCATCTAAGGGCTCTGCCTCTGAGGGTCCCGGTCATGTCCAATACAGCAGCCACATGGCATGTGAACCCTCAGGCATCCAGCAACTTCCTGTACATGTAGCAGCGATGCCCACTCACTCCCCTCTGGTCTTCACCCCCAAAAACTGAGATTCTCTTAGCTGCAGATCCACCTGCAGGTCCAACAGA
Source organism: Chrysochloris asiatica (assembly GCF_000296735.1). Taxonomy (NCBI): domain Eukaryota; kingdom Metazoa; phylum Chordata; class Mammalia; order Afrosoricida; family Chrysochloridae; genus Chrysochloris; species Chrysochloris asiatica. The sequence goes on along the minus strand of NW_006408623.1, from coordinate 10,782,559 downwards.
GGCTCAGCCACTACAACCCTCTTGTCTCCTGCACCAGATTCATAGAAGACTTGGTGGCAGGTGACTTCTATCCCACATTAGAGACTACAACCTACTTTGGAGGTTAGGCACCCTGTTTGGTTCTCATCTTACCAGAAGATGAACTGTACAGATTAGTCAGCACAACCAGCAGATGTGTGGCAGGTCCCGACACTTTAGTTTCAAACTGAAATAGCAAAAGACATGAACAAAGTACATTTAGGGGATTTGTTTCCACAATAAAATAGATCAGAACAAAAACAAAAAGTGTCTTCAAACACATCAAGAGCAAATTTAGGACATATAATCCAAAAGACCAGGGATAGACAGATAGACAGATGGCTACTGCCACTAATACTGCTGTTCACTACTAATACCAGGAATACATCCAATAATTTTTGTCTGAACCTGATGCCACATATACATGGAAAATACATAACATCTTACTCAGGAGGGAAAGTAAGATGTGACCTGTGTCTAAAGGCCCATACTTGCTGCTCGGTTGCTCCTGTGTTTTGTTATGGGCCTTTAAACAGTGGCCATGGCCTCCAGCAGACACCTCATCTGGATAGCTGCCCATGAGAGTAATTACTCCACCTGGACGTAGTAGGCCCCACGGGGCACAGTCCGAAGCTGACTCAGTTCAATGGTCAGAGTTCTCAATGTGACTGGGGACTGCCAACCAATCTGACAGGTTTTCAGGAGATATTCTTGTCATGACAACTTAGATAAGAGCCTGTGTGAAACCAACCCCTGTGGAAAGATGGATTTCTGCTTAAACACTTTAGTTTTTAAAGCCCTGAGGGCACAGTGGGTTAAGCACTGGGCACTAACTATCAAGGTCAGAAGTTCAAACACAGAAGCTGCTTACAGGGAGAAAGATGGGGTATTCTGAATCTGTAAAGCCATATAAAGCCTCAGAAACCATACAGAGAGGTTCTGTTTTTCTTTTTAAAGTCATTATAAGTTCGACTCTTTCCAACAGCAATGGGTTTAGTAGGATTTTGGATTTCCACATAAGAACTCTTAGATTGGTAGAAAAGTTGAGCAGATGGTACACGTACCTCCCAACCCAAGTTCCCCTGCTTTAAAGATCTTACAGTACAATGGTACATTTGTCACAATAAATGGACCAATATTGATACATGATTACTAACTGAAGTCCACACTTCATCCACTTTCCCCTAATGTCCATTTCCCAACCACACAGAACTCCACCAGTTGCCAAGTTACATGTCATGTCTCCTGAGGCTCTTCTTGACTCTGATCCTGTTGGGATTAAGGCCTCTCTTTGTCACCAAAATTGAGCAAAGTAAACTTTGTTCCAGGAGAGACATGTCTCATAACTATAGTAAAAGGACAGAAACACCCTTGGGAAGGATTATTTTCAAGAAGTTGCAGAAGATGCCCCATCTCTCCACTTCAGGAGGCACCAAGGTTGGAGCAGGCTCTGGCCACAGTCCCTGGTACTTCAGAACAGGAGCCTTGGAAGGTATCTGCAGCTGTGTTTGGGAGCACACAGAAAAGACCCTGATTGAATCACAAGGTCACAGAAGGGGAGAGCCAAGGCAGATGCTGGTGGAAAGTCACATGGAAGACAGAGCCAGAGGAAGTGAGGATTCTGCCAGATGCATTACCATGCCAGGATTACTACTGGCAAACAAGGTTGTATAATCTGCATATCTCAGGTTGTTGATGAGTGTTCAGCCAATTGTTTACCAAGACAAGATGGTACCCCACAAAGCCATGTATTTGCTGAATTATAGAAAAATAAAGGCAGCCATGTCCTCATGTCCCTCCCCAGTCTGTTTCCCAGGCTCAGATACAGCTAAGTTCACAAAGCAGCAGGGAATCTCTGAGAACACAGCCCTCTGCACATCCCAGTGTCTGACTCCACCTCTGAAATCCTAACTTGAAAGATCCGATGCACTGAACACAAGCTCCGTTACTCTGAGAGTCCACACAAACAGTGCACAACTGGCAGCATGTATGGGATGGCTTCATTCATAAACTATATCTGGTCCAGCTCCATCCACTAAGGAAGTTCTGTCCTGGACTCGATGGAACCTTCTCTTCTTCTGTCCCTGGATCCATTCAAGCTCTCCCCAAATTCTAATCCTACCTATAAATATTATTCAGAGTCAAAAAAAAAAAATATTGAACCAATTTGAAGCTTTTGTTTCACCTCAATTGGAGTTGTCAAGGATTTTATTTTCCTTAGATCCTCAATCAGCACTCATGGAAACAGAAGTCAAGAGATCAAAGGATTCTCAGTTCCTGATTGGAAAACCTAAGTGTTTAAGATTCAAACCCAGAAGACAAAACCTTTCTGTGTAC
>NW_006408623.1:10777910-10779174 GCF_000296735.1 Chrysochloris asiatica | reverse complement strand
GGATTTTTGGAGTCTCATGGCCTTCTGTCGTCTCTAAGTCAGTAACTGGTAGGCACTGAACTGAGGCTGTTGATATTTGTTGATGCATCACAGAGCTTCTGGTAGGCACCAGGTTCAACATTGTAACAAATGTGTATCATGCTGTACAGTGTGTTACATAATACCATTCATTCATTCTACCAGCCTAGCCACAGTTTGTTACATAATACCATTTATTCATTCTACCAACCAAACCACAGTCAGGTTGTATGGGAAATGGAAGTGCCAAAAAATGCTCAAATCATCTGCCCACTCCTGCACCTTGTGAACTTTTTTGGATGTACCCATGTAGCCATTTGTTGTAGCAGCACTTGTTGTATAGCATGCAGGCAGGCCAGTTCATTAACTTGAGCATTCTCTGGTGGAGTCAAAGTGCCAACATATGAAAAACAACACTGTCTGTCCTGTGTGAGAGCCCAAGTGTCCTTCTGGAACTCCATTCCTGGCAATGAAACAAATGAAGAGAACATATAATGATGGTTCATTCGCCACTCTTGTTCTTCCCACTGTGCTCTCCATAATGCCAGTCCTCTATATACTGCCCGGATTTCTGTGCACAGGCCACTGACCAATGACAGAGAAAGGGAGGAGCTCTCCACGTACCCATCAGTCTTATTGGTTCCTTCCATCAGCAATCACTGTGGCCTAGATGGCAAAGACATCATTGTAGACACTAAGGAGGAAAGGACAAAGAGGTAAGAGGTATCAACAAATGAAAGATTTCTGGTGGCATAGGATGGAACCAAAGTAAGACTTGTACACCTACATCTAGCCTTATTCCAAAGGACCACACACACACACACACACAAAGGAACACCATCAGGAGTCAATTTTCCATTTCCAGAGAAGCAGGACAATGGTGCTTTCATCACCTTGGTCCTGAAGCACTGGGAGGAGAAGATTATACAAGTCACCAGGCACCAGCAAGGGACAGTCACTTTCAGTGAAAGTTTGGAGACTCATGGCCTTCTGAAGCCTCTGTGTCAGTAACTGGTAGGCACTGGATCAAGTCTGTTGTTATTTGTTGATGCATCACAGAGCTTCTGGTAGGCATTGGGTCCAATGCTGTAACAAGTATGTGTCATGCCATACAGTTTGTTTCATGATCCCACTCATTCATTCCACCAGCCTAGCCATGGTTGGGTTGTATGGCAGATGGAAATGCTAGAGAACACTCAAACCTTCTGCCCGCTCCTGGATCTTTGCCCACTTTTAGATGTGTCCA
>NW_006408623.1:10773347-10776528 GCF_000296735.1 Chrysochloris asiatica | reverse complement strand
TATTATCATTTGCTGGAGCACATTCAGCCAGGCCAGTTCATTAGCTTGAGTAGTCCCCAGAGAAGAAAAAGGACAACATATGAAAAACAGCACTGTCTATGCCCTTTGTGAGAACCTAAATGTCCTTCCAAAGGTCCATTCTCCAGAGAGTTTGTTAGTTCATCAACTACTCTTGCTCCTTCCACTGTGTTATCAATAATGTCAGTCCTTTATACACTGCCCAGCTTTCGGTAAAAGACTATGGGCCTTAGCTGTGCATCCGTAAATCCAAGCAGCCCTCAACTCAACGCACTGGTTATTCTGCCATGTGCCCTTCCTGCTTTGCTACTACTTTCACCTCATTAAAGGACTTTTCCACCTTGAGAGTCCAGTCCCAAATTCTTCCTTTATTTATTAGATAGTAGAGGGGTTGTAGAGTCTGTGCTGGACGGGGAATAAATAGACTCAGCATCACCAGGAATCCTTGCATCTCCTTTATTTTGCTAGGAAACGGGTATACTTCCACTTTGTCAGTTATTGCCTTGGAAACCAACATTGTCTTACCCAACCATACAACACCCAAGAATTTAACTGATGATCCAGGGCCCTGAAGTTTGGCATCAATGACAATCCACCCTCTGGAACTCAGGTTTGACCATACCTGTGGTGCTACTTGTTGATACAAAAGCAGAGATTCACAGGTGAATATGACATCATCAATATCATGAAACAGGTGAATATGTGGGAGTTTACCCCACATTTCTAGGTCCTGAGCACCAACCGATGAATCAAGTGCACTCACCCCCAGTGTCTAATCATGCTGACACCGTGTGTTTGTTCTTGAGAGACCAATGGATGGACAGCTCAACATGTGGCTTCTGGTCCCCCAATAGTCTTCAATCCAGGGCCCACATGGACTTGACCCAACCCCTTGTCAGGAGGGTAGGCATTGCCCATGCCTAGGACACACTAGGAATGGAAGGCCCTTGAGGATCTTTTCCTTCAACAAACTGTTGTTTGGGGCAGAGCTACCACCACAGCTTCAGCAGCACTGCATGTGGCTGCCAGTGAATTTCATCTCAGGGAGGGTCAGTAGCAAGCAAGTCAACCCACAAGTGGTTCTTGGTGACTCAGAACGTGCTCTCTTTGGTTTCTGTTTTACTTAATCTGCTCCTGTCCTGTTGCATTCTCTAAGACCTAGCATTTAGTCTGTGAAGCTTCACTGTCTCCCTCAGGTCGGCTACAGTCTGTGCAGCGTTGGACACCATAGTGCTTAATACAGACACCGATGCTCCTGATCATTGGTTAGCAGTTAATCGTAAAATTGCATCTTTCTGCCAGCTGTGAACAGCTCATTTTCAGAGTCAAGATAACATTCTACATATATAGTGTGTGTAATTCCCAGCTCATTAATCACTTCCTGCAGTTCCTCCAAAGCTGTCTAGGATGTAGGAAAGGTGGGGATGTCTCCCTTATTCAGCCAGCCAACGTTAGAGGCAACTGTAATCCTAATGCAAAGATACTTCCTGGGCCTCACTCACTGAAGCATAAAACAATTTCTCAGTGTGGGGTAGGTGGTTACAGAGGCAAATTTAGACATTTTAAGGCCAGCAAGAATGATGCCCTCCACCCCATTTTTCACAGAAAAGGGGGACAAGTCATAACAGACTTGCTCACCATCATCTAATCTAACTACATCATCTCAGAAACAGTGTGGTTCTGTCTAGTGACCAGCTGCCATTGCTCAGAGGTCAGCAAATCGGTGGGATCCTCACTAGCTGGATGGGGCAGCTCTTCTTAACCTTGGTAACTAAGACTGATCCTATTTCTAGGTGGGGAACTTCTATTTCCTCCCACCAATCCCTGGAATCCCAATCTGACTTCCCTGATTACAGGAGGGTTGTACCCACTGACTGGGTAGGACTACCCCTTCACATTCCCTGGGCAACAAGCCGGCTATCTATGGCACAATCTGATGTTTGGAGGCAAGTGTCCATAGCCTTGGTGGTGCTATCCTGCACTACCATGTCTCTATCTCCAAATGCATCTTTCAACCTGCAGCCTCCCAGTTCAGTGGTTGCTTACACAGTACATATGAGAGACCAGGTTACCAGCACAACTATCCAATAGTGTTTGTCTGAGCCTTGCAGACCCCAACTCCCTGTAGGAGTCCTAGCAATCCTTGCAGAATTTTTGGTACATCCCTGAACTCACACACTCGTCCCCATGTGTTTAACAACTGTGTCATGGGGCCACACTTGATGTCCAATGGCCATTCTGGGATTATCCCTATAGAATTCATTTTCCCTCCCATCTTGTTTTGGAAGTTATGTTTTGTTTTTTGTAGATTTTGTTTTTGTTTTGGGGGTGTGGTTTTTTTTTCTCCTGGCTGACTCAGTAATTTCTGAAGTTCAGACCCAGAAGGAAAAAGCCTTCTGCATGCACACACACTTCACAGTAAAAGACACTCATGTGGACATCAAACATATGAAGAAATGCTTGGGGTCACACTATCCATTTTTGTTGTTATTGTTAAGTGCTGTCAAGTTGATTTCGACCCATAGCGACCCTGTATAGGGTTTTCAAGGAGCAGTTAGTGAGTTTGAACTACCAACCTTGCAGTTCAAACAACTTTGCAGTTGACGTAATACCCTTCAACACCACACCAGGACTCCCACTATCCATTAGAGACATGGCACTTGTTTCTTAGGGGATATATACCAAGTAGAGAGATTACTGGCCCATAATAGACATGTAAATCAAAATAATAAGAAATTTCATCTCACCTTAGATTGAATATCCAAGTTAACAAACAAATAAATAGATGTCTAAATTAAAACAGAAAATGCAGGTAAATGTGTGGAAATACTGAGGTATTCCTACATTACTCATGAAACCATAAAATGGTGCAAACACAGTGGAAAACAGTACAGCAATTCCTCACAACGTTGGAAACAGTAACGCATTATGGGCCAACAATCACTCAACTTGATATATACACCCACAAGAAACAAGAACCATGACACAAGTGGATATGTGCACACTCATGTCTGTCACAGCATTATTCACAATGGCAAAAAGATGGAGACAGCCTAAATGTCCAGCAACTCAAGAAAGGATAAACAAACTTTGCTACATACACACAGTGGAATACTGCAACCACCAAAAAATAACGATGAAACTGTGAAATACCTCATAACAT
>NW_006408623.1:10764036-10771187 GCF_000296735.1 Chrysochloris asiatica | reverse complement strand
GGGATGAAAAGATGAAAAATAATGCAGTATCAAATTAACAGAATAAAATAGACAATGCATACATAGGTGTTCACTGTAAATTCATACAACTTGTATGTGCAATGTGACATTCTATACTTTTTAAACCTTGCATAATGAACTGTGAATGTTATAGCTCTGCACACAAGGCTGAACCAATCCTGGTGGTCAAGATTAGCAGTAGATGTAGGTAGACCAGTTACAAGGCATCATGTTAGCCAGTAGGAGCCTTATGGTACCATGTGTAAGTGTTAAAAGTGAAAGAAGAAACAGATATGATGATATCGAGTTAAATAATTGGATTTAGAGATTGTCTAGATACAGAAACTAAGAAAGAATATTGAGAATTTTTCAATAACTGACTCTTGCAACCAGGTGGTATTGAGGAAACTGAAGGTCTACATGACCTCCCTGAAAGATTTCCAAAAATCTACAACAGTTTCTTGAACAGTGTAATCAGTTTTAGAGGGTAAAATCTGGGATCTGAGTGTGGTGCTGTAGAAAAAATACTAAACTGTTAACATCAATATTAGCACATCAAGCCCACCTTTGCATGATCCTCAGAAAACCTATACCAGGTCTCTATGAGTTGGAACCAACTTAAAGACACTCAACAAAAACAGTGCTAGCTGGGCAGTTTTATAAATGGGTCCAGGTTTGGTCTATAGCTATAAATTTGCACATCACTGTCAAAGATTGATAATAAATGCAGCCAGGGAACAGATAAAATTACTAAGAGAAAGGAAGAGAGATAGGCTGAGGCAATGAAAACTATCAACATTCAGAAGCTGGAAACAATATGATCCATGATCATAGTGGAAAGGAAACTGAGGAAGAACTGAACCCATACAAACAATGTTTAATAAAATTTGCAAAACTAAAGACAAAAGACAACTCTTACTCTAGATTCATTGAGGGAGAGGGGCTGTGTGCTGGCAGCCGGGAGCAGGCTTGCAGCGTATACCCTATGAATGTTTGAATGGTTATATATTCCTGAGTGTTTCTGTGTACATCCAAAAATAAAAAATTAAACACCACAGGGAATGGAAGCAAATGCTGTTGATTGATGTGCATGGAGGGGGGTTGTAATCATTGCAATGAAATAAAATAAAATAGGATGAAGGTAAACCTTACATTCTCCCACGTAAACTATCTCTCAATCACAATGAAAACTTAAAGAAAAATAATAAATAAAGCTTTTTTAAAAAGACAACCGTTTCCTGCTATGGTACAGATTCCAGGTAAAGAATGAGAATACCTTTTGTGGAAGGGAAAAAAATAGAACTATGCCTCTATTCTGCAGGTCTTGCGAGTGAAGACTGGGTGTCATATGTCTTTACCTTTCAGACATGCCAGGGCCAATAACTCTCTCTTATGGTGAGGGGCAAACACTCCTGGGTTTCCAAGAGCAACACCAAAAAAACTAGGTCTAGGTGAGGTCTTTGCAAAAGCATTTGAAGAATTCCTCACATTGGAGTTCACAAAGTAATGTGTTCAGGGGGCCTCATGGCAAAACCCTAACTCCACACTAAAGGGGGGTGAAAGTGACACCCTCTACATAAAGACTTGCTGTTGGGTGCTAAACTCACTCACTCACAGTAGCCGGGTCAGGACAACAGAATCAGGAGTGATTGAAGTCCAGGTAAGTTACTGGGCAGCTGACAGAGGGGAAGCTAATTTTTTCAAATCCATCCCATTAGCCATTAGTTACTTTCTTGTCCATTGCCTCTTGCTTCTCATTATCAAAGTCATATTTGCAAATTAACTAAATTGACACTAGCAAAATTCATGTGTTCACACTCTTTCCTCACGAGGAGGCAGGGGCCAGTTTCTGGAGGGCAGCTTTCACATCCTTATTCCTCAACGTGTAGATGAGCGGGTTCAGAGCAGGGCTGACCGCTGTGTACAACAAAGTCACCACCTTGCCATTCTCCATGGAGGCACCAGAGCCAGGAAGGAAGTATGTGTAGATGACAGTGGAGTAGTACAAGGTGACCACCAGGAGGTGGGATGAGCAGGTAGAGAAGGCTCGGCCCTTGCCGGAAGCTGAGCGGATGCGGAAGATGCTGGCCACGATGTAACCGTAGGAGCCCAGTGTGAGAAAGAAGTTGACCACACCGAAGCAGACATCAGCAATGATAATCATGACATTGTTTAGTTTTGTGGAGCTACAAGACAGCAGCAGCAGTGAGGGGGCTTCACACATGAAGTGGGGAATGTGGTTGGGGCCACAGAAGGTCAGCTTTGTAATGAGGCCTGTGTGCACTGATGAGTTGATGGCACTGAATGTCCACACAGCTACATCTAACAGTGCACACAGTGGCCAACTCATGATGGTGCTATACCGCAGTGGCTGGCAGATGGCCACATAGCGGTCAAATGCCATGGCTGTGAGCAACAACAGCTCCGCACCAAGAGACCAGATCAGTAAGAAAACTTGGGTCAGGCAGCCCTGATAGGAGATTGTGTCTACCCGGGATACCAATCTCTCCAAAAGCTTGGGGAGAGCAGTGGTTGTGCAGACGATGTCCAAAATGGCCAGGTTGACAAGGAAGAAGTACATTGGGGTGTGCAGACCTGGGCTCAGAGTGATGAGTGTGACGATGAGGCTGTTTCCTACAAGAGCTGTCAGGTAGAGGAAGAAGAAAAGGACCGAGAGCAAGAGTCGGAGATGTGGGTCTTCTGAGAAGTCCTCTAGAATGAACTCCACTACCGCTGTTTGGTTGCCTGCTGACATCTGGATGAACCTTTTGGGTCCCTATTCAGAAAGGCACACAAAACAATGAGTATTGTGGTCTTCAGAAAACACCCAAATTATAACCCACCAGGACTTGTTGACATCTTCACCAAGAAAGCACTCAACTAAGGCATCAATGTGTCACTTGGTCCTGGAAGCAGTCAGGGAATTGCCATTCTCCCTGGACTCTCCTGGACAGCCCCACCTTGCCCTGATGATATGCCTTCCTCACAGCTTTCCCCATTTGTAACCAGGAGGATTGTCCCCAGCATCACACAGTCAATTACACAGTAAGCACAGAAAGAGCCTGCATTCACTTTAACTTATAACATATCCTTCCTGATCCAGGGACCCACCAGTCTCATCTGCCTCTTAATGTCCATGATGAGTGTGATGATAAGGCCGTTTTCTGCGAGACCTGTCATTTAGAGGAGGATAAAAAGGACCAAAAGCAGGCCCCGGACCTATGGGTCTTCTGAGAATCCCTAAAGAATGAACTCAAAAACAGCTGTGTGGTTTTCTGTGAACATCTGGATGGATCTTTTGCGTCACTAGTCAGCAGGGAGCAAAAATTGATGGGTGGTGTGGTCTTCAACCATGACCCTGATCACAACCCTGATCACAAACCGGAACGTGTTTGCATCTTCACCAAGAAGGCACACAACTAAGGCTTAAATGTGTTTCTTCATCCTAGGGTAGTCAGGGAATTACCTCTCATCCTAAACTCTTCTAGGCAGGTCCACAAGGTCCTGATGATAAACCTTCCTAATAGCTTTCCCCATTTGTAACCAGCAGGCCTGTCCCCATCAATCCAGAGTTAGGTGTACAGGGGGCACAGAATGTGCCTGTATTTACTTTAATTTAGTACATATCCTTCCTGATCCAGGGACTCACCACTGTAGTCTGCCTTTTAATGTCCAGGACTCAACCCGGAACAACCTAGGCACCAAGCTAGGTGCCTGGTCTTTGAAAGTCAGGAAGAAAAGCCTTTGTTGCAGCTGGGACACCTAGGACTTTATGCTCCTAGACCAACACAATAGCTGCAGTGCAAGGAGGGACTGTCAGGGGCAGCGGCAGACTCACCTGCGCAGGTGTTTCAGGCAGAGGCATTACTGTCCAGCCAGTCTCACACACTTTCTCTCCAAGAATTCCCAAGTCCTTGTAATGGAATGCCCATAGCAACTAATCCACAGGCAAGAACCCCAACCATGATTCAAAATCTATCTTTTATCCTGGGCTAGTAGGAAGCCCATTCTTTCAGGGAGCACAAGGCTATGTAGGGCTGGAGGTAGCAGGAATGGACACATGCTGAGTCTTAGCACAGTTCCATGACTTCCCCACCAATGCAGAGCCCCAGGTCTTTGGTCAGGGACACAGTCAGAGAGCAGTCAAATTCACCAATATCAAGTGTCCCTCCACTGGTGTCATTACAAACCCCAGTGGGTTTGGGAGAGTCCAAGGTCTAGATGCATTTGGCCTGGACTGAGGGCAACTCAGAGGCATAGTCCTCACTATTTTGCACCTTTGGAACACTTACCTCCTTCGCATGTAATGCCAACAGAAAACTACACACACAATGGAATATGTGCTCACTAAGGAGCTCTCGTAGCGGAGTGGTTACGAATCGGCTGCAAACCACAAGGTCAGCAGTTTGAAACTAACAGCTGTTCCACCAGAGAAAGATGAGGCTTTCTGCTCCCGTAAAGATTTACAGCCTTGGAAACCCGGTAAAGGTTCGCTATGAGTCAGAACCAACTCCACGGAACACAGCCACCACCACTCTGTTCACAGAGCTCAAGGGTGGGAAAGTTCTGGTGTTTCTGACAGTTTGGACCACAGGTTGGTGATCCCTGAGGACCTGCTGTGTGCCTTCAGAAGACCAGGGGCAGCACACCCCTCTCTGGTCAGCAGAACTAGAGAAGCTTAAAGAGCAAGGTGGGGTTCACCTAAGGGCTCTGCCTCTGAGGGTCCCGGTCATGTCCAATACAGCAGCCACATGGCATGTGAACCCTCAGGCATCCAGCAACTTCCTATACATGTAGCAGCGATGCCTACTCACTCCCCTCTGGTCTTCACCCCTGAAAACTGAGATTCTCTTAGCTGCAGATCCACCTGCAGGTCCAACAGAGGCTCAGCCACTACAACCCTCTTGTCTCCTGCACCAGATTCATAGAAGACTTGGTGGCAGGTCACTGCTGAGTCAGTGACTTCTATCCCACATTAGACACTGCAACCTACTTTGGAGATTAGGCACTCTGCTTGGTTCCCTTCTTACCAGGAGATGAACTGCACAGATTGGTCAGCACAACCAGCAGATATGTGGCAGATCCCGGCACTTTAGTTTCAAACTGAAATAACAAAAGACTGAAAATGAACCAGGCACTTTTAGGGGGGGGTTTTCTACAATAAAATAGGTCAGAGTAAAAACAAAGGTGTCTTCAAACACATCAAGAGCAAAATTAGGATAAATAATCCAAAAGACCAGGGATAGACAGATACTACCACTGTTTATTACTATTGACTACTAATACAAGGGATGCATCTCAATCATTTTTGTCTGAACATGATGCCACATTTACATGGTAGATATATAACATCTTACTCAGGTGGGAAGGGAGAAGTGACTTGTGTCTAAAGGCCCACACTTGCTGCTCAGTGACTTCTGTGTTATGGGCTTTTAACTGGTGGCCATCCCCTGCAGCAGACACCTCATCTGGAGAGCTGCCCGGGAGAGTAATTATCCCATCTAGAGGTAGTAGGCCCCACAGGGCACAGTCCGAGGCTGACTCAGTTCAATGGTCAGAGTTCTGAATGTTTCTGGGGACTGTGTCCCCAGGCCTGATGCTGACCCCAAGAATGAGGGTTGGGAAACCTGCATGCCCCATAGGCTGGGCCTGGCAACCATGCTGACAGGTCTTTAGGGGAAATCCTTGTTTGCCACAACAATTCAGATAAGGGCCTGTATAAAACCAACCCCTGTGGAAACATGGATTTCTGTTTAAACACTTTTTAGAGCTGCTTTAGTTTTTAGAGCCCTGGTGGAACAGTGGATTAAGCACTGGCCACTAACTATAAAGGTCAGAGGTTCAAATACAGAAGCTGCTTACAGGGAGAACGATGAGACATTCGGATTCTGTAAAGACTTAGAGCCTCAGAAATCCTATAGAGCGTTTTAAGTCTTTCCTTTAAAGTCGTTATGAATTGGAATCTATTCAACAGCAATGGGTTTACCAGGCTTTTAGATTTCCACATCAGGACTCTTAGATTGGTAGAAAAGTTGAGAGAATCGTACATACACCCCCTCAACCCAATTCCTCTGCTTTAAAGATCTTACAGTAAGATAGCACACTTGTCACAATAAATGGATCAATATTGATACATGATTACTAACTGAAGTCCACTCTTCATCCACTTTCCCCTAATGTCCTTTTCCTATGTGCACAGAATCCCACAACTGGTCCAGTTTCATGTCTCCTGACGCTCTTCTTGACTCTAATCCTGACAAGATTAAGGCCTCTCTGTGCCATGTCCTCTGTCAAAAAATGAGCAAAACAGACTTAACTCCAGAGGAAACATACCTCACAACTATAGTAAAAGGACAGGAAGCAGCCTTGGGAAGGATTGTTGTCAAGAAGTTGCAGAAGATGTCCCCTCTCTCCACTGCAGGAAGCATCAAGTTTGGGGCAGGCTCTGGTAACAGTCCTTGGTACTTCAGAACAGGAGCCTCGGAAGGCATCTGCAGCTGTGTTTGGGAGCACACAGAAAAGGCCCTGAATGAGTCACAAGGTCACAGAAGGGAAGAGCCAAGGCAGGTGCTGGTGGAAAGTAACATGGAAGACAGAGCCAGAGGAATTGGGGATTCTACCAGATGCATTACCATGCTAGGATTACTACTGGCAAACAAGGTTGTATAATCTGCATATCTCAGGTTGTTAATGAGTGTTCAGCCAGTCATTTGACAAGACAAGATGGTACCCCACAAAGCCATGTATTTGCTGAATTATAGAAAAATAAAGGCAATCCTGTCCTCATGTCCCTTCCCAGTCTGTCTCCCAGGCTCAGGTACAGCTAAATTCACAAAGCAGCAGGGATTCTCTGAGAACACATCCCCCTGCATATCCCAGTGTCTTTATTCATCAACTGCATCTGGTCCAGCTCCATCCACTAAAGAAGTTCTCTCCTGGACTTGATGGAACCTTCTCTTCTTCTGTCCAAAGGCCCTGGATCCTTTTAAGCCCTCCCCAGATTCTGCTCCTACCTATAAATATTATTCAGAGTCAACAAAAATGTTGAACTAATTTTTTTGAGGCTTTTGTTTCACCTCATTTGAAGTTGACAAGAATTTCATTTTCCTTGGGTCCTCAATCAGCACCCATGGAAACAGAAGTCAAGAAAT
>NW_006408623.1:10751999-10754859 GCF_000296735.1 Chrysochloris asiatica | reverse complement strand
AAAGAAAGAAATCAAAGGACTCTCAGTACCTGATTGCAAAACCTGTGTGTTGAAGTTCAGGCCAAGAACACAAAATCTTTCTGTGTATGGAGTTGAAATAAAGCCAAAAATCAGTTTGAGAGGCATTCATTTATTACAAAGAAGAAAATAAAAGAGAGATGGTTTACCAACAAGGAAACTTGCTGGCAGGACATGACAGCTGTCTCCAGTGGTGGCTCACTGGACACTGAAGTTTTTCCACACCGGAGAGGGCTTGAGGGTCTCTTTTTATAATATGTGATAAAAAAAAGTCTTGTGTTCCAGACAGAGGGAGGGGGCCATATGAGAAGAATCTTATCTCCAATCAAGGTAAAAATAGAAGACAGCCTGGCTCCAGCTGCCTGCTACTCCTTAGTAGACATGGACCAGACTATGGGAACACAGGTATGATAGGTCAGGTATTTATAAAGGAGAAGAGGGGAAAGGAGAGAAAAGTTTAAAAAAATCACTTCTCCTGGGTTGACATGAGTGTGGCCATTTGGGCACATTCAGCTTCTGTTCATACACTCTACCCCATTGTCCCTAATGGCCCTGACAATCTTAACACCAGTTTTCCAAACAATCCCTCAGACCTGGGCTTTAGAGAATCATAACCAAAGGCCCCAGCAACAATATATGCAACAAAGCACCATCTCCAGGCACAAGATCTTCATGATATATAGCTGGGTAAGACTCCATGAATCCCAGGGGTGATTTTCCATGACAGGCCAATGACAAAGGAGGGGAGGAACTCACCACATACCCATCAATCTGATTGATTTCTTCCATCAGCAAACACTTTGACCCAGATGGCAAAGACATTACTGTAGACACTAAGAACTAAAGGACAAAGAGGTGACAGGTACCAGCACAAATGCAAGACTCTTTGGTGGCATAGGATGGAACCAAAGTGACACTTGTGTGCCTATATCTAGCCCTATTCCCATAAGCCCCAAAACAATAACAACAAAAAAACATTAGGAATCTATTTGTCATTTCAAGAGAAGTAGGACAATGGATCTCTCCTGGACTAGGTACTGATGCAAAGACAAGAGAATATTATGAGAGTCCACAGGCACCAGCAACGGGGACTCACTGTTGATGGATATTTGGAATCTCATGACCTTCTGCAGTCTGTGTGTCAGTAATTGATAGGCACTGGACTGAGTCTGTTGATATGTGTTGATGCATTGCAGAGCTTCTGTTAGGCATTGGGTTAAATGTTGAAATGAGTGTGTGTCATGCCATAGAGTTAGTTTCAAGAGCCCACTCATTCATTCCACCAGCCAATCCAAGGTGGAGTTGTATGGGAGATGGAAGTGCCAGAGAATGCTCAAACCATCTGTCCACTCCTATACCATCTGTCCACTCCTATACCATCTGTCCACTCCTATACCTTGTGCCCACTTTTTGGTGTGCCTATTTAGCCACTTGTTCTACAGACACTTGCTGTATGGCACACAGCCTGACCAATACATTGGGTTGAGCATTCCCTGGTGGAGTAAAAGTGTCAACATATGAACGACAACACTGTCTATGTCCTGTGAGAGCCCAAGGGTCCTTCCACAGCTCCATCCCAAGAGAGTTTGTTGGTTCATCAGCCACTCCTCCTCTCTCCACTGTCATATCCATAATGTCGGTCCTTTATACACTGCCAGTTTCCCATGCCCAGGATATTGGGCTGAGCTTGTGCATCATACCAGCCAAGCAGCCTTCAACTCAGCCCACTGGCTATTCTGCCATGTGTCCTGGCCTATCCAGATACATTCGTGGCTGCTTGTATACCTACTGCAGTCCACCATGAGGGGTTACCTCAAGCTGAGCCATCTGGGTACCAGGCTTCCTCTGGAATATGTCCAATGTCTTCTCGTATGTGACTTTAATGTAAGGGTGCTTCTGTTGAAGGCTGGTGCCTTCCATCCGTGACATAGGTAACTGTTCCAAGAATCTGATGTAGTTAGACACTCAACTTCTCTGTTGCAAATACGCATGTCATTTGGCCAAAGGGCTGTACTGAGCCACTCATGACTGGGGTTTTGACCTACTCCTGTATGAGGTAGTTCATTCATACCGTTACAGGGGGCCTCTTGTGTGACATCTTCTACAGGCTGTAAGTTATACACTGCACACAGTCAGTTTTTCTAAAGGACTCTATCAGGTGTCTGTATCCTTCCATAGTTGAGACCAAAATCCTAAGGCAATGCATTGACCCTGTTGCAGTTTCCACAGGCCCCAGTCATACCCCTCTGGGTAACTAGTGACATCCAATGCACACTCTTGCCTTGCAGCTATAGTCCAAACAGCATGCACATGCTTTGCTGCTACTTTAGCTTCATTAAAGGACTGATCCACCTTGAAAGTCTCAAATTCTTCCTTTATTTACTAGATGGTACAGGGGGTGTAGAGTGTGCGCTGGACGTGGAATAAAAGGCCTCAACATCACAAGGAATGTTTGCATCTCCTTTATTTTGCTAAGGAATGGGTATACTTCCACTTTGTCAGTTATAGCCATGGGAACCAACATTGTCATACCCAACCAAACAACACCCAAGAATTTGACAGATGATCCAGGGCCCTGCAGTTTGGCATCAATGACGACCCACCCTCTGGAACTCAGATTTGACACCAGCTGTGGAGCTACTTGTTGATACAAAAGCAGAGAATCACAGGTTAACATGACATCATCAATTTCATGAAAGAGATGGATATGAGGGGGCTTACTCCACTTTTTTGCTAAAGGTAATACAGAAACGACTACAATCATACATTGACAGAGAACTTCCAGAGGTTCAAGCTGGATTCAGAAGAGGCCGGGGAACGAGAGATATCATTGCTGATGTCC
>NW_006408623.1:10739446-10751089 GCF_000296735.1 Chrysochloris asiatica | reverse complement strand
CAGTCGCTGGAGAAGGATGTCATGCTGGGTAAGATGGAGGGTCAGAGAAAAAGAGGAAGACCCCCAATGAGATGGATCAGCCAGGTGGTATCATTGATGGCATCAAGCGTGGCAGCGGTAGTGAGGTTGGCCCACTTTTCTAGGTCCTGAGCCAATAACTTATGAATCAAGATGCACTCACCCCCAGTGTCTAATCATGCTGACACCGTCTGTTTGTTCTTGGGAGACCAATGGGTGGGCAGCTCTACGTATGGCCTCCAGTCTCCCAATAATCTCCATAACCAGGGCCCAGGTGGACCATGACCCAACCCCTTGTCAAAGGTGGTAGGCATTGTCCATGCCAAGGACACACTAGGAGCGGAAGGCCCTTGAGGATCTTTTCCTTCAACAAACTGTTGTTCAGGGCAGAGCTACTGCCACAGCTTCAGCAGCACTGCATTTGGCTGCCAGTGAATTTCATCTCAGGGAGGGTCAGTAGCAAGCAAGTCAACCTACGACTGCTTCCTGGTGACCCAGAACATGCTCTCTTTGTTTTCTGTTTTACTTACTCTCCTCCCACCCTCCTTGCATTCTTGAAGAACTAGCATTCAGTCTGTGGAGCTTCACTCTCTCCCCAAGGTCGGCTACACTCTGAGCAACAATGGACACTGGCTGTACCACCATGGGGCTTAATATAGACACCAATGCTCCTGATCATTGGTAAGAAGCTGATTGTAAAATACCATCTTTCTGCCAGATGTGAGCAGCTCATTTTCAGAGCCCAGATAATGTTCTGCATATACAGTGTGTGCAATTCCCAACTCCTTAAACACTTCCTGTAGTTCCTCCATAGCGGTCCAGCATGTAGGAAAGGCCCGGATGTCTCCCTCATTCAGCCAGCCAACCTTATAGGCAGCTGTAATCCAAACTTAAAAATAGTTCCTGGACCTCATTCACTGCATCATAAAACACATTCCTGGTGTTGGGTAGGTAGTTACAGATGCAAACATTTTAAGGCCAGTGAAAATGATGCCCTCCACCTCTGTTTTCCACACGCGAAGGAGACAGGTCACAACAGACTCCCTCACCATCATCTGATCTAACTTCATTAGCTCAGCAACAGTGTGGTCCAGGTGGTGACATGCTGCCAGTGCTCAGGGGCCAGCCAATCAACTGGATGGGGCGGATCTTCTTAACTTTGGTAATTAGGACTAATCATGCTTCTAGGTGGGGAATTTCTATTTTTCTCCCACCAATCCCTGGAATCCCAGTCTGCCTTCCCTGATTACAGGGGAGATGTACCCATTGACTGGGTAGGAGTCACACTTTCACATTCCCTGGGCAACAAGCCAGCGTTTCTATGGTGGAATCTGATGTTTGGAAGTGGGTGAAAATAGCGTCCGAGGTACTGTCTGCGGTGCCTCTCTCTTCTTCAGGCTCCCAGTTCAATAGTTGCTTACACAATACATAGGAAGAACCAGACTACAGGGGCAACTACTCCCGGTAGGAGTCCTATCAGTCCTTGCAGCATTTGGGGGCCATCCCTTACTCACACAATGGTCCTCATGTCTCCAGCAACTGTGTCTGGTACCACACTTGGAGTCCAATGGCTATCCTGGGGTTATCCATACAGAATCTGTTTTTTACCTCCCATCTTATTTTGAAAGTTCTGTTTTTGCTTTTATGGGTTTTTGGTTTGGGGATTTTGTTGGTTTTTGTTCTGTTCTGTTTTGTTTTGTTTTGTCTCCTGGCTGACTCAGCAATTTCTGAAGTTCAGGCCCAGAAGGAAAAAGTCTTCTGCATACATAGTTGCAATGAAACCAAAAAAACCTACCAGAATCCTGTCCAAGAGACTTTATTTTATTACAGAGAAAAATATGAAAAAGAGATGATTTACTAATAAAGAAACTTGCCCACCGGGGTGCCGCGTGGGGCGAGGGCGACTGGGCAAAGTGGCGGGAAGGGGCCCCTCGGCACACCGGCTCAGACTTCACTCCAACTTAGCCAGCTTCCCCTACAAATACCTCCGGAGTGTGGAGGAGGGTTTTTTGGTTTTGGTTTTGTTTTTTTAAATAAAAAACAAATGTGAACCGCTCGCAGGAGTGGCTTCTGTCCCCGGCTCTGTTTACCAGGAGAAACTTCAGATGGGACGTGGGGAGTCAGAAGCCGCCCGAGCTGATGGACAAACGGGAGGTCGGTCAGAAACAGGGCCCGGCGCCTCACCTTAGCCCAGAGAAAAAAATAATAGCTAAACATGGGCAAAGGAGATCCTAAGAAGCCGAGAGGCAAAACGTCATCCTCTGCATTTGTGGTGCAAACCTGCCAAGAGGAGCACAAGAGGAAACATCCAGATGCTTCAGTCAACTTCTCAGAATTTTCCAAGAATTGCTCAGAGCAGTAGGAGACCATGTCTGCTAAACAGAGACGAAAATTTGAAGACATGACAAAGGCCAACAAGGCCCGTTATGAAAGAGAAATGAAAACCTATATCCAACCTATAAGGGGAGAGAAAAAGGAAGTTTAAGGATCCCAATGCACCCAAGAGGCCTCCTTCGGCCTTCTTGTTTTGTTAGGAGTGTAGCCCCAAAATCAAAGGCGAGCATCCTGGCCTATCCATTGGTGATGTTGCAAAGAAATTGGGAGAAATGTAGAATAACACCGCTGCCGATGACAAGCAACCTTATGAAAAGAAGGCTGCTAAGCTGAAGGAGAAGTATGAAAAGGGTATCTCTGCCTACGGGGCTAAAGGAAAGCCCGATGCAGCCAAAAAGGGAGTCGTCAAGGCTGAGAAAAGCAAGAAAAAGAAGGAAGAGGAGGAAGATGAAGAAGAGGAGGAAGATGATGATGATGATGAATAAGTTGGGTCTAGCGCAGTTTTTGTTTTGTTTTTTGTCTATAAAGCATTTAAGCCTCCTGTACACAACTCACTCCTTTTAAAGAAAAAAAATTGATATGTAAGGCTGTGTAAGATTTGTTTTTAAACTGTACAGTGTCTTTTTTTTGTATAGTTAACACACTACCGAATGTGTCTTTAAGTAGCCCTGTCCTGGTGGTATTCCCAATAGCCACTAACCTTACCTGGCACAGTATGGGGGTTGTAAATTGGCATGGAAATTTAAAGCAGGTTCTTGTTGGTACACAGCACAAATTAGTATATATAGGGATGGGAGTTTTTGTTTTGTTTTGTTTTCATCTTCAGTTGTCTGATGCAGCTTATATGAAATAATTGTTCTGTTAACTGAATACCACACTGTAATTGCAAACAAGAAAAAGTTGCAGCTGTTTTGTTGACATTCTGAATGCTTCTAAGGAAATACAATTTTTTTAATTAAAAAAAAAAAAAAAAGAAAAGAAACTTGCTAACAATACATGACAACTGTCTCCAGTGGTGGCAGGCTGGACAGTAAAGATTTTTCACATAGGAGGGGGCGTGAGGGTCCCTTTTTTGAATATGAGGTTAGCTAGTCTCATAGTGCAGGCAGAGAGGGTGGGGGCCATATAAGGAGAGCCTTATTTCCAGTCAAGGGAAAAATAGAAAGACAGCCTGCTCCAGCTGCCAGCTGCTTGCTACCACTTAGTAGATATGTGACCAGTACGTGAGAACACAGAAAACTGATGTGTAAGGTCAGGATTATAGCTGGAGAGGAGGAGGAAAGGAGACCAAAGCGGAAAAAGCTCTTCTCCTGGGTTGACAATAGTGCAGACATTTGAGAGTGTTCAGCTTGTGTCTCTACACTAAAACACAAACAAACAAGTAAAAAAAACAGTAAATGGTGGCAAAGGTGTGGAAAGACTGGGGCGTTCCTACATTGCTTGTGTGGCCGTAAAATGGTGCAACCATAGTGGAAAACAGTATAGACATTCTTCAATATGTTTGAAATAGCAATACTTTATGTCCAGCAATCCCTCTATTTGGTATACACCCCCAAGAATCAAGAACCATGACACGAGTGGATAGCGCACACTCATGTCTGTCACAGCACTGTTCACAATAGCTGACTGAGACAGACTGAATGTCCAAAAACAGAAGAATGTATAAACAAACTTTGCTACGTACACACAAGGGAAACCACTAAACACTAACGAATAACAATAACAATGAAACTGCGAAATACCCCGTAACACCGATAAGCCTCAAGGACACTATGCCAAGTGAAATTAGTCAATTATAAAAGGGCAAAGATGGAAACCATACCCAAAAGTCACTATAGCAAAAACTGATGGCCGTGAACGCAAAGCTGATAGTCTCCTATGTAAACTGTCACTCAATTCACAATAAAAACTTTAAAAAAAAAAAAAAAAACATGGCCAATGTTCAACCAATTCAAGAAGTAACATATGATCAAAACCAATAGTGCTGAATGAAGAAGTCCAAGCTGACTGAAAGTGTTAGTAATAAATAAATCAATAAGAAGACTCCAAGGAATTGGAGTCTAATACAAATGGAGATCTTGAAATTCCAAGAGCGGTTTTAGAGACGAGAGAGTGTGCAGACAACGGTGCAATTTATATTTGGTTTGTCACTTTCCTGTTTTTCTAATCAATGTATCAGAATTGAAGGAAGACTCATTAACAACCGTGATACGCAGATGATAAAACATTGCTTTTTGAAAGTGAAGAGGACTTAAAGTACCTACTGTTGTAGATCAAAGATCACAGCCTTAGGCAAAGATTGTACTTTAATGTAAAGAAAACAAAAATTCTAACAACTGGACCAATGAATAGCATCATTATAAATGGAGAAAAATTTGAAGATATCAAATACTTCACTGTGCTTATATCCACAAACAGCATTCATGGAAGCAGTAGTCAAGAAATCAAATGACATTTTATGTTAGGCAAATCTGCTGCATAACTTTAAAGTGTTCAAGAGTAAAGACACTGGTGGCATATCTTCCTGAATCACAGCAACATGCTAGTAAGACAAACTGACAGACAAGTGGAGGACACAAATGTTTAAAGAAGCTTTATTTGTAATAGTCAAAAGCTAAAAACAATATAAATGTCCATCAACAGACAAACAGGTAAATAAAATGTAGCATTGCATTTTTGACTAAGAGAATATAATCAAAGCTAAAAAGAGATGAACAACTGATACATACCACATGAGTGAATCTCAAGGATCATGGCAAGATAAAGAAGAGAAGTCAGACACAAATGAAGCGTGCTTGTATTCATTATATTTGTATGAAATTCTAGATCATGTGAAACTGATGTTTGGTGGAAAAAGTCAGAAGAGTGATTCCATTGAGAGGTGAAGTAAGGGTTAAATGGGAAGGGACAGGAGGGAACTCCATGGGATGATTGTCATGTAATGTGTCTTCATAGAGGTTTGGGTTATAGTTGTATGCATTTGTCAAAACTCAGCAAATGTACACCTGATTTATATATTCCTTGTTTGAAAATTTTTCTTCAAAAGGAAAAAAAAAACTGTTAACACATGTTGAACTTCAATAAATAATAGTCATGCTGAAGTATTTATAAAGTATACTGATATTTGCTATTTGCTTTGAAATGCATAAAAATAAGATGGGTAGATGAATAAAAAGATGAATAATAAATGCAGTATCAAATTAACAAAAGAAAGTAGACAATGTGTACATAGGTGTTCACTGTAAATTCTTTCAACTTTGTATGTGCAATGTAATATTTTATTCCTTTTCAACCTTGCATAATAAACTGTGAAAGTTATACCTCTGAACACAAGACTGAACCAATCCTGGTGGTCAAGATTCACAATTGATATAGGTAGACCATTTACAAGGCATCATATCACCCAGTAGGAACCCTATAGCACCATGTGTAAGTGTTAAAAATGAAAGAAGTAATGGATCTGATGACGTTTAAGTTAAATAAATGGATTTGGAGATGGTCTGGATACATAAGCTAAGAAAGAGAATCAAGAATTTTACTATAACTGACTCTTGCAACAAGATGATGTTGAGGATACTGAAGGTCATGTCTTAGACAGGCTACATAAGATCCCTGAATGATTTCCAAGAATCTACTACAGCTTCTTGGCCAGTTAAATCTGTGACTCCAGGGTAAGGTCTGGACTGTAGAATAAATCTAGGAGCTGAGTGTGGTGCTGTAGAACACGTACTAAACTGCTAACCTCAATATTGGCACATCAAGCCCACCAGCTGCTCCTCAAAAACCCTATACCAGGTCTTTATGAGTTTGAACCAACTTAAAGACACTCAACAACAACAGCACTAGCTGGACAGTTTTATAAATGGGTCCAGGGTTAGCTTTGGACTATAGCTATAAATTTACACCTCACTGTCAAAGATTGATAATAAATGCAACCAGGGAACAGATAAAATTACTAAGAGAAAGGAAGAGAGATGGGATGAAGCAATGAAGACTATCAAGATTCAGAAGCTGGAAACAGAATATGATCCATGATCAAAGTGAAAACCTTAGGAAGAACTGAACTCATACAAAAAGTGTTTAATAAGATTTGTAAAACTAAAGACAAAAGACAATTCTTTCTGCTATGATAGAGCTCCCAGGTAAAGGACGATGATACCTTTTGTGTAAGGGAAAAAATAGAACCACACGTCTTTTCTGCAAGTCTTACAAGTGGAGACTGGGTTACAATTCACTGTTGTAGTGAGGAGCAACCATTCCTGGGTTTCCTAGACACACACCAAGAGAGCTAGATCAGAGATGTCGTTCTAGGTGAGGTCTTCACAACATGTCAAGAAATCCCCACTGTAGCACACAAAGTAATGTGCTCAGGGGGCCTCATGGCATAACCTGAACTCCACCCACTACATAAAGCCGTGCTGCTGGATGCCAATCCCCCTCACTTTATAGTTACCCAGGTTGCGTCAACAGACTCAGGAATGAGAAAAGGTCCAGGTAAATCAATGGGCAGCTGACACAGGGGAAGCTCCTTACTTGTAAATTCATTCCACTACTTACTTTCTTGCTCTTGGCCTCTTGCTTCTGATTACCAAAGTCATATTTTGAAATTAACAGAATTGACAATAGAAGAATTCATGTGGCCACTTTCTTTCCTCACCGGGAGGCAGGAGCAACCTTCTGGAGTGCAGATTTCACATCTTTGTTCCTCAGCGTGTAGATGAGTGGGTTCAGGGCAGGGCTGACTGCTGTGTACAACACGGCCACCACCTTGCCACTCTCCATGGAGGCACCAGAGCCAGGAAGGAAATAGGTGTAGATGACAGTGGAATAGTACAAGGTGACAACCAGGAGGTGGGAGGAGCAGGTATTGAAGGCTCGGCGTTTACCTGAGGCTGAGCGGATGCGGAGGATGCTGGACACAATGTAGCCATAGGAGGCCATGGTGCAGAAGAAGTTGACCACACCAAAGTAGACATCAGCCATGATAATCATGACATTGTTTATGATTGTGGGGCTACAAGACAGCAACAGCAGTGAGGGAACATCACACAAGAAATGCTGGATGTGGTTGGGGCCACAGAAGTTCAGCTGTGCAATGAGGCCTGTGTGCACTGATGTGTTGATTGCACTAACTGTCCACACAGCTACAGCTAACAGAGCACACAGTGGCCAACTCATGATGGTGCCATATCGCAGTGGCTGGCAGATGGCCACATAGCGGTCAAAGGCCATGGTCGTGAGCAACAACAGCTCCGCACCAAGGGTCCAGGTCAAGAAGAAGAGTTGGGTCAGGCAGCCCTGATAGGAGATGGTGTCCACCTGGACCACCAGGCTCTCTAGAAGCTTGGGGAGAACAGTGGTTGTGCAGATGATGTCCAAAATGGCCAGGTTGACCAGGAAAAAGTACATGGGGGTGTGCAGACCTGGGCTCACAGTGATGAGTGTGACGATGAGGCCGTTTCCTGCGAGACCTGTCAGATAAAGGAGGAGGAAAAGGACCGAGAACAGGCCCTGGAATTGCGGGTCTTCTGAGAAGCCCTGCAGAATGAACTCAACTACAGCCGTCTGGTTGCCTGCTGACATCTGGATGAACCTTTTGGGTCCCTGGTCAGAAGAGAGCACAAAATGATAGGTGTCGTGGTTTTCAACCAAGGACCTGATCACAACCCACCAGGACTTGTTGGCATCTTTACCCATAAAGCACACAACTAAGGCATCGATACATCTCTTCATCTGGGAGTAGTCAGGGAATTATCTCTCACCTTAGACTCTTCTAAGCAGCCCCACCTGGCCCTGATGAAAACCCTTCCTCACAGCTTTCTCCGTTTGTAATCAGCAGGTCTGTCCCCAGCATCACACAGTCACTTACACAGTGAGCACAGAATGAGCCTGTATTCACTTTAACTTGGAACATAGTCTTCCTGATCTGCAACCCACCAGTCTAGTCTGCCTCTTAATGTCCAGGACTCAACCCTGGTCAACCTAGGCACCATGCTAGATGCCTGGTCTCTGCAACCCAGGGGAAAAGTCTTGGTTGCATTTGTGGCACCTAGGACTCTATGCGCCTAGGACAACACAGCTACAGGGCAAGGAGAGACCATCAGAGTCAGCTGCAGACTCACCTGTGCAGGTGTCTCAGGCACAGGCATTACTATCCAGTCAGCCTCATTTTAGACTACTCTCCAAGAACTCCCAGACCCTCCATAAGGGAATGAACATAGCAACTGATCCACAGGCAGGAACCCCAACCCTAGTTCGAAATCTATCCTGTTATTCCTGGGTTGGTAGGAAGCCCATTCTTTCAGGGAGCACAAGGCTGTGTAGGGCTGGAGGTAGCAGGAATGGGCACATGCTGAGCCTCAGCACAGTTCCATGACCTCCCCACCAATGCAGAGCCCCAGCAGACACATTCAGAGAGCGGCCAGATTCACCTCCCTCCGCTGAGGTCATTACAAACCCCAGTGGGGTTAGGAGAGCCCAAGGTCTAGTTTTGGCATTTCTGACCGTTTGGACTGCTGGTTTGTTCATCCCTGAAGCCCTTCTCTATGCCTGCACAAGACTAGGGGCAGCACAGCTCTCTCAGGTCAGCAGAACAAGAGAGCCATGAGTAGCAAGAAAGAATTCACCTGAGGGTTCTTCCTCTGAGGGTCCTTGCCATGCCCCACCCAACAGCCACATGCCACCCCTACCCACAAGCATCCCCAAGAATCGCCACACACAGTGACACTGTTCAAACTCCCTCCTGTGATTGCAGCCTCTGAAAACAGAGATCCACGCATTTGCTGACCTACTTGCTGTTCAACTGGAGGATTGGCCTGTGCCAGATTCACCGAAGACTCACTGGCAGGTCATTACTGAGTCAGTGACCTCCCTGCCACTGCAACCTACTTTGGAGGTTGAGCACCCTGCTTTTTTCCCCTCTTACCAGGAGATCAAGTGCACAGATCGGTCAGCACAACCAGCAGATGTGTGGCAGGTCCCGACACTTCCGTTTCAAACTGAAATATGAAAAGAGATGAGCAAAGCGCTTTTAGGGGAATTTTTTTCCACAAAAATAGGTCAGGGTAAAAACAAACTGTCTTTTCAGACACAAGAGAAAAATTAGGACAGATAGTACTAAAGGCCAAAGATGGACAGACAGGTAGACAGCTACTATTTACTATTACTGTCTACTATTAATACTATTAATAAAGGAGCTCTGGTAGCGTAGTGGTTACGAATCGGGCTGCGAACCGGAAGGTCAGCAGTTTGAAACTACCAGCTGCTCCGCGGGAGAAAGATGAGGCGATCTGCTCCCGTAAAGATTTACAGCCTCGGAAACCCTATTCAGGGTCGTTATGGGTCGAAACCGACTCGACGGCACTTAACAACAACAATTAATACAAGAAATGCATCCTAATCAGTTTCATCTGGATATGATACCACATTTTACATGGAAGACACCTAACATCTTACTCAGGAGAGAAAAGTGAGGTATGACAGACCTGTGTCTAAAGACCCATCTCTTGATGCATGGTGACTCCTTTGTTTTGCTGTGGACCTTTAACTGGTGGCCATCCCTGTTGCCAGACACCGCATCTGGGAATTCACGCTTGAGAGCAATTACCCCACCTGGAGAGAGTAGGTCCCATGAGGCTGAGTCCTAGGCTGACTTGGCTCAAGAGTGATTGGGGACTGGGTTCCCAGGTCTCTCACTGCCCCTATGGGTGGGGGTGGGGAACCTGCACACCCCATTGCTGGCATCTAAACTGACAAGTCCCTAAGTGGGAAGCCTTGCCATGGCAACTCAGACACGAGACTGTGTACAACCAACCCCTGTGGGAAGATGAATTTCTGTTTAAACTGACTTTAGTTTTCAAAGCTGCTTTAATTTTTAAGAGCCCTGGTGGCACAATGGGATAAGCACTGAGTGCTAACTAAAAGGTCAGAGGTTCTAACCCAGAAACCACTTATAGAGAGAAAAATGAGGCATTCTGTTTCCTTAAGGACTTACAGTCTCAGAAACCCTATGGAGCAGTTGTAATGTAGGGTTGCTATGAGTTGGAATCTAGTCCACAACAGTGGGTTTAGTGGGCTTTTTTATTTACAGAAGGATTGAGAAGGTGGTACAAAGACCTTCTATACATCCCACAGCCAGGTTCCCCTGTTATAAAGACCTTAGAGTAAGGTGGTACAATTGTCACAACAAATGGACCAATACTGACACGTGATTATTATCTGAAGTCCCCTAGCTTCCTTTTCCTACCACACGACCCCACCAGTGGCCCAGTTAGTTGTCGTGTCTTCTGAGGCTCCTCGTGGCTATGACCCTGATGAAGTTAAGACATCTTTGTGCCTCACTGTGCTCTGCCCACATGAGCAAAGCAGACTTTGTTCCATGAGTGACGTACCTCACAACTGTAGTAAAAGGCAGGGATGCAGAGTAGGGAAGTGTTGTTTACAAAGGGATGCAGAGGATGCCCACTCTCTCCTTTGTAGGAAGCACCAAGATTTGGGCAGATCCAGGGCTCAACCCCTGGTGCTGAGAACAGTGGCCTGGGAGGCTCTCTGAGCAAGGGAAGGTGCAGCCTTGTTTGGAGCATGTAGAGAAGAGCTTGGGTGAGCCAGGACACAGGATGGTGAGTGTCACAATCACTGGGAAGACAGAGGGAGGACTGGGCACTATGCCCAAGATATTACCATATCAGGACTAGTAATGGCCCTCAAAGCTTGTAGGACACCAGCTGAAGCTTCGATGAATCATAGCCATGGAGCAGAGGGATCTGAGGATTGGCTCCAGTTCTGTCTCTGCTGCAGAAGAAAATGCAGGACTGTCCCCCAAAGGACTATCTAAGGGGTAGCAGGGGTAGTATGGACCCTGGCCATCACTTGAAGGGAACATGAATGAACAGTTACTATTAGCAATCACAGTTACTATCTCCAGCGGCGAGAGACTATTCAGTAAATTAATGTTTTCATATCTGGGAGCCTCCACGGGTCTTGGCTGACTCTGTGATCTGGCTCTGCTGAGTGTAGGAAGAGCAAAACTGGAGAAAAAAAATTACTCTCTGCACATTATATACCACTTTTCATCAGTAAAAGCAAGGAAGATGAAGTCATCATTTTCATGCAGGGCCATCATGTGTTAAGCAAAAGACTAATGAGGGGGATGCAACTTCCGGTGCTTACCTGACAAGGCAGTTCAGGTAGGGCAGGCTCGGGGAAAAGGGGCGGAATCGCACATAGGAAACCTCTGTCTAGCAGACAGACAGCCTTTGAACAAACATAAGATCTTATATTTCAACATTCTGA
>NW_006408623.1:10735150-10736517 GCF_000296735.1 Chrysochloris asiatica | reverse complement strand
GATATACCCTTTGGGTGGTTGATGATGCATGGAGGGGATTGGAACCATGGTAGTGAGATGATATACTAAAGTTCTCCCATGTAAACTATCATATAATTCACAATAAAACGTTTAAAAAAAGGACTAACGAGCTTTCCTTGTATTTTTAAATTGATATTATGGTTTCTCTTATTGTCACGCACCATCGAGTTGGTTCTGACTCATAGTGACCCTGTATAGGGTTTCCAGTCGACCTTGTGGTTCAAACCAACCTTATGGTCTAGTGCTTATCCTACAGCTCCACACCAGGACTCTGATATTATAGTAAAGTTATCTGAAAGATGGCTGTCGGATATTTGGACAGGGAATCAATTTCAGTAATTGCCATAGGCACTGTTTTCCTCTGTTTCCCAGCTTTGAGGAAGGTTCAGGGCAAAGCATGTGGTTGGACTCAAGCAGGTCCATGGTGCTGCAACCCAAAGAGACAGTGCTGTAGCACCCCAGACAAGAAGGGACCCTACAAAGCCAAGCATTTGTTGAATTACAAATAAATAAATGAAAGGCAGCCTTGTCTTCATATCTCTCCCAGTGTGGGGTACAGGCTCAGGTTCAGCTAAGTTCACACAGCAGCAGGAATTCTCTGAGAACACAGTCCGCTGCACATCCCAGTGTCTGATTCCACCTCTGAAACTCTAATTTGCAAGGCCCGATGCACTGAACACAAGCTCCGCAACTCTGAGAGTCCCCACAGACGGTGGACACCTGTCAACATGTATGGGATGGCTTCATTCATCAACTGCATCTGGTCCAGCTACAACCACTAAAGTTCTATCCTGGACTCACTGGAGCCTTCTCTTCTTCTGTCCCACAGTCCCTAGATCCTTTAAAGCCCTCCCCAGATCCTGCTCTTACCTATAAATATTAATCAGAGTCAACAAAGACATTGAACCAATTTGAAGCTTTTGTTTCACCTCGTTTGAAGTTGTCAAGGATTTCATTTTACTTGGTCCTAAATCAGCATTCATTGAAACAGAAGTCAAAAATTCAAAGATTGACTCTCATTTCCTAATCTCAAAACCTACTACACAGCCCCAGTGGTGAACAAGGCTTGGTGCTGGTACAATGAAAGACAGATAGATCAGTGGGACAGAATTGAGAACACAAAAGAAAATCCAGTCACATACAGTCAGCTGATCTTTGACAAAGGGCCAAAACATATTGAATGGACAAAACATAATCTCTTCAATAAGTGGTGATGGATCAGAACTCAACTAGAAGAAAGAAGAGGGGGAAAACAGAGTAATCTGATACAATTTGATGAACTTGACCTACACCTATGGATGCAGTAGCTCAAAAGAGGGAACAAATCTTTACAGCGAGGATCATTT
>NW_006408623.1:10699741-10733874 GCF_000296735.1 Chrysochloris asiatica | reverse complement strand
CATTCCGTGTTCCCATGTTCTGTTCAAACAACTACCTCTTGGTCCAGGTACAGATTCCTCATGAGCACAATTAAGTCTTCCAGAATACTCATACTTCACAGTGTCATCCATAGCTTTTCATGATCCACACAATCGAAAGCCTTTGAATAGTCAATAAAGCATAGGTAAACATCTTTCTGATATTCTCTGCTTTCAGCCAAGATCTCTCAGGCATCAGCAATGATATCCCTCATTCCACGGCCTCTTCTGAATCCGGCTTGAACCTCTGGAAGTTCTCTGTCAATGTATGATTGTAGCCATTTCTGTATTACCTTGAGTGAAACTTTACTCACATGGGATATCAAAGATATTTCCGCATTCCACTGGATCACCTCTCTTTGGAATGGGCACAAATATGGATCTCTTCCAATCAGTTGGCCAGATAGCTGTCTTCCAAATTTCTTGGCATAGAATAAATAGAGCACAAGTAAACATCTTTCTGGTATCCTCAGCTTTCACTATGATCCATTTGACATCAGCAATGATATCCTTCATTTCACCTCTTCTACTGAATCTGGCTTGAATTTCTGGGCACCTATTCATCAATGTAGTACTGCAATCTATTTTAAACTAACATTAGCAAATTTTTAATTATGTGTGATATTAATGGAATTGCTTGATAATTTACACATTCATTTTTAAACTATCTTTGGCAAAATTTTAACTGTGTGTGATATTAATGGAATTGCTTAATAATTTATATGTTCAATTGGATCAACTTTATTTGGAATGGAGACAAATATGAATTTCTTCCAGTCAGGTGGCCAGGTAACTCTTTCTAAATTACTTGGTATCAATTAGTGAACATTTCCAGCATTACATCCACTTGATTATACATTTCAGTTGGCATTCTTCTATTCCTCAAGCCCTGTTTTTCACCAATGCCTTCAGTGTAGTTTGGACTTCTTCCTTCCATACTATCAATACTTGATTATATGCTATCTACTGATAGCATAGTGGTTATGAGTCAGGCTGCTAACCTGAAAGTCAGCAGTCTGAAAACTACCAGCTGTTCTAAAGAAGATAGATAAGACTTACTGCGCCTGTAAAGAAAAGACCTACAGCCTCAGAAACTCTATGTAGGGCTGCTATGAGTCAGAACCAACTCCACAGCACATCGCCACTGCCACCACCTCTGAAATGGTTAAACGTTTGATGAATTCTATTTTGGTACAGTATTTCTGTGTGTTCTTTTCATCTTCTTTTGATGTCTTCTGATACCTTAAATGTTTTGCCCATATAATTCTTCAATATTCAAAATTCAAAACTTGAATTTTTCTTCAGTTATTTCAGCTTGAGATATACCAAGCATGTTCTTCCTTTTGATTTTTTAACTCCAGTTCTTTGCAATATTCATTATAATACTTCACATTGTTTTGCAAGCCACTCTGAATTCTTCTATTCATCTCTTCTACTTCATCGTTTTGTCTATTTGATTTAGTAAGAGCAAGTTTCAGAGTTTCTTCTGACACGTATTTTGTTATTTTCTGTCTTTAATCTCTTTCCAATTAGCTTTTTTTCGTGTATGTTCTTGACATCATCTTGTCTCCAGTCATTATTATTCAATGCATCAAATCTATTGTTGACTTGATATCTACATTCAGGAAGGATATCCTAAGGTCATACTTTAGCTCTCATTAACTTGCTGTAATTTCATTCATGTTCTACTAGAACTTGCAAATGAGCAACTGATGATCTACTCTGCAGTTGGCCCCTGACCTTGTTCTGACTGATGATATTGAGCTTCTCCACCATCTTTCTACAGATATACTCAGTTTTATTCCTGTGTATTCTATCTGGTGAGGCCCATGTGTGTAGTCACTGTTTAGGTTGTTGGAAAAAGGTAGTTGCTAAGAATTAGCTGCTGGTCTTGCAAAATTCTATGATGTTATCTCCAAAATGATTTCTATCACCAAAGCCATATTTTCCAACTACAGATGTTTCTTCTTTGTTTCCAATTTTCCCATTCCAGTCATGAATAATTACCATTGCATCAATACCTAAAGGTATTTGAAATACTGCTGGCAGATCTTCCAGAATCACAGCAACATGCAAGCCTCCACAGTAAGACAAACTGACAGACAAGTGGTGGAAAAGAGCACAAAAGTATTTAGAGATGCTTTATTTACAGTAGTCAAAAGTTAAAAACAATACAAATGTTCATCAACAGATGATTAGATAAATAAATGTGGTATGGTGGTTTTGAATAACAATATTATTCAGAAATAACAAAACAACTGACACATGCAACAACATGAGTGACTCTCAAGAATATCATGAAAACTGAAAGAAGAGGAGCAAGACATAAAAGAATCCATACATATATTGACTCTGCTTATATGAAATTCTATAGCATGAAAAACTGATATATTGTGGAAAAATCAGGACAGTGATGCCCTTAGGAGGTGAGGTGAGGGTTGACTGGGAAGGGGAACTAGGAAATTTTATGGGATGATTGTCATGTTCTGTATATTGATAAAAGTTTGGGTTACAGCTGTATGCATTTGTCAAAACCCAGCAAATGTACACCTCTATTTATGTATTCGTTGTCTGAAAATGTTACTTCAAAAGGAAATATATATATATATTAGCTAATGTTGAACTCTAATAAACAATAGACATGCTGAAGTATTTATGAAGTGGACTGGTCTTTGCCACTTGACTTGAAAAGGATGAAAAGTAAAATGGATAGATGGATGAAAAGATGAGTAATAAATACAGTATCAGATTAACAGAAGAAAATAGATACTAGGTACATACATGTTCACTGTAAATTCTTTCAACTTTATATGTGCAATTACAGTAGTCTATTACATAATAAAATGTGAAAGTTATAACTCTGGACTAAAGATAGAACCAGTCTTGGTGGTCAATATTAGGAATTGATTTAGGAAGACCAGGTAGTAGGTGTCCTGTCACCCAGCAGAGCCTATGGCACCACGTGCAGAGATGGAAGAAATAGTGGATGTAGAGATGGCCTGGGTACAGAAGCTAAGAAAGAATACCAAGAATTTTTCAATGAGGGACTCTTGCAGCTAGAGGAGGTTTTGGAAACAGAGCCCATGCATTTAGAGTGGTTACATGAGATCCCTGAAAGATTTCCAAGAATCCACCACTGGTGAGCAGTTAAATCAGTGGGTCCAGGGTATTTCACATCATTGTTCACATGGTCTGGACTGGAGCTATAAATTTGGAATCCTGGTGTATGATAAGTACTAGAATGATAACCACAATATTGGCAGTTTATAACCACCAGTCAGTCCTTGGAAACCCTATACAAGGTCTCTATGAGGTGAAACCTACTTGAAAATATTTTACAATAGCACAAGATGCACAGTTATATAAATGGAACCAGGATAAGATTTGGATTGTAGCTATAAATTTGCACATCACTGTCAAATATTCATAATAAGTTAAAGGCGCAGATGAAGTTACTAAGATGGGATGAGGTGATGAAGAATGGCAACATGTAGGAGCTAGAACTAGAGTAAGATGAATGATAATAGTGGAAAGGAATTGAAGAGAAAATGAAGCCATGTAAACAATGTTTGAGAAGAGTGGAAGCTGAGTTGCACATGTCTCACCCTCTCTGCCACGCAAGAGCCAGGAACTCACTGTTGTTGAGAGGAGACACCATTCTTGAGTTTTTAGGACCCATACCAAGGGAATTTGGTCAGAGAACGGGGTCTAGACGAGGTCTTAGCAACAGAAGGTCAAGAGGTGCCCACACTGAAGCACACTAAGTAATGGGACCCAGTGTCCTCGTGGCCTAACCCTAACCCTGACCTGATATAAGGACAATGCCTTACTCTACATAAAGCCTTGCTTCTGGATGCCAATGTCCCTCCCTCCCAACAGACCAGGTCCCACTCTCAGTCTCAGGATTTGCTAAGGTTCAAAGTAGAACACAGGGCACTCCCCATGGGAGGAAGCTCCTTATTGGTAAATTCATCCCATTAGTTATTTTCTTGCTCCTTCTTTCTTGCTT
Organism: Chrysochloris asiatica; assembly: GCF_000296735.1. Taxonomy (NCBI): domain Eukaryota; kingdom Metazoa; phylum Chordata; class Mammalia; order Afrosoricida; family Chrysochloridae; genus Chrysochloris; species Chrysochloris asiatica. The sequence continues at coordinate 10,729,847 of NW_006408623.1, read as the reverse complement.
TTGATTATCAAATCATATTTTGGAATTACCAGATTGACACTAGAATAATTCACATGGCCCTGCTCTTTCCTCACCAGGAGGCCAGGGCTACCTTCTGGAGAGCAGTTTTCACATCTTTGTTCCTCAACGTGTAGATGAGCGGGTTCACAGCAGGGCTGACCGCTGTGTACAACACGGCCACCACCTTGCCATTCTCCATTGAGGCACCAGAGCCAGGAACGAAATAGGTGTAGATGAGAGTGGAATAGTACCAGGTGACCACCAGGAGGTGGGATGAGCAGGTAGAGAAGGCTCGGCGCTTGCCGGAAGCTGAGCGGATGCGGAGGATGCTGGCCACAATGTAACCGTAGGAGGCCAGGGTGAGGAAGAAGTTAACCACACCAAAGTAGACATCAGTTATGATAATCATGACATTGTTGACGGTGGTGGGACTGCAAGACAACAACAGCAGTGAGGGGGCTTCACATAAGAAGTGCTGGATGTGGTTGGGGCCACAAAAGGTCAGCTTTGCAATGAGGCCTGTGTGCACTGATGTGTTGATTGCACTGAATGTCCACACAGCTACAGCTAACAGAGCACACAGTGGCCAGCTCATGATGGTGCCATAGCGCAGTGGCTGGCAGATGGCCACATAGCGGTCAAATGCCATGGCTGTGAGCAACAACAGCTCCGCACCAAGGGACCAGATCAGGAAGAAGAGTTGGGTCAGGCAGCCCTGATAGGAAATTGTGTCCACCTGGACCAGCAAGCTCTCCAGAAGCTTGGGGAGAACAGTGGTTGTGCAGACGATGTCCAAAATGGCCAGGTTGACAAGGAAGAAGTACATGGGGGTGTGCAGACCTGGGCTCAGAGTGATGACTGTGACAATAAGGCCATTTCCTGCAAGGGCCATCAGGTAGAGGAGGAGGAAAAGGACCAAGAGCAAGCCCCGGACCTGTGGGTCTTCTGAGAAGCCCTGTAGAATGAACTCCACTACAGCTGTATTGTTGCCTGCTGACATCTGGGTGAACATCTTGGGTCCCTGGCCAGGAGGAGCACAAGACGGTGGATGTTTTGCTCACATTCCACCAAGGCTTTTTGGCAACTTCACCTAGAAAGCACACAACTAAGACATCAATATGTCCCTTTGTCCTGAGGTAGTCAGGGAATTACCACTCTGTTTGTAACCAGCACATATGTCCCCAGCATCACACAGCCAGTTACACAGTGAGCACCGAATGAGCCTGTAGTCACTTTAATTTAGAATATTTCCTTCCAAATCCAGTGACCCACTGCTCTCAGCCTACCTCTTAACATCCATGGCTCACCACTGATCAGCCTAGGCACTAAGCTGGGTGCCTGGTCTCTGCATCTCAGGAAGAGAAGCTTGGGATGCAGCTGGAGCATCTAGGAATCTACTCTCCTGAGAAGACACAGCTACAAGATATGGAGGGACGGTTGGAGTCAGCTACAGACACACCTGTATAGGTGTTTCAGGCACAAGCATTACTGTCCAGCCACATACAATAGGCTTCTCACCCAGAAAAGGTGGACCCTCCCCCCATAAGGGGAATGCCCACAGCTGATTTCAATGGCAGGAACCCCTACCCTGGTTCTAACTCAACTCTTTTCCTTCAGGAAGCATCAGGTTGTGCAAGGTTGGAGGCAGCAGGAAAGGGTGCATGTTGAGTCTCAGCACCACCCTATGACTGCCTCACAAATGCAGGGAGCCCAGATCTTTGATTGAGCTGCTTGGACAGGGCCCACCTCAGGGAAGAGTCACGAGCCTCAAGTGTCCCTTCCCCAGGGCCATTACACAGCCCAGTGGGCTAGGAGATTACAGGGTGTCGATGCATTTGGGGTGGACTGAGGGCGACCCAGAGGCACAGTCCCCACCACTTGGCACGTTTTGAACCCTTAGCTCATTCACACTGTGAACAAAAGACTACACACACAAGGGAGTATGTGTGTGTTCACACTGTGGACAAAAGACTACACACTAAGGGGCCTGTTCAGGGAGCTCATGGCTGAAAAAGTTCTGGTGAGTTTGACAGTTGGGACTGCTGGTTGGTTAATCCTGAAGGGCCTTCTGTGTGCCTGCACAACCACACAGCAGCACAGCCCTCTCAAAACAACATAACAACAGAGCCATGGGTAGCAAGATGGGGTTCACTTGAAGACTCTGCCTCTGAGGGTCTTTGTCATGCCTCACTCAGCAGCCACACACCACACCTACCCACAAACATCCACTGAGAACCTCCACAAGCAGCTGCAATGCCTGCACACCTTTCTAAGGCCTCAGCCCATGAAAACTGAGATCTACCCATCTGCAGATCCACCTTCAGGTCAACTAGAGGACTGGCCACCCGACCCTGCCAGCCTCCTGCACCAATTTCACAGAAGAGTTGGTGGCAGGTCCCTGCTGAGTAAGCAGCCTCCCATCCACTTGAGAGAACACAACCGACTTTGGGGACTAGGCACCCTGTGAGGGTCCCCTCTTACCAGGAGATCAATTGTACACATTAGTCAGCACATCGAGCAGATGTGGGAATGGTCCAGACACTTGTGCTTCAAACTGAAATAACAAAACACATGAGCAAAACAACATTAGGGGAATTTTTAAAACAATAAAATAGGTCAGGTTTAAAACAAAGCTGGATTTTCAGAAACATCAAAAGCAAAATTAGGACAGATAATCAGAAAGGCCAGGGGTAGACAGATAGACAGACAGTTACTACTTATTATTATTGTCCACTACTAATACAAGGGACACATCCCAATTATTTTTGTCTGAACATGATGCCACATTTACATTGAAGATACATAACATCTTACTCAGGTGGGAAGGTGAGATGTGCCCTGTGTCTAGAGGTCATTGTCATATTGCTTAGCGGCTCCTTTGCTTTGCCGTGGACCTTTAACTGGTGGCTGTCCCCTCTAGAAGACACCTTATCTGGGGAGCTGCCTTCGAGAGCAATTACCCCAACTAGAGGTAGTAGGTCCCATGGGTCTGAATTCTACGCTGACTGGGCTCAAGGGGTCAGGGTGGCAAAGGTGACTGGGGACTGGGCTCCTAGACCTGTCACTGGACCCATGGGTGGGTGGGGAACCTGTATGCCCCATGGGCAGTGCCTGGCACCTAAGCAATAATTCCCTAAGGGAAATCCTTGCCATGACAACTCAGACAACAGCCTGTGCACAACCAACCCTGTGGAAAGATGGGTTTCTGTTTAAAAATAACTTTAGTTTTTAGAGCTGCTTTAGTTTATAGTGTTTAACAATGGGCTGAGCGTTGAGCTGTTAACTCAAAGGTTGGGGGTTCCAAGACAGAAGCCACTTACAGGGAGAAAGATGGGGTATTCTGCTTCCATAAAGACTCACAGCCTCAGAAACCCTACGGAGCATGTCTCCTCTGTCCTGTAGGGCTGCTAGGAGTTGGAATCTTGTTGAAAGCAGTGGGTTTCATGGGCTTTTTGATTAACAGAAAAGCTGAGAAGGTGGTCCACTAATAGTATTCCCAAAGTACATAAGATGAAGTCATGCCACCCTCAATTCTAAGAATCAATATAGATTTGTTTCTTCTAAAACCAATTTGGCAATTCGTCCATGTTATATTTGATATTTTTCATCAACACCATAATTCAAAGACATAAATTCTTCTATCTTCCTTACACATTACTTAGCTTTCGCAAGCTTTTGAGAAGGTTGAAAATGCCATGACTTGGGTCAGGTGTACCTTACTCCTCAAAGTAACATCTTTGCTTTTTAATACTTTAAAGAGAACTTTTGTAGCTGATTCTCCCAGTGCAACACATTGTTTGATATCCTGACTGCTGCTTCCATGAGTGCTGATTGTGGTGAATTCAAGTAAAAACATTAAAATTCAATTCTTCCTTCATTTATCCTGATATTGCTTGTTGATCTAATTGTGAAAATGTTCATGTTCTTTATATGGAGGTTATATCCATGGTGAAGGCTGTAATCTTTCATCTTCAATAAGTTCTTCAAATCCTTTGACTTTCAGCAAGCAAGATAGTGTCATCTGCATATTGCAGGTGCTTAGTGAGTCTTCTTTCAACTCTGATGCCAAATTCTTCTTCATATAGTCCACAGTCCTAGGTTATTTGTTCAGTATACAGATTGAATAGCTATGGTGGAAGGATACAGCCCTGATACACACCTTTTCTGATTTTACATTACGCAGTATCGTCATATTCTGATCCAACAAGTGCCTCTTAGTTTGTGTACACAGTCTGAGTGTTTATTATCACAATTATCACAATTTAGGGTTCTAAATTTTCTAGTCTTTGCAATGGCATCCATAATCTGTTGTGATCCACACAGGCAAAAGTCTTTGCATTTTATAATCATTGAAACCCAGGTAAACATCTTTCTGCCATTCTCAGCTTTCACCAAAACCCACCTAGCATCAGCAGTGACACTCCTTATTCCACAGCCTCTTCTGAATCTGGAATGAATGTTTGTCAGCTCCTGTCAAAGAACTGCAACAAACATTTTTTAACTGGATATAATTGGGGTCACGGAAGGTCAGCTGTGCAATAGGGCCTGTGTGCACTAATGTGTTTACTGCACTGAATGTCCACACAGCCATGGCCAGCAACACAAGCAGTGACCAGCTCATGATGGTGCCACTCCACAGTGGGGAGCAGATGGCCACAGAGCAGTCAAAGGCATCAACAGCCCAGCACCCAGGAACCATATTAGGAAGAAGAGTTGGTTCAGGCAGCCCCCATGGGAGAGAGCAATCACCTGGACCACACACTCTGCAGAAGCTCAGGGAGAACAGTGGATGTGCAGACGATGACCAAAACGGCCAGGTTGACAAGGAAGAAGTACATGTTGTTGTTGTTAAGTGCTGTCGAGATGGTTCTGACCCATAGCGACCTGTATAGAAACCCTGTATAGGATTTCCAAGCAGCAGCTGGTGAACTTGAACCACCGACGTTACAGTTCAAACAACTTTGCAGTCCAGCACATTAACCCACAGTGCCACACAGGTGTGCAAACCTGGGATCAGAGTGCTGGCTGCAACAATGAGGCCATTTCCCATGAGAGCTGTCAGGCAGAGGAGGAAAAGGACCCAGAGCAGGCCCCAAAGCTAGAGGTCTTCTGAGAAGCCCTGCAGGATGAACTCCACTGCAGCTGTGTGGTAGCCTGCTGACACCTGGGTGAGCCATTTAGAGTCCCTGACCAGAGGGGAGCACAAGACAGTGGGTGATGTGGTCCTCAATAATGGCCCTGCTCACACCTCACCAGGGCTTGTTGGCAGCTTTGCTCAGAAAGCACACTACTAAAGTATCAATGTGTCCCTTCATCCTGGGATAGTCAGGGAATCACCTCTCACCCTGGTAGGCCTCGTAGGCAGCCCCACCAGGTCCTGATGATATCCTTTCCTCACAACTTTCCCTGTTTATAACCAGCAGGTCTGTCTCCAGCATCACACAGGCAGTTATACAGTGAGCACAGAATGAGCCTTTATTCACTTTAAGTTAAAACATCTCCTTCCTGATCTGGGTACCCACTGGTCTCAGACTTCCTCTCCATGCCCAAGACTCAACCAGACTAACCCAGGCACCAAACTGTGAGTCAGATCTCTGCATCCCAGGTGGAGAATCCTCCGGTGTTGCTGGGGCACCCAGAACTCTACTCTCCTGGACAGACACAGCGTCAGGGCCAGGAGTGATAGTCAGAGTCAGGTGCAGACTCACCTGTGCAGGTGCTCTGCTCACAACAACTGTTCTGTCAGCCTCACCCACTGTAAGCTGCTCCCCAAGAAAGGGTAGTCTCCCCATGAGGGGAGTTATATATGAGGCACCTTATCTGGGGCAGCTTATATGGGGCACCTTATCTCACTAGTTCCAGCTCCCTTTTCACTTGCCCTGGTGGGAAGCCCATTTCTTAGGAATCACCGGGCTGCTCAGGGCTTGGAACAGCAGGAATAGGTTGGTGCTGAGCCTCATCACAGCTCCATGACCTCCCCACTAATGCAGGTCCCCTGGATCTCTGACACACGTCTTTGGGTGGAGCCCCACTCAGAGAGCAGCCAGATTCACCAGTATTAAGTGTTCCTTTGCTGTGGGCACTGCTAACCTCAGTGGGGTTAGGAAAGTCCATGGTTTCCCCATGGATGCTTTTAGGGTAGGCTGAGGGCAACCCAGAGCTCAGTACCCACCATGTGTGCATGTTCTGAGAACTGGACTCCTCCACAGTGTAACACAGACAACGTACTGCACACACAGGTGTATGTGCTCAGTGCCCTGTTCAGGAAGATCAAGGGTGGGAAAGTTCTAGCCTTTCTAACCATTTGGACTGCTGGCTAGTGAGACCCTGTGGCCCGTCTTTGTGCATGCACAAGAGCAGAGCCAGCACAACCCTCTTAGGTCAGCAGAACGAGAGAGCCATGAGGAACAAGATGGGGTTCATCTGAAGGCAGGCAGACCCCTCACTCCCACCACAGGGGCAACAACAGGCCTGGGAACCCCCTTCCCAGCCATCTTCAAACCCTGATCCCTTGAGCTGAACCAACCCAAGACACAGCCCATCTACCTCAATTGCTCTCCCAATGAGGTTTCTCCTGGAGGGGACTACTGCCACTTAAAGTCCATAACAAAACCTTCCAGATCACACCCAGTGGTCACAGTGATCCCCCAAGCATCCCCAAGACCCCCTACATGCAGCAACAGTGCCCACACACCCTCCCCTGGCCTCACCCCACTAAGACTGAGATCCTCCTGCCTGCAGATCTGCCTGCAGGTGCACTGGAGACTCAGCCACTCCGACTCTGCTGGCCTGCTGCACCAGATTCATGCAAGACTTGGGGGCAGGCCCTTGCTGAGTCGGTGACCTCCCAACCACTGTAGAAACTGCGACCTACTTTGAAGATCTGATACCCTGTGAGGTTCCCTCTTACCAGTCGATCAATTGTACAGATTAGTCAACACAACAAGCACTTTAATTTTATGCTGAACTAGCAAAAGACATGAGCAAAGCACTTTTAGGAGAAGTTTTTCCCCACAATAAAGTACATCAGGGCAAAAGCAAAGCTATCTTTTCAGAAACATCAAAATCAAAATTAGGACAGATAATCCAAAAGGCCAGGAATGGACACACCAACTGTTACTGCCCGCTATTAATACAAGGGATGCATCCCAATCATTTTTGTCTGAACGTGAAGCCCCATTTGCAAGGAAGCTACATCTTACTCAGCTGAGGAAAGTGCCATGTGACTGGTATCTAAAGGGCATTGGCTTGCCATTCAGTGGCTCCTTTGTTTTGTTACAGAGTTTTAACTGCAGCCATCCCCTCCATAGACACCTCATTGGGAGAGTGGCCCTCAAGAGCAGTTACCCCACCTGGTACATGGCCCCACAAGGTTGTGTCTTGGGCTAACTCAGCTCAACTGGTCATGGTGGCAAAGGTGGCTTGAGATGGGGATTCCAGGCCTATCACTGCCCCCTGGATGGGGATGGGAGACTCTGCATGTCCCCTGGTCCAGGTCTTGCAACTAAGATAATAGGTCTCCTAGTGGGCAATCCTTTCCATGATGCCTCAACAAGAGCATGTGAGCAACCAAAGCATGAGGAAAGATGGGTTTCTGCTTAAGCTGACTTTAGTGTTTAGAGCTGCTTTAGTTTATAGAACCCCAGTGGCAGAGTGGTCTAAGCCTGGGGCTGTTAACAAAAAGGTCAGTGGTTCCAATACCTCAGCCACTTTGAGGGAGAGGCAGACAGTCTCCGGAACCCTAAGGGACATTTCTACCCTGTCCTTTTACGGTCATTATGAGTTGGTATCTAATCAAAAACAGCTGGTTTCATGGGCTTTTAGATTGACAGAAAAGTTAAGACCTCCCATACACCTCCACCCAGGTTTCCTTGTACTATAAGGTCTTACAGTAGGGGGTACATTTATCACAACAAATGGGCCTACACTGATACATGATTACTAACTGAAGCCCACATTTGAGCCACGTTACCCTCGTGTCTTTTCCACCCACACAGGACCCCAACAGTGGCTCAGCTAGTCGTCATGTGTGATGGCGAATTACCTCTTGACTGTGACCCAATTGGGGTTAAGACCTCTCTGTGCCCCCCTGTACTCTGCCCACATTGTGAAAAAGAGACTTTGGAACAAGAGAGATATACTGCACAACTATAATAAAAGGCAGGGATACAGTTTGGGAAGGACTGTTTACAAGGAGGTGCAGAAGATGCCCCCTCTCTGCACTGCAAGGAACACCAAGATTGAGGCAGATGCCAGGCAGCTGTGTTTAGGAGGAGGAAATCTACAAGAATGAGCCACAGTGTCATAGAAGGTGAGAGCTAGGGCAGGGGCTGGTAGAGAGTCATGTGGAAGACAGAGCAGGAGGCAGTGAGGACTCTACCTGAGGCATTACTGGATCAGGACTTTTCACATCCCCCATCACTTGTGGGATACCAGCGGAGCCTGAAGCACTGATGACCAGAAAGTCAGAGAGATGTGATGATTGGCTCAAACTTTTACTCTACTGCAGAGTAAACGCAGGACTCTCACCCGAGATGTGCATCTAAGGGATAGCAAGGATAGTATGTGCCTTGCCTGACACTTGAAGGGCATCAGTGAGCGCTTACTATTAATCATGACGTTTTCCATCTCCTGATTTCAGAGACCATGCAGCAAGTTTAAAAAAAAAAAAACTTTTGTATTGGGGAGCCTTCATAGTTTCAGGCAGACTGTGTGATCTTGTTCTATTGAACGAAGGAAAAGAACAAACTGGTAAAAATAATAATAACTTAGCATCTCGTTGATATCCCATGTGGGTAATACAGAAAAGGCTACAATTATACATTGATAGAGAACTTCCGGAGGTTCAATCCAGATTCAGAAGAGGATGTGGAATGAGGGATAGCATCGCCGATGTCAGATGGATCTTGGTTGAAAGCAGAGAATACCAAAAAGATGTTTACCTGTGCTTTATTGACTATAAAAAGGCTTTTGATTGTGTGCATCATGACAAGCTATGGACAACATTGCAACATATGAGTATTCCAGAACACAATTGTGCTCATAAGAAACCTGTGCTTAGAGACAGTTGTTCTAACAGAACAAGGGAATGGTTTAAAATTAGGGAAGGTGTGTGACAGAGTTCTTTCACTGTGCTTATTCAACCTGTATGCTAAGCAAATAATCCAAGAAGCTGGGTTATATGAAGAAAACATTGCATCAGAATTGGAGGAAGACTCATTAACAAACTGTGGGGTGCAGATGATACAACCTTGCTGGCTGACAGTGAAGAGGACATAAAGTTCTTACTGATAAAGATCAAAGACCACAGTCTTTGGTATGGCTTGCACCTCAATGTAAAGAAAACAAAAATCCTCACCACTGGACCAATAAACAACATTCTTATCAATGGAGAAAAGATTGCAATTGTCAATTATTTCTGGCAGGCGCCATATTAATCAAGGAATTGAAATGAAGGGACGACATATTAATCAAGGAATTGAAATAAAGAAATGAGATGATGGGGACCCTGCGCATGAAGAGCTCATTGTTCTAGCAGAGCAACAATGAAATGTTTTCCTTGGATAGCAAAGCTACAAGGGAAAAATTCATGCAAAGGCTCCTAGTTAATTTTTCTCTTCTTGAATTATCCTCCGATTTATTCATGATTTTATTAGTATCTCTTTACTTTAGATTTTGACTCTCCTACACTTCAGTATATTTTTATTAAAAGTTAGAAGCCATATATTAACTACATTTATTCTACTTGTAATCTTAGGTAGTTTCAATACTTATATTAACAATATTCTTAAGATTGCTAGGAGACAGGATTTGTCAATTGAATTATTACCAGCTTATGCTTAGTGATTATAAACATTCTTCCTTGTAACCTTAGAGAATCCTTAAAAGCAATTAGACCATAAATAAGAGCTATAGATAAGTAAATAAAAGGTCTGACTTAGATGTTCTTAAATTAATGATCAGTAAAATAGGGACGTTGTTTTTCATAGCCTCGGTTTTTAAAATGCTCTGATAAGTGATATTTTTGTAGGCTATAAACAGATAGTGTATGGAAAAATTTAATGGAGAGTTAATTGCACCTAACAACTAAAATGAACAAGACTCAATAGATAGAGGTTAAGAAACATATGTAAAGGTTGACTTGCTCCTCAGAGAAAAGAATAAAAGTTATTTATGTAGGAACAAATGTTTAACCAAAAGGTTTCAAGGCGCCAAGATGTCTCATATGCTTTGATGTAATGTTTCTTTGCTGTAACTAACTTCTTGTCCCTGTTGTAAATCTAAGGGTCATAAACCATGAATGTGCCCCAGAATAGATTGTATTTTGAGGACATTGATTACTATGAAAGCAATGTTTTTTGTAATGGTATATAAGGGGGCTGTAAGATAGAATAAGGCAGAAGAAGAGTAGACAAGGAGAGGGGGAAGTAGAGAAAAGGATGAGAAGTAAAATAAGGAAGTAGAGGTAAGTAGAGTAAAGATGAGAGTAAAGAGTAAAGAATGGAGGGAGAGTGGAAGTAGAGTAAAGGAGGGGAAGTAGAGAAAAGAATGAGGAGGAGAGTAAGCAAGTAGAGTAAAGAAGGAGTAACGAGTAAAGAATGAGGGAGAATAAAGGAAAAGGAGAGAAAAGAACGAGCAGGGGAGTAAAGAATGAGAGAAGAATAAATCATGTAAGAAGATTTTGAATCCATCACGATCTATCGACTATGTGTAATTCTTTCCCACCGAAGTCACACACCTCTTTGGGAACCCTGGAATAAGTTTGCTGGGGCTGGCTCCCGGCAGATTTCATTTTGCTCAGATCAACCATCAACACTCATGAAAGCAGCATTCAAGAAATCAGCACATTGTATTAGGAAAATGTGCTGCACAAGACGTTTTTAAAATGTTGAAGGGCAAAGATGTCAGCTTGAGAACTAAGGTGCACCTGACCCAAGCCATGGTATTTTCAATAACCTCGTATGCATGCAAAAATTAGATGGTGATTAAAGAAGACCATTTAAGAACTGATGCATTTGAGTTATTGTGTTGGAGGAGAATATTGAAAGTACCATGGGCTGCCAAAAAACGAATAGATCTGTGTTGGAAAAAGTATAGCCAGAATGCTCCTTGGAAGCTAGGGTGGCCTGACTTCATCTCTCATTCTACAGACATACTTTCAGGAAGGGACCAGTTGCTGGAAAGTGATATCATGTTTGGTAAGGAGGAAGCCCGGAGAAAAAGAGGAAGACCCACAACGAGATGGGCCAACATTATTACATGATTACTAACTGAAATCATCCATGGGCTCAAACGTTGTGATTGTGAGGTTGGCCCTGGACCGGGCAGTGTTTTGTTCTGTTGTGCATAGTCACTGTGAGTGGGTACTGACTCTATGGCACCTAACAACAACAACAACAACAACAAAAATAACAAGTACTTTACTATTTGGTGGATTACTTCAGTGGTTTCTTGTACATTGTTTCTTGCAGCCCCATAGTATAGTCTTGATCCTCAGCAAACCCAGTTTCCCAATTTTGTTCTTCCAGCTTCCTCTTAGTAACCATTTGCTTGGGCAAATATGCACCCTAATAATGGTGACTGTTGTGTGCCATGCAGTTGGTCCTGACTCATAGTGACCTCGTATGGGGTTTCAAAGGCTTTAATCTTACACAGCAGAAAGCCTCATCTTTCTCCCTTGGAACAGCTGGTAGGTTTGAACTGCTGACCTTTTGGTTAGCAGTCTAGCTCATAATCCATTATGATACCAGAGATCTTTACCCCAATGCTTGCTATTGATGTTAAGTGCCATCAAGTTGGTTCCAGCCCATAACGACCCTGTCTAGAGTTTCCAAGGAGTGGCTGGTGAGCTTGAACTGCCAACTTAGAAGTTCAAACCATCTTTGCAGTCTAGTGCAACTTTGGTTAATATTTATAGGTAGAAGCATTATCTGGGGAGGGATTGAAATGATTTAGGGACTGTGGGACAGGGGAAGAGAAGTCTCCAGGGAGGCAGGCCCTGCAGTCCAGGATATCTCTTATCTAGTGGATGGAGGTAGACCAGATGCAGTTGATGGATGAAGACATCCAATACCTGCTGCTAGGTGCACACTTCTGTGGATTCTCATAGCTGAGGACCTTGTGTTCAGTGCATTGGGTGTTTCAAGCTAGGGTTTCAGAAGTGGAGTCAGACAATGGGATGTACAGGGAGCTGTGTTCTCTGAGGATCCCTGCTTCTGTGTGAACTTAACTACATCTGAGCACGGGACACAGACTGGGGATGGATGTGTGAACAGGGTTGCCTTTATTTTTCTAATTCAGCTAATGTCTAGCTTTTTTTGGTACCATATTGACTGGACTGTCAGAGGTGTCTCTCTAGTCTGTAGTGTCCTGGACCTGCTGGGGTACAACCACATGTCTTGCTCTGTATCTCTCTCATAGCTGCGGCTTCCCTTTTTTTATTTTTTGTAACTTTTTATTGTGAATTATGTGAAGGTTTACAGACAAGATCATCAGCTTTACATTCAACAAAATACACTTTGTTTCATCTTTACATTCAACAAAATACACTTTACATTCAACAAATACACTTTGTTTCATCTCAATGATTATAATCCCCTCCACAAAACAACAGTTATCCTGCTTCCCCTCTGTGGCTCCCCATTTACAATTTTTTTTAAGCTTTTATTGTGAATTGAGTGATAGTTTACATGGGAGAACATTGGTTTTACACTCATCCTATCGTAGTTTGCTTCATTGCAGTGATTGCACTATCATTTAACAGTATTTGCTTTTATTCCCTGTGTTATGTTTGTTTGTTTTATGTACACAAAAACACTCAGGAGTATATAAGCATTCAAACACCCCAAGGAGAGATTCTGAAAGACTGCCTCCTGGCTGCCAGCATACAACCTTTCTCTTTCCATGAGTCTAGAGTTCTCAGTTGCTCCCTTTCTCCATGTCCTCCATCTCTGGTGCCATCGCTTCTCTGATAGGGTCCCCGTTCCTCTCATGTTCTTCTCTCTTGATGGTCCTAGCATCCTCTGTTCCTGGAGTGTAAGGTTAACTCCTCCTGCTGCCACTTCCTTTTGGTCTGGGAACAAGGTGGGGCTTCAGAGGAAAACAGTGTTTATGGCAATTATTGAAATTGACACCTGTCCAAATATCTGACACTCATCTTTAACATAATTTTGCATTAATATCAGCTCAAAACCCCAAGGCAAGCTAATTAATCTTTTGCTCAACACATAATGGCATTATATAAAAATACCAACTGCATCTTCTTTGCTTTCACTGATGAAAATTGGTCTAAGATGTTTGTTGTTTGTTGTTGTTAGGTGCCATCGAGTCAGTACCAACCCATAGCGACCTTATGCACAGCAGAATGAAACACTGCCCGATCCTGGGCCAACCTCACTACTGTTGCCATGCTTGAGTCCATCGATGCTGCCACTTGGCCAATCCATCTCACTGGGGGTCTTCCTCTTTTTCTCTGCCCTTCCACCTTACCAAACATGATATTCTTCTCCAGCAACTGGTCCCTTCTGACACCAAAGTATGAGAGACGAAGTTTGGCCATCTTGGCCTCCAAGAACCACTCTGGCTGCACTTCTTCCAGCACAGATCTATTGGTTCTTTTGGCAGCCCATGGCACTTTCAATATGCTCCTCCAACACCATAACTCAAAGGCATCAATTCTTCTATAGTCTTCCTTATTCACTGTCCAGCTTTTGCATGCATATGAGGTTATTTAAAACACCGTGGTTTGGTCAGGCGCACCTTAGTCCTCAAGCTGACATCTTTGCTCTTCAACACTTTAAAAAGGTCATGTGCAGAAGATTTGCCTAATGCAATATGTCGTTAGATCTCTTGACTGCTGCTACTGTGAATATTGATAGTTGATCCAAGAAGAATGAAGTCCTTGACAACTTCAATCTTTTCTCCATTGATAAGGATGTTGTTTATTGGTCCAGTGTTGAGGATTTTTGTTTTCTTTACATTGAGATGTAATCCATACTGAAGGCTGTGCTCTTTGATCTTCATCAGTAAATGTTTTTTTAAGTCCTCTTCACTTTCAGCAAGGCATGGTTGTATCATCTGCATTTCACAGGTTGTTAATGAGTCTTCCTCCAATCCTGATGCCACGTTTTTCTTCATAGAACCCAGCTTCTCGGATTATTTGCTCAGCATACAGGTTGAATAAGTATGGTGAAAGAATACAACCTTGTTGTACACCTTTTTAATTTTAAACCATTCAGTGTTCCCATGTTCTGTTTGAACAACTGCCCCTTGGTCCAGGTACAGATTCCTCATGAGCAAAATTAAGTGCTCCTGAATACTCATACTTTTACCTTTAGTAAAATTTTACTCACATGGGATATCAATGATATTGTCCTATGGTGTCCACATTCTGTTGGGTCACCTCTTTTAGTAATAGGCACAAATATGGATCTCTTCCAGTCAGTTTGCCTGGTAGTTGCCTTCCAAATTTCTTGGCATAAGATGAGCGAGTGCCTCCAGTGCCACCTCACTTTGTTGAAAGATTTCAATTTGTATTCCATCAATTCCTAGTGTCTTGTTCTTTGCCAATTCCTTCAATGCACCTTGGACTTCTTCCTTCAAGATCATTGGCTCTTGATAATATGCTACCTCTTGAAATGGTTGAACACCAACCATTTCCTTTTGGTACCGTAACTCTGTGTATTCCTTCCATCTTCTTTTTTATGCTTTCTGTATCGTTCAATATTTTGCCCAGAGAATCCTTCAATAACACAAGTTGAGGCTTGAATTTTTTCTTCAGTTATCTCAACTTGAGAACTGTTTAGCATGTTCTTCCATTTTGGTTTTCTAACTCCATGTTTTTGCACATTTTGTTATAAATATTTTACTTTGTCTTTGCAAGCAGACTTTGAAATTTTCTGTTAAGCCCTTATACCTCCTCACTTCCTCCATTTGCTTTAGCATCTCTACACTGGAGAGCAAGTTTCAGAGTCTCTTCCAATACCCATTCTGGTCTTTTCCTTCTTCCTTGTCTTCTTAATGACCTTTTGCTTTCTTTCTGTAGGATGTTCTTGATGTCATCCCACAACTCTTCTAGTCTTCAGTTTTTAGTGTCTAATACATCAAATCTGTTCTTCATATGATCTCTAAATTCAGGTGAGAAATATTTATGGTCATATTTTGATTCTCGTAGGCTTTTTTCATTTTCTTCATGTTCATTCTGAATTTGCATATGAGCAATTGATGGTCTGTTCCACAATCTACTCCTGGCCTTGTTTTGGCTGATGATATGGAGCTTTTTTTCACTGTCTCCTTCCACAGATGTAGTCACTTTGATTTCTGTGTATTCTGTCTGGTGAGATCCACGTGTATAGTCATCTTTTATACTGCTTAAAAAATAAATTTGAAATGAACATATCATTGGTCTTGCAGAATTCTATCATGCCATCTTCACCATCATTTCTATCACCAAGGTCATATTTTTCAACTACTGATCCATCCTCTTTGCTCCCAACCTTTGCATTTTAATTGCCAATAATTATCAATACATCTTGACTTCATGTTTGATCAATTTCAGATTTAATAAGTTGGTAGGATTCTTCAACTTCATCCTCACTGGTTTTAGTCGTTGGTACGTAAATTTGAATATTAGTGGTATTAGCTAGTCTTCCCTGTAAGTACATGGATATTATCCTATCACAGACAGTGTTGTACCTCATGACAGATCTTGATATGTTCTTTTTGCTAATGAATGCAACTCCATTTATCTTCAATTTGTCATTCCCAGCATAGTAAACCATATGATTGTCAGATTCAGAATGGCTAATACCAGTCCACTTCAGCTCACTAATGCCTAGGATATCAATGTTTGTGCGTTCCAATTCACTTTTGACAATTTCCAATTTTCCTACTTCATGCATTCCATGTTCCAATTGTTAATGGATGTTTACAGTTGTTTCTCTTCATTCATAGTTGTGCCCCATCAGCAAATGAAGGTCCTGAGGGCTTTAATCCATTTACATCATCACGATCAACTGTACGTTGAAGAGGCAGCTCATCCCTTCTCCCCCCTTCCTCCCCCCTACCCCCGTCACTTTTTGAGTGCCTGCCAACACAAGGGGCTCATTTTCTGGCATTACATCTGACAGTGTTTCACTGCTAGTCATAAGGTTTTCAGTGACTAGATATTCAGAAGTAGTCTGTCTCTCCTTCTTCCTAGTCTGTCTTCTTCTGGAAGTGCATCTGAAACCTGTCCACCTGCTGGTGGTGTAGCTTCCAGAATCACAGCAATTCACAAGACACCACAGATAGACAAACTGAAAGATGAGTGGTGGAATAAACTACCTAAGTCATGGAAATTAGATTTTTGGTGGGTAGAAGCTTAAACCCTGAAGAAAATTCCTTTGAAAGTGTAATTTTCTATATTTTTTTCAGAAAGGTTTTAATCATATATAATTTTAAAAATTCATCTAATTTAAATGTAAAAAAATGTATCATTTTTAGTAAGCTTTCAGTTGGAAATCAATCACCACAATTTAGTTTTAAGACACTTTCATAACCCCAGAATGATCTCTAGTGCCCATTACAAGACAGTCTCTGTTCTTACATGCTCCTCAAGGGACTCACTCATCTGATTTTAGAACATTTTGTGGGTATTCCATATAGAGAGAATAATATGATATGCAGTTTTTTTGGCATCTGGTTTTATTACTCAGCTTAATGTGTTTGTGCTTCATGTGGTAGCATTTGTCCATAGTTTGCTTTTTTATTTCTGTGCATTCCATTATATGAATATGTCACATCGTATTTGCTCATTCAAGAGCTGATAGACATCTGACTTATTTCTACTTTTTGCTTTTTATTGCTTTTATGAAAATTAGTATGAGAGTCTTTGTTGAAAGGTATGTTTCCATTTCTCTTGGATCTATTTTTCTTGAATGGATTCCTAGAAATAGAATTACTTATCATAATGGTAGGTTTGCTAAAAGAACTTAAAAATCTTACTGGTGAAGATCAAAGATCACAGTCTTCAATATGGGTTGCATCTCAGTGTAAAGAAAACAAAATCCACATCACCTCACCAGATGACATACACAGAAACCAAATTGACTATAGTGGAAAAGCTCCATATCATCAGCCAAAGCAAAGGCTAGGGGAAGATAGTAGAATAGACCATCAATTGCTCATATGCAAGTTCAGGCTGAAGCTGAAGAAAGCCAGAATGCTTCATAGAAGCCAGGATGGCAAGATTTCTTCTCCTACTTCAGACGAATTATCAGGAGGGGCCAGTCTTTGCAGAGGACATCATGCTAGGCAAATTGGAGGGTCAGCGAAAAAGAGGAATATATACAAGGTGATGGATTAATAGTGGCAGCAGCAATGGGATCAAGTGTAACAAGAGTTATGAGGATGACGTAGGACCAGGCAGTGTTTCATTCTGTTGGTCACTATGAATAGGAGCCAACTCAGCGGCACTTAACAGCAACTGGCAGCCCATGGTATATTTGATATTTTCAGTCAACACCATAATTCAAAGACATCAAGTGTTTTCTGCATTCCTCATACATTGTCCAGCTCTCTCATGTTTTTGAGGAGATTAAATTTATCATAGCTTGGATTAGGTGCATCTTAGTTCTCAAAATGAGATCTTTGCTTTTTAACACTTTAAAGAAACCTTTTGTAGCAGATTTCTTAGCTATTGCTTCCTGGGGCATTGATGGTAGACCCATGATTCAAGTAAAATCCTTGAAACGTAATATTTTCTTCATTTATCATGTTGTTGTTTCTTGTACCAGTTGTGAAGATTGTCATTTTCTTTGTATTGACGCGTTGTCCATGCTGACTACTGCAACCAGTGATCTTCATTAATAAGTTCTTCACTTTCAGCAAGCAAGATTGTGTTATCTGCATATTGCAGGTTGTTAGTGAGTTTTTCTCCAGTCCTGATGCTAAATTCTTCTTCATATAGTCCAGAATCTTGGATTGGTTTGCTCATAATACATATTGATTAAGTATGGTGAAAGGATATAGCCCTGACACACAACTTTTATAATTTTAAACCACACAGTATCCCTTAGATCTGTTCAAATAACTGTCTCCTAGTCTGTGTACCAGGAGTCCTGGTGTGGCTCTGTAGGTTAATGCATCAGATTGCAAAGCCGTTTGAACTGCAAGGTTGGTGGTTCAAGATTACCAGCTGCTCCTTGGAAATCCTATGCAGGGTCACTATGAGTCAGAATCGACTCAATGGTACTTAACAACAACAACAACAACAACAACAAGTCTGTGTACAAAGAGCCCTGGTTGTATAGTGGGTTACAAGTTGGACTGCCAACCGCAAGGTCACAAGATCAATTCAAATCTATCAGCTGCTCCAATGGAGAAAGATGAGGATTTCTGCTCTTGAAAAGATTTACAGGCTTGGAAACCTTATACAGGGTCATTATGAGTCAGAACAAACTGGATAGCACACAACCATCACCAGTCTGCATTAGTACATTCTTTGCATGATTATCCATAATTTGTTGTGATGCACACAAGCATTTGCATTTTATAATCAACAAAATACAAGCAAACATCTTTCTGGCTTTCTCAGTTTTCACCAAGTTCCATCAGACATCAACAACGGTATCCTTCATTCCATATCCTCTTCTGTGTGTGATAGTAATGGTTTTGTTTGATAATTTCTGCTTTATGTTGGATCACCTTTCTTTGGAATGGTGCATGGATCTCTTCCTGTTGGGTGGCCAGGTAGCTGTCATTTAACTTTCTTGGCATAGACAAGTGAACACTTCCAACTTTGCATACATTTGTTGAAATATCTCAACTAGCGTTCCTTCAATTCCTGAAGACTTCCTTTTCACCAATGCCTTCAATGTATCTTGGACTTCTTCCTTCAATATCGTTAGTTCTTGATCATATGCTACCTCCTGAAATGGTTGAAGAGTGACCAATTCTTTTTGTCTGTGCATTACTTTTATCTTTTTTTTTTTTTTTGATGCTTCCTAATTCGTTTAAGAATTTGCACATATAATTCATCAATATTGCAACTCTAGGCTGAAAATTTGTCTTCAATTATTTCAACCTGAGAAATGCCAAGCATATTCCTCTCTTAGGGTATTTTAACTCTAGGTCTTTGCTAAATTCTTTACTTTATTTCTCAAGCCACTCTTTGAATTCTTCAATTCTGCTCTTTTACTTCCTCATTTCTTCCATTTTCTCTATTAAGAGCAAGTTGTAGAGTCTCTTCTCACATCTATTTGGTCTTTTCTTTCTTTTCCTCTCTGTTTAGTGACCTTCTGTTTTCTTCATGTATAATCTTCTTGATGTCATACTACAACTCATCAGGTCTTCAGCATTAGTATTCAATACATCAAATCTATTGATAAGCTGATATCTACATTCAGGTAGAATATACTCAAGATTGTACTTTGGCTCTCATGAATTAGTTTTAATTTCACTCACCTTCTACTTGAATTTGCATATGGGCAATTAATGGTCTGCTTTGCAATTGGGCCCTGATCTTGTTCTAACTGATAGTATTGAGCTACACCATCTCTTCCTAGAGATGTGGCCAATTTGATTCCTGTGTGTTCTATCCGGTGAGGTGAGGTCCTTGTGTATGTGATTGCTGTTTATGTGCCATCTAGTCAGTTCTGACTCAAAGACCCTGTACAGGGTGTCTGAGGAGTGGCTGGTGGGTTTGAACAGCTGACCTTTCAGTTAGCATCTTACATTGCCACAACAGGACTCTATCCATGTGTATAATTGTTGTTTATGTTGCTAGACAAAGGCATTTGCAATGAATAAGCTGTTATTCTTACCAAATTCTACCATGAGATCTCCAGCACCATCTCTATCACCAAGGCCATATTTCCTACCAATCTTCATCCTGCTTTCCAACTTTTTCATTGAAATCACAAATAATTACCAATGAATCAATACTTTCTGTTATTTCAAATACTGGTGTCATATCTTCCAGAATTGCAACAATATGCAAGTGACCACAGTATGGCAAACTGGTTAAGCTTTGGACTATAGCAATAAATTCAAGTGACGCACAAATGGTGGACGCAAATGTTTAGAGAAGCTTTATTTACAATAGTCAAAAGTTAGAAACAATACAAATGTCCACCAATAGACATGTAGATAAATAAAAATGCATCATAGTGTTTTGACTAATAGAACATCAATCAAAATAAAAAGAAACACACTACTCATACAAGCTGCAATATTAGTGGATCTCAAAAATACCATGCAGAGTGAAAGAAGAGAGCCAGACACAAGCATAAATATATTGACTCCATTTATATGAAATTCTATAGAATCAAAAATTGATGTATTGTGGAAACATCAGTAGAGTGATGTGTCCTGAGGAGGTGAGGTGAGGGCTGACTTGAAAAGAGAACTTTATAGGATGATTGTCATGTTCTGTATATTGATAGAGGCTTGGGTCACAGCTGAATGCACATGTCAGAACCCAGCAAATGTACACCGCTATTGATAATATTCCTTGTTTGAAACTTTTACTTCAAAGGGGAAAAACTGCTAACAAATGTTGAACCCTAAAAAATGATAGTATGCTGAAGTTTTTATGAAGTGGACTGGTCTTGTAACTTGCTTTGAAATACATAAAATACAAGATGAATAGATGGATGAAAAGATGAGTAACTAATGCAGAAAAAAGTCAATACTGGATACAAAGGTTTTCACGGTAAATTCTTTCAACTTTGTACATGCAATGTAACATTCTATTGTTTTTTAAACCTTGCATAATAAAATGTGAAAGGTATAGCTCTGGACACAAGGTACAACCAGTCTTGGTGGTCAATAGTAGGAACAGATTTAGGAAGACCAGATAGAAGGTGTCATGTCACCCAGTAAAGCATTATGGCACCACATGCTAGAGATGGAAGAAGTAATGGATGTGAAGATGTTCAAGTTAAATAATGGGATGTGGAGATAAATAAATATAACAGGGGTACAAATTAAGTTACTGAGAGAAGGGAAAAGAACTGTGCAAGGCAGTGAAGAACATCAGCCTTCAGAAGGTAGAAATAGAATTAAACAAATGATAATAGTCAAAAAGAGACTGATAAAGAACTGACTCATGAAAACATTAAGACTTGTAAAACTAAAGACAAAAGGCAACTCTTTCTTGCTATGATAAATCTTCCTAGTGAAGAACAATGATGCCTTTTATAGAAAGGAAAAAGATTAGAACTACACCTCTTTTCTGAAGGTCTTTTGAGTGGAGGCTGGGTGACACAGGTCTCCCCATCTCTGCCTTGTGGGGCCAGGAACTAACTGATATGGTGAGAAGCCACCATTACTGGGTTTTCTGGGCCCATACACACCAAGAGAGCTAGGTCAGAGAACCAGGTCTGGCTTGGTGAGGTTTTCACAGCAGGAGATTGAGATGTCCCTACAGTGGAGCACAGTAAGCAATGTGCTTAGGGGTCATCAAGCCCAAACCTGGACCCCACACTAAAAGAAGTGACAGTGATGCCCTGAACAGAAAGCCTTCCTGCTGGGTCCGCATGGTCAGGATTTGCTAATATTCCAAGCAGAACACTTGACAACTTCCAACAGGGAAGCTCCTTGTTTATATATCTATCCCATGTGTGACCTTCCTATTCCTTGCCTCTTGCTTAGGATTTCAAAGTCATAATTTGAAATTAATGGAACTCACACTGGAAGAATTCACATGGTCATTGTCTTTCCTCACCAGGAGCTTGGAGCCACTTTCTGGAAGGCAGCTTTCACATCTTTGTTCCGCAGCGTGTAGATGAGCGGGTTCAGAGCAGGGCTGACTGCTGTGTACAGTACAGCCACCACGTTCCCATTCTCCACAGAGGCTCCAGAGAAGTAGGTGTAGATGACAGTGGAGTAGTACAAGGTGACCACCAGAAGGTGGGAGGAGCAGGTGGAGAAGGCTCGGCGCTTTCCGGAGGCTGAGCGGATGCGCAGGATGCTGGCCACAATGTAGCCATACGAGGTCACGGTGAGCAGGAAGTTGACCACACCAAAATACACATCAGCTATGATAGTTACAAAATTGTTGAGTGCCGTGGAGCTGCAAGACAGTGGCAGCAGCGAGGGAGCTTCACACAAGAAGCGTTGGATGTGGTTGGGGCCACAGAAATTCAGCTGTGCCATGAGGCCTGTATGCACTGATGCATTGACCGCACTGAATGTCCACACAGCCGTGGCCAGCAGTGCACACAGTGGCCAACTCATGATGGTGCCATACCGCAGTGGCTGGCAGATGGCCACATAGCGGTCAAAGGCCATGGATGTGAGCAACAACAGCTCGGAACCCACAAACCAGGTCAGGAAGAAGAGTTGTGTCAAGCAGCCATTGTAGGAGATGGTGTCCACCTGTACCACCAGGTTCTCCAGAAGCTTGGGGAGAACAGTGGATGTGCACATGATGTCCAAAATGGCCAAGATAATGAGAAAGAAGTACATGGGAATGTGCAGGCCTGGGCTCAGAATGACAACCGCAATGATGAGGCCATTTCCCACCAAAGCTGTCAGGTAGAGGAGGAGGAAAAGGACAAAGAGCAGGCCCCGGAGCTGGGGGTCTTCTGAGAAGCCCTGCAAGATGAATTCCACTACAGCAGTGTGGTTGCCTGCTGACATCTGGGTGAGTCTCTTGGGGTCCCTTGGTAGAGAGGAGGACAAGACAGTGGGTATCATGATCTTCAACAATGCTCACACCCCACTAGGGCTTGCTGGCAGCTTCACCCACAAAGTACACAACTAAGATATCCATGTGTTCCTTTGTCCTTGGACAGTCAGTGAATTAGCTTTCACCCTAGACTCTCCCAAGTAGCCCCACCTGGGTCTAATGACAGATCTCCCCACCCCCAATTTGTAGCCAACAGGTTTGTCCCTGGTGTTACACAATCACTTACATAGTGAGCACAGAAAGAGTTTTCATTCACTTTAACTTAGATCATTTCCTTCCTAATCCAGAGACTCACTGGTCTCAGCCTGCCTGTCCATTCCCAGGACTCAACCCTGGCCAACCCAGGCACCAAGCTCTGTGTCAGGTCTCTCCATGCCATGAGGGAGCACCTGGAGTGCAGCAGGGGCACCTCGGACGCTACTCTCTCAGGCAGACACAGCTTCAGGGTGAGGAGGGATGGTCAAGTCCAGCTCCTGCCTGCCTCAGCCCCTTTAGGCTGCTCCTCAATAAATGGCAGACTCCCAATGAGAGGAATACCTCCAGTTTGTATGGAACAACTGATCCCACTGGCAGACCCCAGTTTCAACTTCATCCTTTTTCTCCTCGGCTAATGGGTAGCCCAATTCTTCAGGAAGCACCAGGTTGTTGAGGGCCAGAAGCAGCAGAAATGGGCACATGCCAAACTTCAGCACAGCTCCATAACCTCCCCACCAGTGCAGGTACCCCCGGACCTCTAATCCAGCTCTTAGAACAGCCACTTAGGGAGCAGCCAGATTCACCATTGTCAGTGAATTCGCTATGCTGGCGGCATTGCAAAATCCAGTGGGGTTAGGAGAGTTCACAGTCTCTCCTAGGATGCTTTTTTGGTAGGCATGATACCCACCACATGTGCACCTTTTGAGCACTTGTCTCCTCCACAGTGTAATGCAGATAGGATACTGCACACACACAGGAGTGTGTGTTCAGTGCCATCTAGAGAGCTCAAGAGTGGGAAAGTTCTGGCATTTCTGACCATTTGGACTGTTGGTTAGTTAATCCCAGAAGCCTTTCTGTGTGCCTGCACAACAGCAGAGGCAGCACAGCCCTCTCAGGTCAGCAGAAAGAGAGCCATGAGAAGCAGGACGGGGATCACCTGAGGGCTCAGCTTCTGAAGGTCCCTTCCAGGTCCCACCAGTGGCCACAAGCCATGAGATTCCCTAGCATCCACCAAGACCCTCTACATGCTACAGCAATGCCCACACACACACCTCTGGGCTCAACCCCCCAAGACTGAGACCCTCCTGCCTGTAGATCTACCTGCAGGTCCGCAGGAGCCTCAGCCACTCGGACCCTTCTGGCCTCCTGCAGCAAATTCACTGAAGACTTGGTAACTGGTCCCTGTTGAGTCAGCAACCTCCCACCTACTTTGGAGGTTGTGGTGCCCTAGGTGGTTCCCTCTTACCCAGGTTACTCAGGACAATGAGATCAATTGCAAAGATTAGTCAACAATAGATCAGCTGCCCAGAATACTCAGCACAATTAGCAGATATGTGGCGGCAGGTCCCAGCACTTTAGTTTCAAATGACAAAAGACATAAGCAAAGCAATTTTAGGATAATTTTTTTTCCCACAATAAAATATGCCAGGGTAAAAACAAAGCTTTCTTTTCCCCCCAGAAACATCAAAAGCAAATTTTGAACAGATGGTCCAAAAGACCAGGGATGGACAGATAGACAGACACCTGTTATTCCCTATTACTTGTTTACTCTTAGTATAAGGACACATTCTAATCATTTTTTTCTTAACACAATGCCACATTGACATGGGAGATCCATAATATCTTACTCAGGTAGCAAAGGTGAGATGTGACCTGTGTCTGAAGGTGTGTGTCCTGTTTCTTGGTGCCTCCTTTGGTTTGCTGTGGACTTTTAACCGGCTGCCATCCCTTCCAGCAGACACCTTATCTAGTGATCAGCCCTTGAGAGCAATTACCCAACCTGAGGTAGGTAGCCCCATGGGGCTGAGTCCTGAACTGACTCCAGTCAGTAGGTCAGGGTGCTAAAAGTGGCTGGGGACTGGGATTCCAGACCTGTCACTTCCACTAGAGGGGAGGAGAGGGAGCCCGCATGCCCCATGGGCAGGGCCTGGCAGCTAAACTGAGAGGTCCCTGAGTGAGTCATCTTTTCCATGATGATTCAGACGACAGCCTGTGCACAATCAACCCCTTCGGAGAGATGGATTTCTGCTTAAACTGACTTTAGCTTTTAGCATCGCTATAGCTTTGGGAGTCCTGGTGTCTTTGGTTTAAGCTCTAAGCTGCTAGCTGAAAGGTCAGTGGTTCCAACACAGCAGTCCTTTGCCAGATTCTGCTCCGACCTTTAAATATTGATCAGTTTCAACAAAATATTGAACTAATTTCAGCGTTTGTTGCACCTCAATACAACTTGCCAAGGATTTCATTTTATTTAGACACACAATCAACAGTCTTGAATCCACAAGTCAATAAAACAAATGAACCCTCTCACTTCCTGATCTCACAACCTACTACACAGCCACAATGGTCAAAATAGCATGGTACTGGTACAGTGAAAGACACGTCGGTCAGTGGAACATAATGGAGAACACAGAAGTAAATCCACCGCATGCAATCACTTGTCTTTGGCAGAGGACCTAAACACACTAAACGGGGAAGAGATAGTTTCTTCAACAAACGATGCCGGCAAAACTGGAAATCTATATACAGTAAAATGAAACAAAACCAGTCTCTCACACTATATACAAAACTAACAATATTAATTAAAGACCTACATGGAAAGCCTAAAACTATAAATAGCACCAATGAAAAAAATAGCGATAAATTTAGGGGTTCTGGTACATGGCATAAACATACTATCAAACATGAGTGAAAGCACACAAAGACAGATGTTTCTGGGGGGGGAAAGAAAGAAAAGACAGACAAAAAAGAAGACAAAATAGATGACTGGACTTCCTAACAGTTAGACACTTATGTGCATTAAAAGATTTTACCAAAAGAGTGATAACAAATCACACAGATTATGGGGAAATTTTTGCAATGACTTGTCAGACAAGAGACGAATTCCTTAAGTTTATAGAAAACTACAACATCTCTACAAGACAAAAACAAACCAATAAAAAAATGAAAAGAGAACATGAAGGGACACTTCACCAAAGAAAGTCTTGAGGTGGCCAATAAACATATGAAGAAATGTTTCTAATCATTTGCCGTTATGTTCTTGTTGTTGTTATGTGCCGTGGAGTCGGTTCTGACTCATACTGACCCTGCATAGGGTTTCTGAGGCTATAAATCTTTACGGGCGCAGAAAGCCTCATCTTTCTCCCACAGAACAGCTGGCAGTTTCAAACTGTTGACTGTGAGATTAGCAGCCCAGTTCGTAACCACTATGCTACCAAAGCTGCAAATTTAAACAATGAGATATCATCTCAGCTAGCAGTGTTAGGTGGCATCCAGTCGACTTTCACTCTATGAACAAAGAATGAAACACTGTTGGTCCTACGCCAATCTCACAATCATTGCTATTCTTGAGCCCATTGCTTCTGCCGTTGTGCCAATCCATCTCATTGGGGGTCTTCCTAGTTTCACTGACCCTCTGTTTTACCAAGCATGATGTCCTTCTCCAGGAACTGGTCCCACCTGATAATATGTCCAAAGTATGAGAGATGAAGTCTCGCCATCTTGGTTTCTAGGGAGCATTCTTGTTGTGCTTCTTCAAACACAGATCTGTTTGTTCTTTTGGCAATCCATGGTACTTTCAATATCCTCCTCCAACAGCAACAACAGTAGTTTTAGGAGTCCTGGTGGGGCAGTGGTTAAAGTGTGTGGCTGCTAGTCAAAAGGTTGGTGGTTTGAACCCACCATCCACTGTGCAAGGAGGAAGATGTGACCATCATCTTCCATAAAGATTATAGTCTTGGAAACCCTATGGTACAGTTTGACCCTTCTAGAGGGTTGCTGTGTGTTGGAATCAGCATGATAACAATGGGTTTATGGTAGGCTAATGTTTAGCTTTTTAAGAAACTAATTATCTTCTAAAATGGCAGGACAGTTCCATGTCATACCTAGTAATGCATAAGGTTTTCTGTGTCTCCACATGCTGGACCACACTTGTGATATCTGTCTTATTGATTGTGCTGTATGCAAGGGTTAGGTTTTCCAGGCTTTTACTTTCAACCAATCTAATATTCTAAAAGCTAGGCCACAGTTATTCTAAATACCAGTTTGGCCACCCACAGTAGATGACAAATGCAGACTAGGAAGAAGAAAAGACAGGCTATTTCCAAATATTTAGTCACTGAAACCTTATGAATAGCAGTGTAATATTGTCAGCATCAGAATATTGAATACTGAAACATGATGAAGAGCACCAGAATATTTTCAGATATAGTGCCAGAAGATGAGCCTCACGGGTTGGAAGGCACTCAAAAGATGACTGGTGAAGAGCTGCCTCCTCAAAGTAGAGTTGATGACACGAATGGAATGAAGCCTTTAGGACCTTCATTTTCTGATGGGGTACAAATCAAAATGAAGAGAACCAGCTGTAAACATCCTTTAATAACCAGAACATGGACTGCATGAAGTATGAATCTAGAAAATTTGGAAATGATCATAAACGAAATGGAACACATAAATATCTATATCCTAGGCATTATTGTTGTTGTCAGGTACCATCAAGTCAACACCGACACAAAGCGACCTTATGCACTACAGAAGGAAACACTGCCTGGTCCTGGGTCAACCTCACAATCATTGCTACACCTGAGCCCATCGCTGCTACCACTGTACCAATCTATCTCATTAAGGGTCTTCCTATTTTTCTCTGACACTCTACTTTACCAACACGATATCCTTCTCCAGGGACTAGTTCCTACTAACGTTTTGTCTGAAGAATGAGAGACAAAGCCTGGCCATGCTGGCTTCCAAGGAGCCCTCTGGTTGACTTCTCTTCCAACACAGATTGGTTTGTTCTTATGGCAGTCCATGGTACTTTCAATATCCTCCTCCAATACCATAATTCAAATGCATCAATTTTTATACATTCTTCCTTATTTATTGTCCAACTTTCACATGTACATGAGGTTATTGAAATATCATGGTTTGGGTCAGCAGCACCTTAGTCCTCAAACTGACATCTTTTCTTTTGAATAGTTTAAAGAGGTCTTGTGCCGCAGATTTGCTTTATGCAATATGCCATTTGATTTCTTGACTGCTGCTTTCATGAGTGTTGGTGCTTGTCTGAGCAAAAAGAAGTCATTGACAACTTCAATCTTTTCTCCACTTATATGGATGTTGTTAATTGGTCCAGTGGTGAGGATTATTGTTTTATTTACACTGAGATGCAACCTATGCCAAAAGCTGTGGTCATTGATCTTCAACAGTATTTTAAGTCCTCTTCACTTTCACCGAGCAAGATTGTATCATCTGCATATCGCAGGTTATTAATGATTCTTCCTCCATTCCTAATGCCATGTTATTCTTCATATAATTCAGCTTCTCAGATTATTTGCTCAGCATATAGATTGAATAAATATGGTAAAAAAGTACAACCCTGGTGCGCACCTTTCTTAATTTTAAACCACTCAGTATTCCCTTATTGTGCTTTTTTAAGCAATTGCCTCTGGATTTATATACAGGTTCCTCATGAACACAATTAAGACTTGCGGAATACTCGTTCTCTGCAATGTTCTCCATAGCTTGTCATGATCCACATAATTGAAAACCTTTGCATAGCCAATAAAGCACAGGTAAACATCTTTCTGGTAGTCTCTGCTTTCAATGTAGATCCATCTGATGTCAGCAGTGATAATCCGTCTTTCCATGTCCTCTTCTGAATCTGGCTTCAACCTCTGGAAATTCTCTGTCAATCTATGGTTGCAGCCACTTTTGTAATATCTTTAGTAAAACTTTACTCACATGGGTGAGCAATGATATTGTCCGATGATTTCTGCATTCCATTGCATCACCTCTCTTTAGAATGGCACAAATATGGATTTCCTCCAGTCAGTTTGTCAGGTAGCTGTCTTCCAATTTCTTGGCATAGATGAGTGAGCGCCTCCAGTGCTGCATCAGTTTATTGAAAGATTTCAATTTGTATTCATTGTTCTTTGTTCTTTGCCAATGCCTTCAATTCACCTTGGACTTCTTCCTTTAGGATCATTGGCTCTTGATCATATGTTACCTCTTGAAATGGTTGAATATCGACTCTATGGTATGGTACAGTGACTGTGCATTTCTTTCATCTTTTTTTTTAATGTTTTATTGTGAATTATGTGATAGTTTACATGGGAGAACATTAGCTTTACATTCATCCTATCATATATTGTTTCATTGCCATGGTTACAATCCCCTCTATGCATCATCAACCAACCAGGGGGTCTACCCTGCAAGCCTGCCCCCCGGTCATCAGCACACAGCCCTTATACCTCTCTGGGTCTAAAGTCCCCAGCCGCTCCATTTCTCCACGTCATCATCTCTGCCCCCACCTCTGGCATCACTGCTTCTCTGGTTAGGGTCTCGCTCTCTGTTCTTCTCCCTTGATGGTCTCAGGGACCTCTGCTCCTAGACTGCAAAGTCAATCACTCCCCTCCCTTTGCTACAAAACATCTATCTTTACATTTCCAACCCTCACAGTAAGTTCTGATAACAATTATTCACTATTGTATCACAAGAGACCTATCTGCATCTCCTTTCATCAGCCCCGCCCAGACAGATTGTATATTACTCAATGGAGAGTCTACCTTCCTCCACAGCCTCTGGATCTAGGCTCCATCTTGAAAGCTTGTAAACCAGTCACTTCTTGCCTTTGTAACCCCCCCAATTTTGGGTACCAATGTGAAAGTTGCCCATCTCTGTCTACTTTGTGTATGGAGGGGGTGGGAACGATCCTCACTATAAAGATTTGATCCCTCTTTTGAGCTACAGCATCCATAGGTGTAGGTCAAGTTCATTAAATTGTATCAGGTTACTCTTTTTTTCTCTTCTTTATTCTTCTAGTTGAGCTCTAATCATCCAGTCATTGAAGCCAAGTCAAGGGGATATTATCTGCAAGTGTGGGCATTCTTATACATATGCCCTTTCTTCTTATCAGCTGGATGCTTCACTCTCCACTCTAGTCCTCTGTGGCTATGTCACTGACTCTGGGCCCAAGAGCTCCACCCAGGTTCACAGGAGTCTACTGAACGTTCTAGGGCTTAGCTCGCAGCTTCATTGCTGTTTTTCCCTCACTTCGCCTTATTGGTGACGAACATGGTCACCAATCAGAGCGTGTATTCCCATTGAGTCTTAGTCTTGGAAGGGGGGTTGCCTGAGGGGACCCGACCACTTGCCTTGATGTCTCCTGGATGAGCAACTTCCTTGTTCTTGTAGTAATCAATCAGACTGCCTATACTGTTTTGTATTTTTCCTGTCAGTCTTTCTTTC
>NW_006408623.1:10690753-10695776 GCF_000296735.1 Chrysochloris asiatica | reverse complement strand
TCACAGTAAAAACTTTAAAAAAGAAAATACCATAGACTGTCAAATGAACAAACAAATCTGTGTTGAAAGAAGTACAGTCAGAGTGCTCCTTGTAAGCCAGGATGATCAGACTTCATCTCTCATTCTTCAGATATATTATCAGGAGGAACCAGTCCCTGGGGAAGGACATCATTTTTGCTAAAGTGGAGGGTCAGAGAAAAAGAGGACAATCCCCAACAAGATGGATTGGCACAGTGACAGCAGCAATGGGCTCAAACATAGCAACAATTGTGAGATTGGCACAGGACCAGGTAGTGTTTCATTCTGTTGTGCATAGGGTCACTATGAGTCACTACCAACTGGATGGCATGTAACAACAATAATAACACTATAATTAAAGTTCACTCATTCTTTATTGATGTTTTTAGTACTGGATGATAGTTCCTTCATTTTCATTATTTACTCGAATTATGGAATCCTGGTGTGGCACTGTGGGATAAAACACTGGACTGCAAGGTCAGTTTGAACCACAAGGTCGACAGTTCAAACTCACCAAGCCACTCCTTGGAAACTCTATACAGGGTCATTATGAATCGGAACTGATTCAACAGCACTTAACAACAACAACCACAATCCAATTATAATGCCTCATTGATGATCCTGAGTTTGGGTCTGACATTTTGCTATTAGCTTTGTTGTTGTTGTTTGCCGTGGAGTCATTTCCTACTCATAGCGACCCTGTACAGGGTTTCCGAGGCTGTAAATCTTTATGGGAGCAGAAAGCCTCATCTTTGTCCCATGGAACGGCTGGTAGTTTCGAACTGCTGACCTTGCAGTTCACAGCCCTATTCTTAACCACTATGCTACCAGAGTTCCTTAGCTTTATGCCTGTCTTATTTGCTTGTTGTGCTTCCATTCCTCCATGACTATTGCTCATAATTAAGAAAGTGTCCTTATGGAATTCAGATTTCATTTGTCTTTCATTATTTTACCAATGCCTGTATGTGTGTGTGTGAATGAGTGCAGCTTCTAGTGATTATAATATATGTACTTTTCTTATCACAGTCTACTTAGCATTAATACTTACCACTTGACATAAAAATTTTAAAGCTCAAAACAATATTGTAATTCCATTTACCTATCCCTGACCTTTGTGATAGTGTTGGTTATATGTTATGTATTCTGTGTTTGTTTTTGTTAGATTTCAATTCGGAGTGAACTTCTTTCAAACATAAAAAAATAAAAACACAAAGATATATGCCACCCTCACAATCACCTATATAATAGGCTATATCTACACTATTATTGCTGCCACTGTGTTAATCCACCTCTGGAAAGGGTCTTCCGCTTTTTCAGTGACCATATACAACAACATACTTGTCCAACCATGATCTCTTTTACCAGGTACCTATCCTCACTGATAATATGTCAAACTACATGAGACAAATTTTTCAATCCGTATTTCTAAGAAGCATTCTATATTTGCTTCTTCCAAGACCCATTTGTTCATTCTTCTGTCTTCCTTTTAAATTGTCTTGCTTTCTCATGCTTTTGAGGAGATTGAAAAGACCATGGCTTGGGTCAGGCATACTTTAGTCCTCAAAACAACATCTTTGCTTCCTAACACCTTAAAGACATTTTTTGTAGCAGATTTCTTGACTCCTGCTTCCACCAGTGTTGAATGTGTACCCAAGTAAAATCCTTGAAACTTCAATTTTTTTTTTTTTCATTTATCATGATGTTAATTGGTTCAGTTGTGAAGATTTTCATTTTATTTATATTGGGAATTTATCCATGCTGAAGACTGTAATCTTTGATCTTCATCACTTAGTGCTTCAAATCTTTTCACTTTCAGCAAGTAAGATTGTATCATCTAAATACTACAGGTTCTTAGAGAGTCTTCCTCCAATCCTAATGCCAAATTTTTCTTCATATACTTCAGAGTCTTGGATTATTTGCTCAGTATATAGACTAAATAAGTATAGTGAAAGGATACAACACTGACACACCCTTTAAAAAAAAACAAAACACAAAGTACCCCCTTGTTCTGTTCAAACGACTGCCTCTTAGTCTGTGTACAGGTTCTGTATTAGTGCAATTTGTGGTTGTTGTTATGTGCCATGAAGTCGGTTCCGACTCATAGTGACCCTGCACAGGGTTTCCAAGGCTGTAAATCTTTATGGGAGCAGAAAGCCTCATTTTTGTCCCACGGAACAGCTGGTAGTTTCGAACTGTTGACCTTGTGGCTCACAGCCCAATTTGTAACCACTACGCTACCAGAGCTCCTACAATTTAGGGTTCTAGAATTCCCCTTCTTTGCAATGGTGTTTATAATCTGTTGTAATCCACGCAGGCAAATTCCTTTGCATTTTCTAATCAATAAAACACAGGAAAACAGCTTTATTGCATTCTCTGCCTTCAGGAGGATCCATCTGATATCAGCAATGAAATCCCTCATTCCACATCTGCTTCTGAATCTGGCTTGAATGTGCACCTTTAATCATCTTAAAATATCTTCAGCAAAAAAATTAATTGTACATGACAATAATGGTATTGCTTGATGATTTCTACATTTTGTTGTATCACATTTCTGTGGAATGGACACAAATATGAATCTCTTAAAGCCTGCTGGCCTAAAGGCTGTCTTCTAAATTTCTTGGCATAAACAAGTGAACACTTCCAACTTTGCATCCATGTATTGAAATATCTCAATTCACATGCCTTCAATTCCCAGTGTCTTGCTTTGCATCAAATCCTTCAGTGCAGATTGGACTTCTTTCTTCAGCACCATCAGATTTTGATCATATGCTACTTCCTGAAGTACTTGAACATTGAACAATTCTTTTGGGGACAGTATGTCCTTTCATCTTTTTATGATGTTTTTAGATGTGTATTCCTTTCATCTTTTTATGATGTTCCTTGATTCATTTAATACTGTACCCAATACTACAATTCAAGGTAAAAATGTTTTCTTCAGTTCTTTGAGAAATACCGAGCATTTCCTTATGGTTTTCTAACTTCAAGTCTTTTCACAATTCTCTCCTTTGTCTTATCAAGCCACTGAATTCTTCTATTCAGTTCTTTCACTTCATAATTTCATCCATTTACTTTAATAAGAGAAAATTTCGATCTCTTGAGATATTTATTTTGGTCTTTTCTTTTGTTCCTCTCTTTTTTGCTTTCTTTGTGTACATTGTTCTTAATGTCATCCTACAGCTCTTCTGGAGTTCAGTCATTAGTATTCAATGCATTATATCTATTATTGAGTTGATATCTAAATTCAGGTAGGATGTGCTCAAGGTTGTACTTTGGGTCTAATGATCTTGATTTAATTTCATTCATCGTCTGCTTGAACTTGAGTATGAACAACTAATGATCTAGTTTGCAATTCGCCCCTGAAGTTGTTCTGAATGATGATATTGACATTCCCCATTGTATCTTCCCACAGATGCACTCAGTTTGATTCCTGTGCATTCTATCTGGTAAGGTTGACGTGTACAATCACTGTTTACATGGTTAGGGAAAGATATTTGCAATGAACAAGCTGTTCGTTCAAATTCTATTTGCAATGAACAAGCTGTTCAAAATTCTATCATGCATTCTCTGGCATCATTTCTATCATGAAGGCCATATTTTCCAACAATCGATCCTTCTTCTTTATCTCCATCATCCCCATACCAATCATGAACAATTATCAATTCATCAATACATGATGAATGCTAGTGGCATTTCTTCCATGATCAAAGCAACATGTGAGCCACCACAAACTGACAGACAAGTGGTTGACACAAATGTTTATAGAAATGTTATTTACAATAGTCAAAAGTTAGAAACCTTACAAATGTCCATCAACAGACAAATAAATAAGTAAAATGTGGCATAGTATTTTTGACTAATAAAATAATAATCAAAAATAAAAAGGAACAAGCAACTGATACATACATTATACATACAATATACAAAGATATAATGCAGAATGAAAAATAAAAGCCAGACACAAAATAATACATACTTATATTCTCTATATTCATATGAAGCTTAAAGGCATGTAAAAATGATGCATGGGGGGGAATCAGAACAGTGGTACCCTTAAGAGATAAGGTGAGAGTTGACAGGAAAGGGAAGGAGTGAACTTTATGGGATTATTGTCATGTTCTGTATCTTGATAGTGTTTGGATTACAGCTGTAAGTATTTGTCAAAACTCAGCAAATGTACACTGCTATTTATATACTCAATGTTTGAAAATTTAACTTCAAAAAGAAAAGGGAAAAAAAATTTAGTAAAAGTTGAAATCTAACAAATGATTTTTGTTGTTGTTGTTATGTTGAGTCAGTTTCAACTCAAAGTGACCCTGTATAGGGTTTCCAAGGAATGGGTAGTGACTATGTGGTTCAAAGAGATCTTTCAGTCCAGAGAATTAACCCACAGCACCACATGAGGCCTCCAATAAATGATAGGCATGTTGAAGTATTGATGAAGTGTACTGATCTTTGCAACTTGCTTTAAAATGCATAAAGAAGTAAGTTGGATAGATGACTGAAAAGGTAAGTAATAAATGTAGCAACAATTAATAGAAGAACGTAGGTAATGGGTATATGGGTGTTTGTTGTAAATTCTTTCAACTTTTTACGTGCAATGTAATATTCTATTGTTTTTTAAAACCTTGCATAATAAAATGTGAAAGTTATAGCCCTGCACATAAGGTAGAATCAACATTGGTGGTCAAGATTAAGTATAGATGTAAGAAAACCAGGCAGATGGTATCATGACACCCGGTAGGAACACTATGGCACCTTGGGTTGGAGCTAGAGATGGAAGGAGTATTGGATGTGAAGACATTCAATTTTAAAAATTGGATTTGGAAGGGACAACAAACAAGATGGCGGATCGGGTGGATGTATAGCAGAGAGCTCCGCCAACAACAACACAGAATACCCGAACAAGCAGGTTCAGGGGCTGGTCCCAGAACTCTGAACCACATATAAAGGAATACTTAGAAGGTTGGAAGGCTCACAGCTGGGGGAATCTGTGGCAGAAGCAAGA
>NW_006408623.1:10684793-10686011 GCF_000296735.1 Chrysochloris asiatica | reverse complement strand
AGCAGGATGTCAGAAACCCCCACAATGGAGCACATCAAGCAAATGTCCTCAGAAGTCCTATGGCCAAACACAGATTCCACCCTGAAAGAAGTGACATAAAATACACAAACAGCCTTGTTGCTGTGGGCCAATCTTCCTCACTCCCAGAAGCCCCCACGTTGACCCTTCAGGGTCAGGATTTGCTAATGTTCAAGCAAACACTGGGCTGCCCCACCAGGGAAGCTCCTTGTGTGTATATCCATTCCATTTGTCCCCGTCTTGAGCCTTCCTTGCCCCTTGTTTCTGATTGTCAAAGTCATATTTTTAAATTAACAGAATTAACACTGGAAGAATTCATGTGGCCACTCTTCTTCTTAACTGGGAGGCAGGGGCCACCTTCTGGAGGGCAGCTTTCACATCCTTGTTCCTCAGTGTGTAGATGAGCGGGTTTATAGCAGGGCTGACTGCTGTGTACAACACGGCCACCACCTTGCCATTCTCCTTGGAGGCACCAGAGCCCGGGAGGAAGTAGGTGTAGATGACAGTGGAGTAGTACAAGGTGACCACCAGGAGGTGAGAGGAGCAGGTATTGAAGGCTCGGCGCTTACCTGAGGCTGAGCGGATGCGGAGGATGTTGGCCACAATGAAGCCATAGGAGGACAAGGTAAGCAGGAAGTTAATCACGCCAAAGTAGACATCAGCAATGACAATCATGACACTGTTGAGGGCTCTGGGGCTACAGGACACCAGCAGCAGTGTGGGTACTTCACACAAGAAGTGATGGATGTGTGTGGGGTCACAGAAAGTCAGCTGTGTCATAAGGCCTGTGTGCACAGTTGTGTTGACCACACTGATTGTCCACACAGCAGCAGCCAGCAGTGCACACACTGGCCAACTCATGATGGTGCCATACCGTAGTGGCTGGCAGATGGCCACATAGCGGTCAAATGCCATGGCTGTGAGCAGCAACAGCTCCGCACCCAGGAACCAGGTCAGGAAGAAGAGCTGCGTCAGGCAGCCATGGTAGGAGATGGTGGCCACGTGGACCACCAGGCTCTCCAGAAGCTTGGGGAGAACGGTGGATGTGCAGACGATGTCCAAAATGGCCAGGTTGACAAGGAAGAAGTACATGGGGGTGTGCAGACCTGGGCTTAGTGCAACAGCTGCAATGATGAGGCTGTTGCCTGTAAGGGCTGTCAGGTAGAGGAGGAGGAAAAGGGCCGAGAGCAGGCCCCGCAG
>NW_006408623.1:10638840-10684670 GCF_000296735.1 Chrysochloris asiatica | reverse complement strand
GGTCCTGCTCCCATCCCACAGTTGCACACAACTAAGGCACCAATGTGTCCCTTCATCCTGGGGCAGGCAGTCAAGAAATTGGATCTCATGCTGGATTCTCCCATGTAGCTCCACCTAGCCCTGATGACAGCCCTCCCCAACAGCTGTCCCCTGTTTGTGGCCAACGTGTCCCCAGAATCACACTGTCAGTTACACAGTAAGCACAGTATAAACTTTTACTCAGGTCTCTAAATCCCATAGGTTAATGCGCTGGACTGCCACATCAGTTTGAACCTCAAGGGTGGCAGTTCAAGCTCACCAGCTGCCCCTCGGAGCCCTATAGAGGGTCGCTATAAGTTGGAAGCAACTCAATAGCACTTACCAACAACAGCATGTCATGAGGAAAAGCCTGGGCACCTAGGACTCTACTCACCTAGGCAGACACAGATGCAGGGCAAGGAGGGATGGTCCAAGTCCGCTGTAGACACCTGCACAGACGTCTCTGTCATAAGTCTGCCAGCCTCACCCACTGTAGACGTCTATGTAGGAAAGGGCTGAGGGGACCACCCCAGCTTGTATGGAGCAATTGATACCACGGCAGGAGCCCAACCCGTTTCAACTCCACCCTTTTTCTCCTGGGCTGGCATGAAACCCATTCCTTCAAGAAGCACCAGTTGTTCAGGGCTAGGGGCAGCAGGAATGGGCACATGCCAAACCTCAGCACCTGTCCATGCTTTTCCCACCAATGCAGGTACCCCAGACCTCTGATTCAGCTCTTTGGGAGGGCCCCCACTCAGGGAGCAGCCAGATTCACCTGTATCAAGTGTCCCTTTTCTGGGAGCACGGCAAACCCCAGTGGGGTTACAAGAGTTCACAGTCTCTCCCTGGATGCTTTTTTGATGATCTGAAGACATCCCAAAGCATGGTACCCACTACATTGCACCTTTTGAGCACTTGTCTCCTCCACAGTGTAATGCAGACAGGATACTGCACACGCAGGAGTATGTGTTCAGTGCCCTGTTGGGAGAGCTCAAGAATGGGAAAGTTCTGGCATTTCTGACCATTTGGACTGCTGGTTGATTAATCCCAGAAGCCCTTCTTTGTTCCTGCACAAGAGCAGAGACAGCACAGCCCTCTCAGGTCAGCAGAACAAGAAGCCATGAGGAGCAAGATGGGGTTCACCTGAGGGTTCTGCTTCTGAGGGTCCCTTCCAGGTCTCACTCAGTAACAACAAGCCATGCAATCGATCCCCCAAGCATCCACTAAGATCCTCTACATGCAGCAGCGATGCCCACACATGCTTCTCCTGCCTCGACCTCCTAAAGCTGAGCTCCTCCTGCCTGTAGACCCACCTGCAGGTCCACCGGAGGCTTGACCACTCCAGCCCTCTGTCCTCCTGCACGAGATTCACGGATGACTTGATGTCAGGTCCTTCCCTGTTGAGTCAGTGATCTCCCGCCCACTTTCTAAGTGGAGATTCGGCTCCCTGAATGGTTCCCTTCTTACCAATTGTACATATTCATCAGCACAACGAGATTGATTGCAAAGATTAGTCAACAATAGATCAAGTACGTAGATTAGGACAAAGAGCAGATGTGTGGCAGGTCCCGGCACTTTAGTTTCAAACTGAAAAGACAAAAGACATGAGCAAAGCATTTTTAAGAGAATTTTCCCCCCAATAAAATATGTCAGAGCAAAAAAAAAAAAAAAAACTGTCTTTTTAGGCACATCAAAAGCAAAATTAGGATAGAAATCCAAAAGGCCAGGAATGGGCAGACAGGCAGCTACTACTCACTACTACTGAACTACTAATACAAGGGGTGCATCCCAATCATTTTTGTCTGAACATGATGCCACATTTACATGGAAGACACATACATCTTACTCAGGTGGGAAAGGTGAGATGTGACCTGTGTCTAAACACCTATGTCTTTCTGCTCTGTGGCTCTGTTATTTTCATCTGGACCTTTAACTAGAAGCCATCCCCTCCAGCAGACACCTCATCAGGGAAGCCACCAGGAGCAGCCCTGGAGAGCAATTACGCCAACTGGAGGCAGGTGGCCCCATGGGGCACAGTCCCAGGCTGACACAGATCAATGGGTCAGGGTACCAAAGGTGGCTAGGGACTGGGCTCCCAGGCCTGCCTCTGGCCCCATGGGTGGAGGTCGGGGAACCTGCATGCCCCATAGGCTGACAATTAAACTTACAGATACCAGAGTGGGTAATTCTTGCCATGATGACTCAGACAAGAGCCTGTGAACAACCAGCCCAGAAGATGGATTCAAGTGATTTCAGTTTTTAGAGTCACTTTGGACTTTGAACTTCTGTGGCACCATGGGTTAAGCAGTGGGCTGTTAACCAAAGGTCAGCAGTTCCAATATATCAGGCACTTCCGGGATAAAATGATGTAATCTGCTGCCATTAAGACTTATACCTTCCTAAACCCTATGGAGCATCTCTGCCATGAGGGGTAATATGAACTGGAATCTAGTCAACAGCAGTGCATTTAGTGGGCTTTTAGATTTACAGAAAAGTTGAGAAGTTGAGAAGACCTAAAACTATAAACATCATCCATGGAAAAAAAGGGACAAAGTTAAGAGTTCAAATACTTGACATAAATACACCATCGAACAAAACTAAAAAAACACACAAACAATGGAAGACAAAATAGATGACTTGGACCTCCTAAAAATTAGACAATAATGTTACCAAAGATTTCACCAAAAGAGCAAAAATAGAGTGGGGAAAAATGCAATGGTATATCATTTAAGATATCATAATATATCATTATGATACTTCATAACAATATGTCAGAAAAGGGACTAATCTGTAAAGTTTATAGAAAACTACAACACCACTTCAAGACAAATAATCCAATTTAATAGTGGGCGTAGGACATAAACAGACATTTCTGAATAGAAGACATTCTTGCAGGCAACAAACGAGAAATATTTGCAATCACTAGTCATTAGAGAGATGCAAATCAAACAAGCAGTGAGATATCATCTCATCCCATTACTAAAGGAAAGTTCAAAAGATTAGAAAACAACAAATGCTAGTGAGGGTGTGGAGAGATTGGGACCCTCCTACACCACAGATGGAACTGTAAAATGGTGCAATGACTGTGGGAAACATTATGGCATTTCCTCAAAGAGCTAGAAATAGCAATAATACATAAACCAACAATCCCTCTACTTAGTAGATATCCCCAAGAAATAATAGCAGTGGCACAAATAGATACATCCATACCCATATTCATCGCAACATTATTCACAAGAGCAAAACAGATGGAGACAACCTAAATGGCCATCAGTGGAAAAATGGATAAACAAACTTTAGTGCATACACACATGGAATACTATCACAAAATGGCAAATACTGTATGAGTTCACTACTGTGAAAACTCAAGAAATGGTTTTCATGCTGAAAGAAACATTCTTTGATGGTTATGAGGTTATGCAAGGGATGGGGGAGCAATTTGCTAGCTAAAGAATAGACTAGCCGCCACTCATCTGTCAGTCTGTCCTACCGTGGTGGCTGGCCTCTGGCTGTAATGCTGGAAGCTGAGTCCATGGTATTTTAAATACCAGCAGGGTCACCCATGCCAGACAGGTTTCAGTGGAGCTTCCAAACTATACCAAATGAGGAAGAAGGAGAGGCAGACTACCCCGCTGAAACCCTTATGAGCAGCAAAGGAACATCGTTAGATGGAAAATGAAAATATTATGAGGAGCACCAGAATACAGTTGAATACAACGCCAGAAGATGAGCCCCTCAGGTTGGAAGGCACTCAAAATATGACTGAGGAAATAGCTGCCTTCTCAAAGTAGAGCTGACCATAATGATGCAAATGGAGCAAAGCTTTCAGAACCTTCATTTGCTGATGGGGCACAACTCAAAATTAGGAGAAAGAGCTGCAAACATCTGGATATTAATAATTAGAACATGGAATGTAATAAGCATGAATCTAGGAAAATTGGAAGTAGTCAAAAATGAAATGGAATGCATAAAAATTGATATCCTAGGCATTAGTAAGCTGAAATGGACTGGTATTGGCCGTTTCAAATCTGACAGTCATGTGGTTTACTATGCCAGGAATGAAAAACTCTAGAGGAATGGCTTAACATTCATCAACAAAAAGAATATTTCAAGATCTATCTTGAAATACACCACTGTCTGTTATGGGATAATATCTATACACCTACAAGGGATATTATATCTCAATGTAAAAAAAAATTAAAATCCTCACCACTGGACCAATAAACAACATTCTTATCAATGGAGAAAAGATTGAAGTTGTCAAGGACTTCATTCTTCTTGAATCAACTATCAACACTCAAGGAAAGCAGCAGTCAATAAATCAAACGATGTATTGCATTAGGCAAATCTGCTGCACAAGAGATCTTTAAAGTGTTAAAGAACAAAGATGTCAACTTGAGGACTAAGGTGCACCTGACCCAAGCCATGATATTTTCAATCACCTCGTATGCATGCGAAAACTGGACAGTGAATAAGGAAGACCATTGAAG
Organism: Chrysochloris asiatica; assembly: GCF_000296735.1. NCBI lineage: Eukaryota > Metazoa > Chordata > Mammalia > Afrosoricida > Chrysochloridae > Chrysochloris > Chrysochloris asiatica. The sequence goes on along the minus strand of NW_006408623.1, from coordinate 10,680,162 downwards.
AATTGATGCTTTTGAGTTATGGTGTTGGAGGAGAATATTGAAAAGTGCCATGGGCTGCCAAAAGAACAAACAGATCTGTGTTGGAAGAAGTGCAGCCAAAGTGCTCCTTGGAAGCCAGGATGGCCAAACTTCATCTCTCATACTTCGGACATATTTTCAGGAGGGACCAGTCGCTGGAAAAGGATATCATATTTGGTAAGGTGGAGGGTCAGAGAAAAAGAGGAAGACCCCCAGTGAGATGGATTGGCCAAGTGGCAGCATCAATGGGCTCAAGAGTGGCAACAATTGTGCAGTCGGCCTAGGACCGCAGTGTTTCGTTCTGTTGTACATAGGGTCGCTATGAGTCAGTACCAACTCAATGGCACCTAACAACAACAACAAGGGGGAGATCAGTTAATACCGCTATTATTCAAATTTATACAACCACTGAAGTCAGTGATGATGAAATTGAAGAATTCAACCTACTTCTTCAGTCTGAAATTGACTAAACAAACAATCAAGATGTATCGATAGTTACTGGTGATTGGAATGTAAAGATTGGAAACAAAGAGGAAGGATTAGTAGTTGGAAAATATGGCCTTAGTAGTAGAAATGATGCTGGAGATATTATAACAGAAATTTGAAAGATCAATGACTTACTCATTGCAAATACCATTTTTAAAACACATGAAAGGTGATTATACACTAGAGGGAATACACAGAAATTAAATTTACTACATTTGTGAGAAGAGACCATCGAAAAGCTCTATATCATCAGCCAAGACAAGGCCAGAGCAGACTGTGAAACAGAACACCAATTGCTCATAGGTAAATTCAGGCTGAAGTTGTAGACATTTAAACAAGCCTATGAGAACCTTGAACATATTACCTTGAACATATCTTACCTGAATTTAGAGACCATCTCCAGAACAGATTTGATGTATTAGACACTAATGACTGAAGACCAGAAGAGCTGTGGGATGACATCAAGAACCTCATACAGCTAGAAATCAAAAGGCCATGAAAAAGACAGGTAAGAAAGAAAAGACCAAAATGGATGTCAGGAGAGACTCTGAAACTTGATATCCAGCGTAGAGATGCTAAAGCAAAAATATGAGGAAGTAAAAGAGCTGAAGGGAAAATTTGAAAAGGCAACTTGAGAAGTCAAAGACAAGTATTATAATGAAATGTGCAAAGAGCTGATGTTAGACAACCAAATGGAAAAACATACTCAACATTTCTCAAGCTGAAAGAACTGAAGGTAAAATTCAAACCTCAACTTGAAATACTGAAGGATTCTATGAGCAAAATATTGAATGATGCAGAAAGCATCCAAAGAAGATGGAAGGAATACACAAAATCACTGTATCAAAAAGAAATAGTAGATATGCACCTTTTCAGGAGGTGGTGGCGATGGCGATGGTGTGCCGTGGAGTCAGTTCTGACTCATAACTACGCTACACAGGGTTTCCAGGGCTGTACATCTTTACAGAAGCAGAAAGCCTCATCTTTCTTTCACAGAACTGCCGATAGTTTCAGATTTCTGCCCATGAGATTAGCAGCCCAACTTGTAAGCTCTCTGCTCCCAGAGCTCCTTGTATGATGAAGAATTGACTGTACTAAAGTAAGAACTACACTGATGCAATTGGTAAAAAACAAGGCTCCAGGAATTGACAGAATACAAACTGAAATCTTTCAACAAACTGATGCAGCAATGGAGAAACACACTCATCATCTATGGCCAACCAAATGGAAGAAATCCATATTTGTATCCATTCCAAAGAGAGGTGATCCAACAGAATATGGATATCATTGAACAATATCCTTAAGGTTGCTGTTAAGTGCTGTCGAATCAGTTCTGACTCATAGCAACACTGTATAGGGTTTCCAAGAAGTGCGTAGTAAGTTTGAACTGCTGACTTGTGGTTCAAATCGACCTTGCGGTCCAGTACTTATCCTACAGTGCCACCCCAGGACTGCATCCTTTAGTCACAATCTATCTGATGTCAGCAATGCTACCCCCAGTTTCACGTCCTCTTCAGGCAGTTCCCTGTCAATGTATTATTGCAGCAGTTTTTAAATTATCTTCAACAAAATTTTATTTTGTAAAACAACCCTGGCACACAACTTTCCTGATTATAAAAAATTCAGCATCCCCTTATTCTGTTTGAACAAGTGCCTCTTGGTCTGTGTATAGGTTCCTCATGAGCACGATCAAGTGTTCTGGAATATTCATTCTTCACAATGCTACCCATATCTTGTCATGATTTACACAGTCAAAAGCTTTTGCATAGTCAATAAAGCACAGGTAGACATATTTCTGGTATGTACATTTTACTAATATTACATAAAAGTAAAATTTTATTGAAGATAATTGAAAAACTGCTTCAATAGTACATCAAAAGGGAACTGCCAGAAACTCAAGACATATTCAGAAGAGGACGTGAAACTAGGGATAGCATTGCTGACATCAGATGGATTGTGATTGAAAGCAGAGAATACCAGAAATATACCTACCTGTGCTTTATTTACTATGCAAAAGTTTTTGACTGTGTGGATCATGACAAGCTATGGATAGCACTGCGAAGAATGTTCCAGAACACTTGATCGTACTAATGAGGAACCTATACATAGACCAAGAGAGGCAGTTGTTCAAACAGAATAAGGGGATGCCGAATTGTTTATAATCAGGAAAGGCGTGAACCAAGGCTGTATTTTTCCACCATACTTATTCAATTTGTATAATCAGAAAACAATTTTAAAAGCTGGATTATATGAAGAAGAACATGGTATCAGGATTGGAGGAAGACTCATTAACAACCTGCAATATGCAGATGATACAACCTTGCTAGCTGAAAGAGGAGAAGATTTTAAATATTTACTGATGAAGATCAAAGTATGATTGCACCTCAATGTAAAGAAAACAAAAATCTTCACAACTGTACCAATAAATAACATCATAATAAATAGAGAAAAGACTGAAATTGTCAAAGGCTTCATCTTGCCTGAGTCCACAATCAACACTCTTAGAAACAGCAGTCAAGAAATCAAAGCACGTATTGCATTAGGCAATTCTACTGCACAAGACCTATTTAAAGTGTTCAAGAGCAAAGACACCATTTTGAGGACTAAGGTGCACCTGACCCAAGCCAAGGCATTTTCAATTGTCTCAAAGCATGTAAAAGTTGGAAAGTGAATAAAATAAAATAAAGTGAAGACTGTAGAAGAATTGATGCATTGGTGTTGGAGAAGAATATTTAAAGTACTGTGGACTTCCAGAAGAACAAACAAATCTATGTTTGAAGAAGTATGCTCCTTAGAAGCCAAGATGGAGAGTGCGGGAAGTGGCTTGGCTTCTGCTGTTTGACACAGTCCGAACAGAAGGAGAGATATCATGCAAGGCAGATAGTTCTCAGAAGTTGCTTTCTATCTTCTCCCTAAGATAACTTTGAACTCACTTGTAAAAATATATAATATTGCCATATTTACAGCCTTTTACTATGAGCTCTATTAACCTTAGGGAAAAACTGGTCTGGCAACAATTGTTTTCAGCTTCAGTGGATTGAATTCAAAGGGAATTGTATGTGCCACTCCCATTCACAGAAAGCCTAAGTACAAAGTAACTGCATTTATGAGATCACAAAAGCAGATAACAAACTAAAGTGAAGCTGACCGACCCCTGTAGACCTCACCACAATCAATTACCAGCCAGAATTCACAAACCCCCACTATTACATACAGGCACCTACGTGAATAGGCAGAGAATAGTGACATAAGTGAAAGATGGTCTAAACTTAATAATCTACATTTCTTGCAGCAATTAGCCAGGTTGGGTCTTATGCCTCACAGCCTCAAAAGAAAGAAAAGACAAGAACACTGTAGTTAAGCAATTTAATGAAGACTTTTTTAGAAAACAAAATTAAGCAGATGTTAGTAATACTTTTACTATGAAAATAATAGTGTAGTATGTAGGATAGAAGATTGATAATCACCTAGTAGAAGCAATGAAGTAGTGTAGGTATTGATGATTAATAGAAACTTATATTACTAAGAGGATGTAATCAAGGGTCTGATAAATGGAAATTATTTGTGTAAGGTTTAACTTGATCTTTTAGTGGGAATAAGAAGAAGCAATTTATCACTTACATAGGAGAGGAGATGATGTCAAAAGGAAAGTGTTCAGTGGTTGAAAAATGAACAGGATATGGAAAGGTCAGTTTGGACATCACAGAAATACTTTTGTTAAGGTTATATAATCACAGAGTAAAAAGAATGTTGTGATTGAAACTGTGTAATAATTCATGGAAAAAGCAAAGTATCAAATCATTATGTACTGTGTAATTTTAAGTATAAAAATAAAGACTTGCTGAGCTGGGGCATAATGAAGGAGAGAGAAGAAAAGAGAGAGAGCTCCATCAGCCAACTAAGCAGAGGCTCCTCGATTGCTTTCATTTTTGCCGACTCCGCATCTCCTCTCGTGTCCCACAACCCTGCGAGAGCTGGACTCCCACAGGAGAGACTTCATCTCTCATACTTCAGACATAGTATCAGGAGGGACCAGTCCCTGGAGAAGTACATTTTGCTTGGTGAAGTGGAGAATCCGTGAAAAAGAGGAAGACCCCAATGAGATGGACTGACACTGTGGCTGCAACAACAGGTTTAAGCGTAACAACAATTATGTGGATGGTGCGGGACCCGTCAATGTTTCATCCTGTTGTGCATGGGGTCACTATGAGTTGGAACTGTCTCAACATCACCTAACAGCAAACAACAATAAAGGACAGAGGAAGTAAAGAGTCCAGAAAAACTTAATGAGAAGATTACTTCAAGTGGAGAGAATGTTGCCTTATGTGTGGGTGTTTCCTGATGAGTGTGTGCATGTGTCTGGCCACTGACAATCATCAAAGCAGTGACTGCCAAGGGTCACAGCTCTCTCCTTCCTGCCTGCCAAACTGCATTTGGTCTGCACCTACATTTAGTGATCCCCCAAAGTAGAATGAACACAGCTTCCACCATCTTTGCATGTTTTCAAACCCACACGAGGCCCCAGGTGACTCTGGAGGCTCCTTTAGAATTCTGCTTTGCTGTCAGGACTAGGGGGGATACGAACAGGTCACCATGGACGTCTGGCATGAACAGAGGTGTGGAGTGAGGGTCCCCACTCAGTTGAGGTTAGGACTCCAGTGGGGTCTTCTTCTGAAAGGAGCCCCCTGGTCTATCCCATGAGGACACTCCAGTCTTGCAGTGAGGCCTGCACCTGGGACAGTGATTAAAAAGTCAGCTCTTGAGTAAAAAGTGGCCAAGAGGCTCAGGACAGGGAAAGGTGGAAGGCGGGCTGAAGCCATTTTGGTGAACATTGGGTCATAAGCGGCAGATGTCCCTTTCTGGAACCCTTGCCCTCACCATACAGGCCACATGCTCTGTGGTGACTTCAGGCCACCTTCCTGAGTCTGGCCTGCTGGGGTCTGTTGCCCTGACCCAGGTAGACCCATGAAGTGGACAACCTCTATCGGATAGTTCACCGCAAGAGAGTAGGCCCAGATCCGAGGCAGTGCTTCATCACCAAGCTAGGTCAAGTAGAATCCATTCCCAATATGTACACAGCTCACCCAAAGTACTCTAAGTTTGAAATTTGTGGAAAGGAAAGTCCTGGATGCTTGTGGAGCTGTGTCTCATTTTGTTGAAGAGCTCTCATTTCCGAAGACCTGAAAAATCGAGACCTGCTGTCCACCCCTCATTCCATTTGAGTTGAGAAAACAGGTCTCCATTGTAAATTCTTCTGACAATTCCGGAAACTGCCCGCTGATACTTCTAATTTCTGCCCTCTTGCCTCTAGTCTCCCTGGACCCACCCAGAGCAGTTCCAGACCTAATAAGACACCTCCCTACACTGTGTTCTGTTGCTTCCCCAGATCAGTGCACCTTGGCCACCATGTTCCAGGCCAGCCAGAATTCTAGCAGATGCTCCAGTATCTGTTATGAGGTTAAAGGACTCACTGAGCTGCCATCGTGTGTCTGTCTCACCAAGAGGGTGCCCAGCAGGCAATGTCTCTTTTCCACATGTAGCCAATGCCCCTCACAGTTCCTGACTCCTGACTCTGAGAAGTGGGTGAAGGTACCACACACTTACCAGTGGCTGGTAAGTTGTGACATCAGCAGACACCACTGTGTCTGGTATCTGACTGAGAAGCCAGTTGTGTACAGTTAATGTAAGCTTGACCTGGCCCTCCTTGTGGCATAGGGCACACCTGGTGTGTGGCAGCCGGCCCTAGTCTCTCCTATGTCGCACCCACCTGGGCCCTCCCTCCCACTGAGTGCCCACATGCCCAACCACAGGGGTAATTCTGTGGGAACACAGGGGCCACTCTGGACCTGTGGCAAGAGAAAGCAGCCCACCCTGTAAGTGAGCTAACTTAGCAAGGGATGTGTGGTCACCTGGGACTGTGTGGAGACAAAACAGGTCCCCTGAGCTGAGGCACCCAGGACCAACCTTGTGTGATTGTCGTTGTTCAGAATCAGTTAATGCTCAAAATGCAACAGTTTTTCCTGTTTTGATACCACTAAGGGTGATGATGGCTGTTGTCAAACAGACGAAATTAATTTTTTTAAAGCAGCATCTAACTGTCTGTACATTCCTTGAACTTTGTCTCTATTAAAGTGAAATATGTCAAACTGAAGTTAGACTCCCAGCTGTGTGCATCTCGAACATTAGAAGCTATTGGTGCAACTCTGGGAAGATGAAAATCAAATGGCATTTGAGGGAGCTACTCAAGGAAGAGCAGTGGAGGAGCAGAGGGGCATGAGGGAGGGACAGACAGAGGCAAGACAAAAGAAAACCAAGCTAGCCAGTAGAAGATATATCTTAAAAAGCCATAAATCTCAACAATGCTCAGAAAACAATGGGTCCAATGAGGGATTAAACAGAGTAAATGGACTACAAGGGAGTTGGGGGACAGGCTTTCCAACTTTATGCCATTGCTTCCTCAGTAGACACACGTGGACCTGGCCAACACTCTTTTTATTTTATGAGGTTCTCACTGTGTGTGACTGGAACTCGGGTAGCATAGTGGTTATAAGTCGGGTTGCTAACCTCAAGCTTCAGCAGTTCAAAACTACCAGCCATTCCATGGGAGAAAGATGAGGCCTTCAGCTCTTGTACAAATGTACAGCCTTGGAAGCCCTCTACAGGACTGCTATGAGTCAGAACTGACTCCACAGCACATAACCACCACTGTGTGTGAAGTATGGAAAAGACTTTGTCATTGATGGCATGATGACACATGTATAAAATCTAAAGTTACTTAAAATTCTGTTTTTAAAAATTTACAAGGGGAGGGGAAAAAAGTAGACCCCTCCTTCTGATATGAAAAGCTCTCCAAACCATTGTTGAATGACGAAAAGCAGTTACAGAAAAGGACATATAGACGATACAATTTACATGACTTTTAAATCCACAAAACACAACTATAGGTTTGTGTGTACATTTGTGTTTGTCATAGATGCATGGGGAACTTTCTGGAAGGTTTAGACCACAACTGTCAGTGCCTCTGAGAAGGGGCTGGAGATAAGGGGACAAATGAGTTAAAGAAGGCTTGGAGTCTATCTGGATGGCTTGAAAAATTCAGTCCAACTGTAAGAAAATAAGGAACCATGACTTAGACAACATCATCCTGGAGCACGTAATCTCAGGCTTTATGAAGCTGTTTCCTCCAACATAATATCATCATAACCATGAGAGAAAGACTCGCCGTCGCCTCCTTCGTTGAGTGCAGGATGTGCATCCTGGGGGTCCAGCAGCCATTCTGAAACTGTTACAAAGGACACAGTGTCATCCCAAGGGCACTGTGTGGTGGTTTGGCCTGGGGAAGTGATAGGTCTAAGCACCTTCAGGTTACATAGAGATGTCACCAACCCAGCATTAAATAGAGCTCAGTCTCTACACATGAATTCAGCTTCCTGAAACATACTGTGACCGCTACAAAGAAAATCTTGCAATTCTTTGATGAACCTTGGGTCCTCCTGACATTCTATGCCCAGGTTCACCTCTACCAAACCCACCACCATGGATAGAGGTCCTTCCTAACAGGCTCGGCTTCCAACTGTATTCTCACTTATTTGGTTCTCCTACGAATCGGGCTGCGAACCTAAAGGTCAGCGGTTCGAAACTACCAGCTGCTCCGCGGGAGAAAGATGAGGCTTTGTACTCCCGTAAGGATTTACACCCTCGGAAACCCTGTACAGGGTCGCTATGGGTCGGAACCAACTCGACGGCACGTAACAACAACAACAACAACATTGCACTTGCTAAGGGACACTCTCATACCCATTTGATCAGAGACCTCATCAATCTGTGTGTCCTCCAGAGTCCTGGCCCAGGGCTCCCACCCCAAAGCAGAACAGCACAGACACATTTGTGGCTGCTGTGGCCACTGTGACCACTCCCAGGTCCTTCTCACCCTGGAACTCGTCCTCTATCCCCACAGTTTCCTCATACAGCTCTGGTGAAGGTACATCATTGATCACTTCATAGGTGGCTTCTCCAGGAGGCACCTCCAAGTCTCCCAGACCTAAGACCAATTGGCACAGGTAAGCAAAAGATGATACAAAGACACCTGGTGTGGCCACAGGCAGCCCCCCGCCCCCAGTTAGACTTTGCTCATGTAATAGGGGACAGAGAACTCTGGGTGGGGACTAAGAGAGCTGGCAATGCACCTGAGCCTTGTGTGGCCTCTGTCCCCAGGTCTAGAAAACAAGGTGCTTCCACCCAGAGAGCTCTGATACAGTGTCCAGGTGTGACCTCCCAGGATTCAGTTCAGTGTCCAGGGATCTGAGGCCTACTTACACTTCTAAGTCCCTGTCTTTGGCAGGTAAAAGGTGTTACAAGTTTCAACACCATTTGCAAGGATTCTAGCACCAGTCTGGAGATGTGCATAGCTCCTTGGTTTTTACCATATTTGGGTTGGGGTTGGGATGCACATACCCCTCTGCCTGGCTGGTATGATTTGGAGCAGAATCAGAAGGCCCCCGACCAATAGAAGACCAAGAAGTGTCCCCAGGACAATGCTGACTGTTCTGAGGAGCTGGCAGGACTCTGGAGCTGGCAGATGGCATGGTTCTGCAGAGGAAAAAGTCACAACTAAGCTGGTGGTGGACACGATGCCTGCATGCCAAGGTCACCTTGGTCTACATTCCCTCATCAGGAGACCTCCCCTCAAGAACTCACACCTACATTCATGTGGGAAAGCATCTGACTTCACAAGTGCTGGGGGCGGGGGGCGGGGTATCTACTGAGCAAAGCACCCCAAAGTCAGGCTAGTGTCTGCTAGTGTCTCAGGGACACTCGCTTGTGTGCAATGATGACTGTCACAGCTCTGAGTTAGAGGCTCCTTTGCACACAAGCAGACACCAACACTTGGTAGTAACTTTTGCTATCATCACCGATGAGGGATCTGCTTGTTCTCTGCACAAAGAATGAAACACAGGCATTTGGGAGTCAAAGGCAGGTCCAGAAAAGTAGAAACTGATGACCTTGCCTCTGACAGAAATGACCCCCACTCCCAGGACTGTACCTCAGTTGAGGTAAAGAAAAACATGCCTCCCCAGACTCCCATCCCAACAGAGAAGTTGATCCCAGGAGAATATACCAGCCCTCATCTGGGAACACAAGGATCTGGGTCAGGAGATGTTGGACACGTCAGACAGAGGGACGGAGAGGGGACAGGATGCACACCTGAGCAGGTCTCAGTGGATGAGCAGTTGAGGGTTTCCCGGGTTGCCTGCGGAGCTGCTCCTGCCCTTCCTGTGGAGGAAACAGGACCTAATGTGCTGTACAGGACACCTTTATAATACTGCCCAATACCTTCAAGGTGTTCATTTCTGGACCTCCTCTCCTGTCCAAACACACACGCGTCTGCCAGCTGGACTTACTAAAGGAAAGAGTGCTCTGTTTTCAGTCAACAGAGCTTCCCACAATAGCAGCAATGGAAGCTCCACACAGTGTCCCTGGTGTCTCCGGGATGCATCCCGAGGAGTGTCCTCAGAGATGCCCTTGCACCCAATGGCCCTGTGTTGCCTACCAGGTGGGGGGGGGAGGTGAGTGGGGGGCGCACAGACTCATACAGCTCATATTTCACTGCTTTTGTGGAAGCAGTCAATCTAGGACTTCTTTCCATCAAATTAAGATTCCATGCCAAGAAAATAACGGGCGGAATTGCGGTCCCAGCAGCAGTTACAGCTCCACGGCTGGAGCAGGAAATTTAGTCCTTGGGGACAAACAAGCGCGGCCACAGGGGGACTTAGCACACGATTTCCAGCTCTGCCCCGGGGTTACCCAAGTCAGGAGCCCCAGTGTGGTGGCACTAAGTCTGGCACCGCACCCCCACTGCACCAGGTCCCAGTGTAGGAGACTTCCGGGCACCCCGCACAGGGCCTGCTGTGGTTCTGCAGATAGAGGGGAGTCTGCGCGCCTGGTCCTTACGTCGGGTGTGGAGGTTGACAACACACAGGAACGCTGTCATTCTCCTTGTGTCTGCAGTCGTGCTAACCCCATCCCCACGAAGGCCACTTCCACAGCGCCAATTCTGGGCCCCCAGTCAGATGCGGACCCCAGGACGCCAAGAATCTGACCGCAGCCTAGCTACCTGTAGACCAGGTGAGCGCCGATCCAGTCAGTCATCAGCCAGACACGCTCAGAGGGTCCTTGTGAGGTTACTCACCAGAGCAAACGACGCCGGCGTCCGGCAGACTCTCTACGGGCACCAGCAGCGACATGGACAGGTTGCACTGGTCCAGGTGGCTCTCATTGCCCAGACAGCGCGCGTGCTGCAGCCCTACGGGCACAACGCCGTAGCCTGGAGCAGGAGCGTCATAGGCTCCCTCTGCCGTCCCGCACTGAAGCTGCCTGCACACGACGGCGGCGCCCCGCAGGTCCCAGGCGTCGTCCAGGACGCGGCTCCACACCCCATCCAGGGATATCTCCACACGTCCATCACAGCGACTCTGCCCGTCCCTCAGACGCAGGGCACGGTAGACACCTAGAAAAGGCAGGTGCAGGGGAGAGGCCTCTAGGGTCTCAGAGATAAGTGACCTGGGTGGAGAACTGACCTGTGTTCCCACAGAGGCCTGTCCAGCCCTGGTTCGCTTCCCTCTGAGCCCCTACTTGTCTCCTTTCTGTCCTCTTCTTCTCCCCCCATCCCTCCTTCCCCCACACACACCTCCCTGACAGCTAGTTGGCCATCCTTACCCTAACATTGACCTTATCACCTGCTTTAAACCATTTTCCATGTCCTTGTGTATTGGCCTCTGAATAGATTCTCCTGTCTTGATAAGCCCCTGGGCTTCCCTGCTTCCACCAGACTGCCCATCACACCTTCTGCATGCCGTAAAAAGTGATGACAATAAAGAAAACATTTATCTGGGAAAACTTTCAGAATCAACTGGTTTTGGGACTCTAGGATAGAATCAAAAACATATAATAACCCGAGGAACTGTTAATGAAGAAAGAAGAGGAAGTAAAGAAGGGCAGAGCACAAGATCAGCAGTTCAAACACACCAGCCACTCTCGGAAACCCTATACAAGGTCACTATGAGTCAGAACTGACTCCAAGGCATATGCCAACAACAACAGTCTTTAAGCACATATTTCTCCATCAGAGTAGCCAGTGAGTTCAAACCTTTAGGTTAGTAGCTGGGTGCCTAGCCTGCACGATGAAGTCTTCTTTATGCCCGTTAAACGCTACTGTGTCATTTCTGACTTATAGCTAGGGTTTCAGAGGAGTGGCTCGTGGGTTTGAACTGCCAACCTTGTGGTTACCAGTCTAGTGCTTATCCTAGAGTGCCACACTAGAACTCCTATGCCCATTCATAGGAAATGCAAATAAATTAATAGCTGTCCCTGAGGAAACTCAGTTATTAAATTTACTAGACAAAGACTTTTAATTATGGAAGTGAAAAATACAATAATTGAAATGAAAATTTAATTGGACAGGTCCAACAGCAGATTTGAGCACTCAGAGGAATCAGAAAGCTTGAAAACAGAACAAAAGTGATTATCCAGTCAGAGGAGCAAAAAGAAAAGAATGAAGAAAACCAAACACAGTTTACAGGATTTGTGGGATGCTATCAAGTGGCCAACACAATGAGAATCCCAGAAGGAGAGGAGAGAAGGTGGCAAAAAGAATATTTGAAGGGTTGAATATATAGAATATAAATATAGAATTATATATATTGAAAATATATATATAACATATATTTTGTTATTGTTATGTTATGTGCCATCGAGTCGGTTCCGACCCATAGCGACCCTGTATAGGGTTTCCGAGGGTGTAAATCTTTATGGGAGTAGAAAGCCTTATCTTTCTCCCGCGGAACAGCTGGTAGTTTCGAACCGCTGACCTTTAGGTTCGCAGCCCGATTCGTAACCACTACGCTACCAGAGCTCCTTATAACATATATATATATATGTGTGTGTGTGTGTGTGTGTGTGTGTGTGTGTGTGTGTGTGTGTGTTGAAATCTTCCAAAATTGGATGAAGGGCATGAATCTAGACATTCTTGGGTTCATTAAATTTCAAGTAAAATAAACCCACAGAGAGCCACACAAAGACACATGATAAACAGTCAGAAGCCAAACAGGAAGAGATACTTTAAAAGCAGCGAGAGAGAAGTGGCTTCTTAGGTTAGCCTCCTCATGATGCGCTGTTGCTGCTAAACATGTGTTGCAGTAGTTTGTTTGCTTGTGACTTTCCTACATCATTTTTTGTAAAGATCGTATTCTTCATTGTTTATTACACTGAAGTCTCCATTCTTTTAGCTTGCTGATCATCGAGTGGTTTAATCTTCAGTAATATTAAGTCAATTTCTCATCAGAAATTCTTCCTACCAAACTGTGGGATGACATATTTAAAGTGTTAAAAGAAAAAGACATCATCAAGAATTCTATCACAAACACTATTATTTAAAAATAAAGGAGAAATTAAGACATTCCTAGATCAACAAAAGATGAGGGAGTTTGTTACTAGTAGACCAGCCTGACCAGAAATACTAAAGGGAACTCTTCAGATTGAAATTAAAAGACAGTAGGCAGGTCCTGGTGTGGTGCTTTAGGATAAGCACTGAACAGCTAATCACAAGCTAACCACAGGTTGGTAGTTGAAATCTACCATCCGCTCCTTGGAACTCCCCTACAGGGTTGCTATGAGTCGGAACCAACTCAACAGCACAACAAACAATAAGTTGAAGCCACATGAAGAAATAAAGAACAAACCTCACAGTCAATAAATAAATATAAAAGCCAAATTATTGTATTTCTATCTTTTATACCCTATTCATTTTCTAAATATAAAAAGTAAATGCACAAAACAACTACTAACATGCTAATGGCCCATAATCTATAGAGATGTAATTTATGACAATAACAACATAAAGGGGGACATTGGAGCAGGATAGGAACCAAGTTTTTTGTATAGAATTGAAGTTTGTGCATGTTAAGTGCTGTCAAGTTGGTTCCAACTCATAGTGACCCTGTATGAGGTTTCCAAAGAGCAGCTGGTGAGTTTGAACTGCTGACCTTGTGGTTCACAGTCTAGTGTTGATTTTACAGTGCCTCAAAAAGTTAAGTTGGTATTAGTTTAAGATAAATTTTAAAAACCCATTGCCAAGAAATAGATTTCGACTCATGTAACCCCACAGGACAGAGAAGAACTGTTCCCGAAGAGTTTCCAAGGCTGTAAATCTTTAGGAAGCAGGCTGCCATATTGTGTTCTCCTACGAAGTGCCTGCTGGGTTCAAACCACTGACTTCTGGTTAGTAACCAAGCACTTAACCACTGCACCACCAGGACCAGATGGTTATAAATTTCAAATGTGTATTTTAATTCTCTGGATAACTACTAAGAAAATAACTTTAAAATACACAAAGAAATGAGAAAAGAACCAAAATGGTACACTAAGGAAAAAAATCAAACACAAACAAACGCAGTAATGAATGAGTTGAAGAATAAAAACAATAAGACTTGTAGAAAACATATAAAATGACTGAATCAATTGCCTTATTTGCAATTAATTTAAGCATAACTGGATTAGAAGTTCCAATTAAATGCAGAGTGAAATAACAGGTGAAAAAACATGACCCAATTATATATTGTTATTGTCGTTGATGCCATCGAGTCAGTTCCAACACACAGCAACCCTATATAGGGTTTGCAAGGAGCATTTGATGAGTCTGAACCACTAGCCTTGTGGCTAGCAGTCTAGTGCTTATCCTACAGCACTACACCAGGACCCCAATTATAGCTTAATTGAAAGTGAAAGGATGAAAATATATATAAGTGTTTGAACCAAAACCGTTTAGTTACTTGTCAGTGCTTAAACATTTTTACCACCCAAGGACTCCTAAGCAAACAAAAGACAGCTAGGAAGGCTATACTAATATCAAACAAAATAGACATTAAGTCAAAGATTGTTACAAGCAAAAAATAGTGCATTTATACACTGATAAAGTTGTAAATCCACCAATGTTGTTGTTGTTTAGTGCCATTAAGTCAGTTCTGACTCATAGTGACTCTCTATAGAGTTTCCAAGGAGCAGTTGGTAGGTTTGAACTGCCAAGCTTGTCGTTCACAGTCCAGTGCCGATCCTACAATGCCATAGCACCCCAAAATATACTAAACAAAAGCTGACAGAATTTAAGTGATAAATAGACAAGTAAGCAATTATAGTTGACTTTAATACACCCACTTTTAATAATGGAAACAATCAGGAATAAGATCAATAAAGAAATGGAAGACTTGAACAACACGGTCTATCAACTAGACCTGACAGCAAAATATATATTCATCTTGTGCACACAGAATGTTCTACAGTACAGACCATGTGTTGGACCATAAAACAACCTTCAGTAAACCTGAAAAGACTGGAATCTATATAAAATATAAATTTTATATACTCTGGCTACAATGAAATGAAACTAGAAATCAATAATGAAAGAAGAACTGGAAATTTTACAAATGTGTGAAAATTAAACAAAACATTCATAAATAAGTTATGAATTCACAAGGAAAATTAGAAAATTCTATAAGATGAATAAAAATTAAAACACAACATAAAGATATGCGATGTGGTGAAAGCGTGGTCAGAGGGAAATATATAACTGTACATTTTTTTAAAAAAATAGAAATTAACAACCTATTTTACACCTTCACAAACTAGAAAAGGAAAAGAAAGATCAACTCAAACTAAAAGATGGAAAAAAATAATAAATACTAAGAGACAGTAAATTAAATAGACAATAAAAACTAGTACAATCAATTAAACTAAAAGTGGCTCATTGAAAGGACTAACCAAGAAAAAAAAAGTAAATACTCAAATTATTAAAGCAGAAATGAAAATGGAGATATTGCTATAAATCTTACAGAAAGAAGTAATAGACTTTGATGAATATTTGCATGCCAACAACATAGAAAATCTAAATGACATGGAGAAATTTCTATAAACAGATAAAAGACCAAAACTGACTCAAGAAGAAGTAGAAAATCTTACAAACCTATAAAAAGGAAGAGAACAAATCAATAACAAAAAGCCTTCCAACAAAGAAAAGTCCAAGACCATAAAAATACACTAGTAAATTCTACTAACTATTTAAAGAATGAATACTAATCCTTCTCAAAATCTTTCCAAACACAGAAGAGGAGGAAATATTGCCTAACCCTTCTATGAGGCCAGTACTACTCTGATATCAAAGCCAAAGACATCACAAGACAAGAACATTGCATACCAACATCTCTCATGAATAAAGATGCAAAAATCCTCAAGAAAATACTAGCAAATTAATACAACAGCATCAGGTAGGATTTATCCCAAGAATGAAGGGATGGATCAACATAAGAAAATCAAGCAATGTGATACACTGTGTACATTTCTTAGGACTGCAATAACAAAATGCCACTAACTGGATGGCTTTTAAGAACAGAAACTTACTGTCTCTTAGTTCTGGAGGCTGGGAGTCCTAGGTCAGGGTGTTAACCATGTTGATTCTTTCTGAGACTTTGAGTGAGAATCTGTTTCATGCCTCTTCAGTCCTATTTCTGTTAGCCCCAAGTGTTCCTTGGCTGCAGAATCAAATGCCATTCTTCCTTTGTATCCCTGTCTCTTTGCAGCTTCTTACTTATAAGGACACCAACCATACTGCTCCAGTATGGCTTCATGTTAATCAAACTGGTAACATCTTCAAAGACCGTATTTCTAAACAGGCTCACATTCACAGGTAGAAGAGTTAGACACAATAGCATACAGCATCTTAATGGAATGAAGGCTAAAACAAAGCATAATCATCTCTGTTAATACAGGAAGAGGATTGAACCAAAACCAGAACTCTTCATTATTAAAAAAAAAAAAAAGTCACTAAGAACCTAAGAATAGATAGGAAATCCCTCAAATTCATATGAAATCTCAAGGGACCCCAAGTAGCCAAAACAATCATGAAAAGATAGGACATAGCTGTACAACCTACATTTCCAGCCTTCCAAACTAACTATGAACCTGCAGTAATCAACACAGTGTGGTACTGGTGTAAGGACAGAGAATAAATCGATGGAACAGAACTGAGAGTTTATCAACAAACCCATATATGTCAATGGATTTTTAACAAACGAACCAAGACTATTAAGTAAGGAAAGAAGAGTCTTTTCAACAACTGGTGCTGGGACAACTGGATATCAACATACAAAATAATTGAGTTTGCCCTTGTTGTTCTTAAGTGCCGTCGAGTCGGTTCCAACCCATAGTGACCTGTACAGGATTTCTGAGGAGCAGCTGGTGAGCTTGAACTGCCGACCTTGCAGTTCAAACGGCTTTGCAGTCTGGCACATTAACTCACAGTGCCACACCAGGACTCCTTACCTCACACCATATACAAAAATTTGCTTAAAAATGGATCAATTACCTAAATGTAAGAGTTAAGATTATAAACACCTTAAAAATATACAGAAAGGTAAGTGTCCATGATCTAGGATCTGGCAATGGGTTCTTAAATATAATTCCTAAAGCACAAGCAGCCAAAGGGAAAAAATGGATCATTTGGACTTCATAAAAATGGAAAACCTTTATGTATCAAAGAACCATCAAGAAAATGAAAAGACTTCCACACAAAAAAAAAAAAAATAGGAGAAAAACTAGCAAATCATCTACATAACGTTGTTGTTGTTAAGTGATGTCAAGTTGGTTCTGACTCATAGCAATCCTGTAGAGTCTCTGAGGCTGGAAATTTTTGTTAGAAAAGAAAGATTCATTTTTCTGCCAAAGAGTAGCAGCTGGACTCACACCACCAGCCTGCGGCTCAGAATCCATTGCTTATCCTACGGTCAATGTTGGTTTTGTGGCAGAATGTTCACCTTCCATTCAGGAGAGCAGGTTCAATTCCTGGCAAACGCACCTCAAAGCACAATCATAACTAGTCTATCAGTGGGGGCTTACATGGTACTATAATGCTGAACAGATTTCAGTGGAGATTCCAGATTAAGATGAACTAGAAAGCAGGGCTTGTCCATCTGAAAAGTCCTCCAGTAAATACCCCATGGATGACAACAGTCTGATCCCACAATGTATTGGGTCCTCCTGAGTTGGAGGTCACTTCAGTGGCTACTAATAACAACAACATCCTGAATATATAAAGAATGCTTACAAATCAAAAAGAAAAGACAAAGGCCTCCATTTTTAATGGGCAAAAGACTTAAACAGACATTTTTCAAAGAAGGTATACAAATGACTAACAACCACATGGAAAGATGCTCAACATCATTACTCATTAAGGAAATATCACTTCATATCCACTAGAATGGTTACCCACTGCATGTCTGTCAACTTGTCCTACTGTGGTGGCTTGCATGTTGCTGGCGCTGATAGAAGCTATGCCGCTGGTGTTTAAAGTACTAGAAGGATCACCATGATGGTCAGGCTTCAGTGGAGATTCCAGACTCAGAGGAAGGAAGTGGAGGACTGCTTCTGAAAACGTAGTCACTGGAAACCTTATGAATAGCAGTGGAACATTGCCAGAAGGTGAACCCATCAGGTTGACAGGCACTCAAAATGTGACTGAGGAAGAGCTGCCTCCTCAAAGCACTCAATCTTAATGACACGAATGGAGCAAAACTTCTTTTGTTGATGTGGAATGACTCAAAATGAGCCAAAAAACAGCTGCAAACATTGGTTAATAATCAGAACATGGAATATGCAAAGTATGACTCTAGGAATATTTGAAGTCATCAAAGTGAAATAAAACACTGAAGGATCGATCAATACCATAGGCATTGTTGTTAAGTGCCATCAAAACAGTTTCAACTCAGAGTGACACAGTATAGGGTTTCCAAGGAGCAACTGCTGAGTTTGAACCACTGCAAGGTTCAAACCGACCTTGCAGTCCTGCACGTATCCTATAGCTCCACACCAGAACTCTTAGACATTGGTGTTGTTCTTGTTATTGTTGTACTGTCAAGTGAATTCCAACTCATAGCAGCCCTGTATAGGGTTTCCAAAGAGCATCTGGCGGATTTGAACTGCTGACCCTAAGATTCACAGTCCATTGCTTATCCTACAGCACCACACCACAGTGAGCCAAAAAAAGATGGCCCGGTAATGGCCATCTTGAATCAAACAATCGTATGGTCTACTATGTCAGAAATGACAAACTGAGGAGGAACATGGTCACATACATCATTAAAAAGAACATTTCAAGACCTATCCTGAAATACAATGCTATCAAAATAAGATAATATCTATACACCTACAAGGAAGATCAATTAATAGAGTTATTCAAAGTTGTACACCAACCACTAAAGCCAAACATGAAGAAATTGAAGAATCTAACTTCTGCTATCTGAAACTGATCAAATGTACAGTCGAGAGGCATTAATAACTACTCATGATTGAAATGGAGTCCTGGTGTGGCGCCAGACTGCAAAGCCATTTGAACTGCAAGGTTGGCGGTTCAAGCTCACCAGCTGCTCCTCAGAAACCCTCTACAGGGACTCTAAGGGTCAGAATCGACTTGATGGCACTTCACAACAACAAGTGATTGAAATGCAAAAGTTGGGAAAAAAGAGGAAGGATTAGTAGTTGGAAAATATGACCTTGGTAATAGAAATAATGCCAGAGATAATATGAAAGGATTTTGCAAGACCAAAGTCTTATTCATTGCAAATACTTCTTTTTCAACAAAATAAATAGTGACTATAGCTTAGTGGTTACAGGCTGCGAACCTCAAGGTCAGCAGTTCGGAACTACCAGCTGTTCCGCAGGAGAAAGATGAGGCTTTCTGCTCCCATAAAGATTTACAGCCTTGGAAACCCTGTACAGGGTCTCTATGAGTCAGAACCAACTCCACCACATAACAACAACAACAAACCCATGAACCTCACCAGATGGAGTATAGAAGAATCAAATTGACTATATCTATAGCAAAGATGATAGAGAAGTTCAATACCACCCGTCAAAACAAGGACAGACAGAGGCCAGCTTTGGAAGACACAATCAATTGCTCATATGCAAATTCAAGTTGAAACCAAAGACAAATTTTAAAATCCACAAAAGGCAATATATGACCTTGAATTTGTTGTTGTGCTTGTCAAGTGCTGTTGAGTTGGTTCTGACTTCCAGTGAGTCTGTGTAGGGTTTTCAAGGAGTGACTCTTGGATTTTAGCAGTCCAGTGCTTACCCTACAGCACCACACCAAGACTCAGACCTTGAGTATACCCCACTGAAATTTACATACCATCTGAAGAAGCTATTTGGTGCACTAGACACTAATAATTAAAAACCAGAAATGTGGAATAACATAAAGAACATCATACATGAAAAAAGCAAAAACTCATTAAAAAGACAGGGAAAAAAAGAACATTTCCAGATGGGTGTCCAAAGAGACTCTTGAACATAGAGAGGTTAAAGCAATTGGAAGAAATGATGAAGTGAAAAAAGCTGAGCAGAAAATGTCAAAGGGCAACTTAAGAAGATAAAGTATTACAATGAAATCTGCAAATAACTGGAATTAGAGACTTAAAAAAAAGAACATGCTTGTACATCTCAAGGAAAAAGAACTGAAGGAAAAATCTGAGCCTTGAGTTGCAATATTGAAAGATGTTGTTGTTATTGTTATGTGCTGTAGAGTTGGTTCCGACTCATAGCGATCCTGTATAGGGTTTCCAAGGCTGTAAATCTTTACGGAAGCAGAAAGCCTCCTCTTTGTCAAATGAAACAGCTGGTAGTTTCGAACTGCTGACCTTGAGGTTCGCAGGCAGATTTGTAACCACTAATAGGTAGCGTAGTGGTTACGAATCGGGCTGCGAACCTTAAGGTCAGCGGTTCGAAACTACCAGCTGCACCGCGGGAGAAAGATGAGGCTTTCTACTCCCGTAAAGATTTACACCCTCGGAAACCCTATACAGGGTAGCTATGGGTCAGAACCGACTTGATGGCACATAACAACAACAACATGCTACCAAAGCTCCATTGAAAGATAGTATGAGCAAAATATTGAACCATGTTGTTGTTACTGTTGTTAGGTGCCATCAAGTCAGTACTGACCCATAGCAACCTTATGCACAGCAGAACGAAACACTGCCTGATCCTGGGCCAACCTCACTACTGTTGCCACGCTTGAGTCCATCGATGCTGCCACTAGCCAATCCATCTCATTGGGGGGGTCTTCCTCTTTTTCTCTGACCCTCCACCTTACCAAACATGATATCCTTCTCCAGCGAATGGTCCCTCCTGACAATATGTCCAAAATATGAGAGATGAAGTTTGGCCTCCAAGGACCACTCTGGCTGCACTTCTTACAACAAAGATCTATTTATTCTTTTGGCAGTCCATGGCATTTTCAATATTCTCCTCCAACACCATAACTCAAAGGCATCAATTCTTCTACATTCTTCCTTATTCACTGTCCAACTTTTGCATGCGTATGAGGTTACTGAAAATACCATAGCTTGAGTCAGGCACACCTTAGTCCTCAAGCTGACATCTTTACTCTTCAAAACTTAAAAAAGGTCTTATGCAGCAGATTTGCCTAATGCAATATGTTATTTGATTTCTTGACATCTGATTCCATGAGTTTGATAATTGATCCAAAAGTGATATAGATCCTGGGAAACAACTTGTTGGTTCAAAAGTTATACATAAAATTGCCATATGATCCAGCAATTACACTTCTAAATATATATCCAAGAAAAATAAAAATATATGTCCACAAAGAACCCTGTGCCCAATGTTCACAGCAGCATAACTCATAATGGCCAAATGGTGGGAACAACCCAAGTACACACATAGCTAAACAAAATGTAGTATATTCATATAATAAAACATTATTCAGCCAAAAAACAGTTTTAAAATACTGGTACATACCTCAACTTGCATGAACATTATGCCAAGTGAAAGAAGCTTGACACAAAAGTTTACATGTCAGTTATCTCTGGTGTATGAAATATTCATAATAGGCAAATCCATAGAGATAGAAGCAGATTGGTGGTTGTCAGTGGGCTGGGCGGGGCATGGGAAGTGACTGCAATGAGTATGAGACAGTTTTTGAAGGGAGGTGGTAAAATTTCTGGACTAAGAGCGGTGCTGGCTGTGAAACACCACAGTGTACTACATGCCACTGAACGGAACAACTGAGATGTTTAAATAGGTGAAGTTTATATTTGTGAGTTTTACCATAACAAAACAAATCAGCATTCAAATCCCTCTGAGTGAGGGAATAAGTACCTTATTGGTTTCTGAGTTCTCAAAGAGCCCCCAACCTGGGAGCTCTGAGAGCTTGGCCTTCCCTCTCTAGACAAGTCCCGGGAATCTTTTGTAACACCCTGCAGAAAACCAGGGAGTCCTGGCTTGGAACTGATTCGATACTAAAGGCCAGACTTGCACCACGTCCACCAACAGCCAGCTGGGAAACCACTGACCTAATGCCCTCAGCCCTGGGACTGTGGGGGAGGAAATGGGGACTGTCACAGAGGTGACAAGGCACAAGTGAGGCCAAAAACAAACGGGGAGAAAGAAACAGATGGAGGGAGATAGACTGTTCCCAAGAATCAAGCATGGCTGAGGCAGAGTCCACACCTGGGCCAAGGATGACAGTGATGGAAAGGGACATGGGCCCTGAGCTCTCCACTCCCACCTTCACCCCAACTGTCTGCCATCACAGAACAGAATCTGTCGCAGAGTCTCCCATACCTAGTGAGCCCACTCCACCCTGCTCACATCCTGCCTTGGAGACACAAGGTTTCGATTACTTACTTTCTCCTGAGCACCTGAGCCCTGCATCATGGCTGTGGTTACAAAGCTCCCAGTGTCCAGGGCCCCGAGGGCAGTCAAACAGCAGGGACTCATTGCCCATGCAGTGGAAGGCCTCAGTCCACACGGGCCCAGAGCCCCTGCCAAAGTGTGCACCCCTAGGTGTGGAAACAGCTGAGCCACAATGCCGCTCTCTGCAGATCACGTTGGCCGTGGGCAAGTCCAGGTCAGCCTCGCAGATGGTGCCCCAGGTCAGCCCCCGCCGTACCTCCAGAAGCCCAGCGCAGGTGTGGTCTCCGCCCACTAGCCGGGCCTCCATGTGCCCTGGGAACAGATGATGTTCTGTGCAGCCCCCAAAGGACAAAGGACTCCCAGAACCCCTTGAACTAAGGCAAGTTCTGTGAGGCCTCTCTGTAGGCTGACCAGATCCTGTCCTATTCTTGAGTCCCTCAGGGACAAGAGCATGTAAGGGGACTCAGACACCTGGCCTGGTTCAGCCCTGAGAGAAGGCAGCTCTGTCTTGAGGCATGCATCTTGGAAACACGTAATCCTTCAGATTCCACCAGGATTGGATGAGAACAGCCCCTACCACCGCCCTGCACACACCAGGATCCCACATCTGTATTTAACATGCCCCCCAATATGGACCTGGTCTCTAGCTTGTCATTTTAATAACCTGGTCAGATTTTAAACCTAATGCCCAGCCACACCCCAAGCCAAAAAAAATCAGACCCTGTAGAAGGGACCTGGCATCAGTAGCATTGAATCTCCCCAATGATTGCAATGTTGGGAAGCAAGACCCTCAGGGACTGTGACTCCCTCTCTCCCTAGACAGAGTGGCACCAGGGACAAGATAGCCTCTTACTGGCAGAACAGGTGAGCAGGCACTTCAGCCAGGATAAACAGCAGTTACCTCCCCCACCCCCTCACCCCACCCCTACCCCGGCTTATAAGAATCTCAGTCTCCACACCCAACCCTGGTGGGCTGGTACCATTGTTGACCCCCATCTCAGAGATGAGGGCAACTTACCTGAACATACCACTACAGTATTTGACGAATGATCACATTGGTCTAGGAGGTTCAGGTTGAACCTGCAGTTGAAGATGTGGGTCTCTGTCCCCTGGCAGGTCACAACCTTCAGCTGCTCAGCCCCCAGGCTCCCTTGGAGGTGGGCTGTGGACCCCTGGAGTGCCGATCCACACCCCAGCTGTCTGCAAAAGATGCTGGCCTCCTCCTTGGGCAAGCCACACTTCAGAATGATGTCAGCCTGCATCTTTATCTCAAAGGTTCCAGTGCAGGGGCTACTCCCTCCACTCAGTTGCAACGATGCCAAGTTCCCATCTGCACAAACCAGGTGGGAGCCACAACTCCAGTCCTCACCTGAGCAGTGCCCGGGGTGAGAGGCTCCCTCAGGGCCTTTGTGAAGGGTGAGACCAGGAGGGGTGCCCACACCAGCAGCCCATCATGAGACTGGACTCTTGGGAAGTGAGGGGCAGCAGCCTGCTTTCTCCTTGGGTCACCCCTACAGTTGTGGCCCCTGACTGAAGACTGACTGAGCTCCTGCCCTCTGCTGGAAGGGGTGCAGACCTCAGAGACCCCACCAGAGTGAGAAGGAGGGTAGAGGGACCCTCCAGGCCTGTGAGGGGAGGTGCCACCTCTGTTCCCAGAACACCCAAGCTGGGTCAGCACAGTGTCTTTTACACAGCGTCCTGTCCCGTGGCTTCCCACAGCCTCTCCCTGTACAGACACCCCTCCCCATCATCCCTCACATGCTCCTCTGAAGCCTCAGTGGCCAATCAGACGAGCTGACTAGGGTCAGAAGAGGCCCCAGCAGAACAACTCAAAAGCTAGTTCTGGTGGATCTATGGGAGGTATCCTTCCTGGAGGTCACAGACTGCATAGTGCACTTAGGAGGTTGGATAGTGGTTTCTTCCCAGGGGCCCTTTGTGGGGTGAAGGTGGTCTTACCTGAGCAGTGCACAGCACTAATGCACTGACACCCACAGTCCCACGTTGTCCCCCACGGCCCCAAGGAGCACTCCCAAAGCGAGGACTCTGCACCCTGGCAGTGCACACCCTGGAGCACGACCTGTGGGCTCTCTTCAGGCTGAATCACATATGTGGGGACTGCAAGGGCTTTACCACAGTCCAGCTGTCTGCAGACCAGGGCCGCCAGCTCCAGGTCCCAGCTGTCCCCACACAGGAGGCCCTGCTGCCCATGGTATCCAACCTGCACGAGACCCTCACAGTGGTGTCCTCCCCGGAGCAGCTGCAGGAACTCCCCCTTTAGGTCTTCAGAGGCGAGAGTGCAGGAAAGGCCAACCATGGCGAAGAGGCATCTGGGAACTTCTGACAAGAATTTTTAAAAATTAGCAACGTATACATTTCACCTCACTTCTTTTGAATGATGTCCATAGAATTCATGATGTAGAACGGAAACAAGGGGGGTCTGGGGATCATTTCCTGTGGAATTTCCATAGAGCTGAGGGCTCATCTTTCACATGTAACGTAAATTGTTCACAGAAAGGAACTGCCTCATCACTTGGAATGCTAACAGACTTCAGGCCTTGGGGCATCCTCGGCCACCTGGGACCCCAGCTGGGAATCAGAAGGACCAAGGGCTTGACCTGAGGGACCTGATGTCTGTGGCCCCCACCCCTTGTTAAAGGTGCACAGAGCGCGACACTGCCATTGGTGCATCAATCCTTAGGGTCCTGCGATGGCAGCTGCCACTCACCTTCAGGAAAGATCCGGCTGACCAGAAGAAGGGTCCACAAACTCTCCAGGCTTGGGCTCATCGTGTGTCACGTCTGCTGCAGTCACCCTTCCAGCAACTCACCACAGATGTGTGGTCTGCTTGCTTGGTTGGGGAGGAGTGGCACGTCGCAGGAGGAACCAAAGAGTGCTCACTCACAGTCCTGATGAGAAACTTATCTTCACAAAGAACACCAGCTTTCAGGGGTATGTCATGGGGCCAGGCAGACTTCCTGCAGAGCTGAGATCCACGCAGACCAGGTGTGAGGCAGACAGAGGGGTGTTCACTCAGCTCGCCTGGGGCAGAGCCCAGAGTCTTGCAGCCTATAGGGAGAGGATGCCATTTCTGAGCAATACCCTTAGAAGTGTGTCTGACATGGCCCCAGCCATGTGTCTTCTAGCAAAGAGTCCTACGAACACCACTCTGCATGAGGTTATTCTCCTTAGGAAAGTCCATACCAACGCACAGAGACCCTGTATAGGGTTTCCTAGGAGCAGCTGTTGGATTTCAACAGCTGACCTTGCAGTTAGCAGTCCAGTGCTTATCCTACAGTGCCACTCCAAAATATTCAAGAGAGAGGGTTCAATAAGCAAAAGGACACACATGAAGGAATACTAGTCAGCCATTGAAAATGGTGGCGGTTGTGGTGTGCCATAGAGTCACTGCCAACTCGTAGTGACCCGGTTTGGGGTTTCCGAGGCTGTAAATCTCTATGGGACCAGAAAGCTTCATCTTCCTCCCGAGGAAATGCTGGTATTATATAAAGACAAGTCTGTGTGTTCGCTACATATTTAAGCAGAAAAGATATAGAAAATACAGAATGTGTACTGTGATGTATGATTGTAAATCATACTCACATCTGTGCAAAGAAAATTCCTCAAAAACTTCCAGTGTTTGTTTCTGAATGGTAGAATGGTGTTGTTTTATTTTTATACAGTTTTGTTTTATGTTTTATTTTTTTGCAAAAGTAAATGTTACAATAAAGTTTACTTTTCAAAGATCTTCCAGAGAACTAGTTAGAAAGAGAACAGCTTGGGTTTCTCAGACCATCATGGAGAAGAGTCCTGTCTGGAGGGAGTCTAGAATTTTCCACTGAAAAGGCAGGACACCAATCGCAACAGGATCCACAGTGTCACACACACACACACAGTCTTAGGGGCAAATGAGACTCTGAGCTCCCTCAGGTGGTTTCCAAGAGTGAAGTTTACTTACAAGATACCTAATTAAGTAGCTCCAAAGAATGTAAGCAGGTTACAATATGTTTGTAAAGAGCTTCCCACACAACCGTGACAGGAGGTGCTAGCACAATCTTGGATACCCCATTGGAGGAGAAGGGAAATGGGCAGGTGCAGGGGAGAAGAAACCCTCCATCTCTGGAGAAAAGATCACAGGGAGGCTCCATAGAGGAGCAGGAGGGAATGGAATGAGTCAGCCCAGCCTCATCAGTACATCTCTGAAGTCTTCATCTATGTAAACAAGTGCCTACATTGCTCAGCTCACAAGTGTCGCCGTGGATGTAGCCTCTTGTGTTTGCCTCTGTGCTGACCAATTGTCCACAGCCCAGTTATCCATGCTTATCTCAGCCATTGTATCAAAGTTGAATACAAAGTTACACAACAGCCTATCACTAGTAAAATGGTGACACTGGAGTGGTCAGGGGACTAAGAAGTGGTAGAATCTCAGGATCACAGACTGCTCTGACCATGGCCTTTGTCTTTTATAGGTTTCATCCTCTCTGACTGCTACAGCAACACCTCTGTTTTCTCAGATGCACCCATGGGCCTTCCAGGACCCAGTCCCAACACCAGGTCCCTATTACCATTGCAGGTCTTTCCCCCTCCAGGCCCTTGAGCTTTACTTGACCTGCCTGTCTGCCCATTCATGCACTCACAGACCTTGACCTTCTCCAGACTTTTCCTGTAAGGAACAGGATAATAACTACATCAGTCTTCTCTTCAGAATACAAGTAAGCAAAAAGAGAGGCATGAAATATTTAAAGTGCTCAACAACAGCAACTGGAAATCTCTTACAAATAGAATAAATAATAATCCAAATAATCACTGTAAGTGTTAATGGTCTATATTTACCAATTAAAGACAGATATCATCTTGGTGTGGTTCTATAGGGTAAGCAGCGGATTGCTAACAAGGTCCATGATTCAAACCCGCCAGCTGCTCCTCAGAAACTCTATACAGGGTTGTTATGAATCGGAACCAACACAATGGTGCTTACCAACAACAACCATTAGAGTGGTTTGTAAGAAAAAAAAGACTCAACTATATGTTGTCTACAAGAAATCTACTGTAAACATAGAGGTATATTGTTGTTGTTAGGGGCCATCAAGTCTGTTCCAATTCAGAGTCACCCTATGCACAACAGAACAATATACAGTTCCCAGTCCTGAGCCAGCCTCACAATTATTGCTATGCTTAAGTCCATTGTTGCAGTCACCGAGCCAATCCATTTTGTTTTTCACTGACCCTCCATTTTACCAAGTATGATGTCCTTCTCCATGAACTGGTCCCTCCAGACAACATGTCCAAAGTAGAAGAGATGAAGTCTCAGCATCCTAGATCCTAAGGAGTATTCTGGCTGTTCTTCTTCTAAGACAGATGGGTTTGTTCTTCTGACAGTCCATGGCACTTCCAAGATTCTTCTCCAAAACCATAATTCAAATGCATTGATTCTTCTACAGTCTTCCTTATTCATTGTCCAACTTTCACATGCATATAAAGCTATTGAAAGCACCACAGTGGAAACTATAACACATCTACAAAAAAAAAATAAAAGCAAATAACCCAATTTAAAAAGTCACAGGATATGATCAGACACTTCACTAAGGAACACATTCAAGCAGCCTATAAACCATGAAGAAATGTTCGCAATCACTAGCTTTTAGAGTGAAGCAAATCACAATAGCAATGAGATATCATCTCACACCAACAGTAACAGCGAAGTTCAAAAAAGCAGAGGACAACAAATGCTGGTGAGGACGTGGAGAGACTGGCACCGTCTTACATTGTCGGTGGGGCTGTAAATGGTTCAACCACTCTGGAAAATGGTATGGCACTTCCTCAGAAATTTGGAAACAGAAATACATTATGTTCCAGCAATTCCTCTACTTTATACATATCCACAAGAAATACGAGTCAGAATGTGAGTAGATATATGTACACCAATGTCCACTGCAGTACTATTCACAATAGCAAAAAGATGGAGACCACCTAAGTGCCCATCAACGGAAGAATGGATCAACAAACTCTGGTACATCCACACAATGGAAAACTATGCTACCTTGAAGAATAATGATTAAGCTACAAAACACCTCATAACATGGATGAACCTTGAAGACACAATGCTGAGTGAAATTAGTCAGCCACAAAAAGACAGATACTGCATATGACCATTATTGCTAAAGTTTAAGAAAAGATTTCCATACTAAAAAAAAATTATTATTTGATGATTACCAGGGATGGGAGGGAGGGGACAGTGACTCACAGGTTAGGGGATAGATGTATGGAAACTCAGGTGATGGGAATGGCAATAAATTGGAGAGGAGGGCAATGTGCAAGAAGGGGGAAGAAGATGGGGGAACTAGGGATGATAGGGAAAGACTTAGGGAGGTATGCATGGGCTAAATGGGATAGAGGTAAACTGTGATGTATGCACAGCCTTGGAACAACAGGGCTCTATGATATAGAAATCAATATATAACCTGAATGGTGGTGGTTGTGGTTATGTGCCGTGGAGTTGGTTCCAACTTATAGCAACCCTGTACTGGGTTTCCTAGGCTGTAATTCTTTACAGAGCACAAAGTCTCATCTTTCTCCCACAGAACATCTGGTAGTTTCAAACTGCTGACCTTGTGGTTCCCAGCCCGATTCATAACCACTATGCTACCAGAGCTCCTTAGCCTGAATAGGTAAAGAAAACAATGTTAAGATGCTTGACTGTTTTGTGGATATTGAGTTCCCCTGTCTACTAGTGTTATATAGATATTTAAGTAGGATGGAAAGGAATATTGGGAAAGATGATTACAGAAAGTTTGTAAACCCATCTTAAGTCCATAAATTATTGGATTATCTAAAAGGGTACTAGAATGTGCCCAGGGAAATAGGCTTCTTGTTAAGCTTTTGTGGAGTATGGGGCCTTAGGTGGGACCCTGAGCCCCAACCAGAAACTTCCCAGTTGAAGACAGGCAGACCAACCTGGAACTGCTAGAGAAACAGAAGATAATTCTTGAAAGAACGACCAATGGGGTGAGGGGTGGGGTGGAGAAGCAGACTATTTGGCTGTGACAATATCAAGAAAGCCATTTGCCTTGGAGCCATCAAGGTCAGAAAAGTCAGCCCATCAGGGTAAACCTTTTTCTAAGACTGAAACTCAAAGGGAGCATGCTCGCTGGCAGCTTCCCTACTCAACTGTGAGTGGAAGTGTGGGAATTGCAGCAAAAGACGACGTGGGCTGAGATTGGCCATGTTCTATAGACACCCAATGACCTTGAGATGAGAGAGAGAAGAGGATGGGCAGGCTGGTTTGAAGTTCAGGGAGACATGTGAACCCCCGAGTTCAAGGACACTGACCTAGCCACTGGGAGCTAGAGTTAAGAGTGAAGCAGCCAGCTGGTCTGAAGAGGGGGGAGGTGTACACTTATAGATAAATAGATTCAACACAAATCCCAGCAAAATTTCAGTTAGTTATTTTGCAAATATCTGCAAATTGATTCTGGAGTTTGTATACACAGTTTAAAGAACCCAAAAATAACCAACCCTAAATGAGGGCAGAGTACTGACACCACTCAACTTTAAGACTTATTATAAGACTACAGCAGTCATACCCATTACCATGGAGTTGATTCAGACTCGTGACAGCCACATGTGGTCAGGAGAGTTTTCAATGAATGATTTTTCTTCTGAAGTGCCTCTAGGTCGATTCTGACCATAGTCAAGCACTTGCTTGTGTGCCACCCAACATAATGTGTTACTAATTTAAGACAGACCAATGCATCCGTGGAACAGAATAGAAAGCCCAGAAATAGGCCCATGCAAATATAGCCAGCTGATACTTCACAAAGAAGCAAAAGCGTGCAGGATAGCCTTGTAGACAAATGATGTTGGAACAACTGCACAGCTATATTTTTTTAATAAATCTAGAGAAAGACCTTACACTTTTCACAAAATTCAACGTAAAATGTATCACTGACCTATAAAACTTCCAGAAAATAACAAAAGAGAAAATCAGGCGATCTTGGGTTTGGTGATGAATTATTACATACAACAACACCAAAAGCACAATCCAAGAAAGAAAATACTGATTCATTGAACTTGACTAAAATTTAAAACTTTTGCTTTGGGAAAGATATTGTAAAGGAATGAAAAGACAAACCACAGGCTGGGAACAAATATTGCCAAACATAAAGGACCTGTGTCTAAAACATGCAAATACCTCTTCAAACTCAACAATAAGAATCTGGCAACTTAATTTAAAAATAGACAAAAGATTTGGACACTTCATCAGAGAGGATCTTAGTATCATATAACCATTCTGACTCATAATGATCCTGTATAGGGTTTCCAAGGACAGCTAGTGGGTTTAAAACATCAACCTTGTGGTTAGCAGGATCATGCTTACCTTACATCACCACATCAGGACTTCATCATATGACATTGCGGTTGTTAAGTGCCTCTTCAAACTCAAGGATGCAAATTTTTGCAGGAGCAGAAAGCCTTCTCTATCTCCTGCAGAACAGTTTGTGGCTTGTGGCTTTATGTGCTTTAACCACCAACCTTGTGGTTTGCAGCCCAGTGGTTAACCTACAGAGCCACAGTGCTCCCTCATATGGCATTGTTGTTAGAAGCCATTGAGTTGGTTCTGACTCATAACAACCTTGTGCCAACAGAACAAAACATTGCTTGGTCCTTCGCCAACCTCACAATCGTAGTTACATTTGAGACCACTACTGCTGTCACTGAGAGTCTTATTCTTTTTCACTGACCCTCCACTTTAAAGGGAGGCTGTAAAGAATGATGTTCCTTTCTAGGGACTGGTACCTCATGACAATATGTCCAAAGTATGAGAGACAAAGTCTTAGTATCCTGGCTTCTAAGAAGTAATCTGACTCCTTAGAAACCAGGATACTTCCTCTAACACAGATTTATTTCTTCTTATGGTGGTCCATGGTACTGTTAATATTCTCCTCCAACACCATAACTCAAATACATCAATTCTTCTATAGTCTTCCTTCTTCATTGCCCAGCTTTCACACGCATATGAGGTGATTGAAAATACCATGGCTTGGGTCAAGCACACCTTAGTCCTCAAGCTGACATCTTTGCTCGTAAACACTTTAAAGAGATCTTGTGCAGCACATCTGCCTAATGCAATACATCATAAGACAGTGTTGTTTTTGTTAAGTGACGTCGAGTCAATTCCGACCCATAGTGACCCTGTATAGGAGAAGCTGGTGAGCTTGAACCATTGACCTTGAAGTTCAAACAACTTTGCCATCTGACACATTAGCCCACAGTGCCATTAAAACAACAATAAGACACCACTACATATTTATTGTTGGTGTTGCTAGTTGTCACTTAGTCAATTCAGACTCATAGCGACCCCCTGTGTGCAGGGTAGAACAGTTCCAGAGGATTTTCAAGGCCATCATATTTCAGAAGCAGATCTCCAGGTCTGCCTCCCAAGGTGTGTCAGTTGTTTGTGTTGTTAAGTGCAATCGAGTCTGTTCTGACATAGCAACTATGTAAAGGGTTTCCAAGAAACAATTGAAAGATTTGAACCCCCAATCTTGAAGTTAGCAGACCACTACTTATCCTACAACATCATACCTGGGTGGGTTCAAATCACCAAGTTTTCATGTAGGAGTTTAGCACTTAGCCATTTGCACCACCCAGGGATTCCATACACCTAATTGTTGTTGTTGTTGTTGTTAAGTGCCTTTGAGTCAGTTCCGACCCATAGTGATCCTGTACAGGGTTTCCGAGGCTGTAAATCTTTAGGGGAGCAGAAAGCCTCATCTTTCTCCCACGGAGAGGCTGGTAGTTTCAAACTGCTGACCTTAATGTTCACAGCCTTATTAGTTACCACTATGCTACCAGAGCTCCTTAAACACCTAATAGAATAGCTAAAATCCCAATTACTGACAACACAAGTGCTGACAAGAATGTCAAAGCAACAGGAATTCTCATTCATGGTGAGAATGCAAAACAGTAGAATCTCTGTAAACGATTAATGTTGTTGTTAAGTGTCATTGAGTTGGTTTCAACCCATACAGACCCTGTTTAGGGTTTCCAATGATTAGCTGGTGGGCTTCAACTACTGACCTTGTAGTTAGCAGTCCAGTGCTTATCCTACAGTGCCACCA
The DNA here is from genome assembly GCF_000296735.1 of Chrysochloris asiatica. Lineage (NCBI taxonomy): Eukaryota > Metazoa > Chordata > Mammalia > Afrosoricida > Chrysochloridae > Chrysochloris > Chrysochloris asiatica. The sequence continues at coordinate 10,647,781 of NW_006408623.1, read as the reverse complement.
CTTTGAAAGATAGTTTGGTAATTTTTGCAAAGTTCAACATAAGTTTATCATATTGTTCCAGCAATAATGCTTCTATGTACTTACCAAATTAATTGAAAACCTCAAAAACACACAAATATTTATATTGTTTTTTTCATATTGCCAAAAGCTAGACACAAGCAAGATGTCCTCCAATAGATGAATGGCTAGACTATGGTACGTATAGAGTGGAATGTTATTCTGCAATAAAACAAAATGAACTACCAAACTAAAAAATGATATAAAGAAACCTGATGTTCCTATTGCTAAATAAAGAAATGAGCCTAGAAAAGATACATACTCTATGGATTCCAATTATATCACATTCTGGAAAAGTGAAAAGATCAGTGATCAGGTGCAGAGACGCACACAGGGCATTTTAGAGTGGTAAAACAATTCTGCATGATACTTTAATGGTAGCACAGGTCATTATGCATTTGTCAAAACCATAGAAACCTACAAGGCAAAAACAGTGAACCCCAAGATGAAGTGCCATCTAGTCAGTTGAGACTCATAGTAACCCTGAATAGGCCTTCCAAGGAGCAGCTGTTGAATTTGAACCACTGACCTTGTGGTTCAAACTCACTTTGCAGTACAGTGCTTTATCCTGCAGCGTCACACCAGGACTTTAGTTCACAACAATGCATTGATATTAGTTCATTAATTGGAAAAATGTATTACATGAGTACAAGATGTAATGGCAGAGAAAAGGCTGTGTATGTCAGGAGTATGTACAGGAACTCTCTGTACCTTCTGTTCCTGTAAACATAAAACTGCTTTAAAAAAATAGAAGCCCATGGTCCAGTTAAGCACTTGAAGTGTTGGTTGTGCAAATCTATGCTGCCACTTCAGGAGAGAAAGACTTGGAACTTCCCCCATAGAGTTTTCCAAGTTATAACCTTTATAAGAATCAATCACCAGGCCTTTTCTCCCATGGAACTGCTGGGTGGATTTGAACCACCAGCTTGTCCCCAAAGCTACTTTCTTATAGGACCACTCTAGTCTGTCACATGGGTCGTTATGAGTTAAAATCTATAAGCACTGACTGCTAACCACAAGGTCAGTAGTACAAACCCAGCAGACACGCCTCAGAAACCCTGCTGCTGTTGTTGTTGTTGCTAAGTGTTGCCCAGTTGGTTCTGACTCATGATGACCCTGTATAGAGTTTCCAAGGAGTAGCTGGTGAGCTTGACCCACCAACCTTGTGATTCAAACCAACCTTGCAGTCCAGCACATTAACCCACAGTGCCACACCAAGACTCCAGAAACCCTATACAAGGTCACTATGAGTTGGAACCAACTGGGCAATCACTTAGCAACAACAACAAAGACTAATTAAAAATTTAAAAATAAATAAACTTGCTCTTCCTGTGACAAGCTTTTTAAGGAAACTAAAAGACCATAGTCTCCCTGGAGCTTCCTTCCCACCCTCTCATCCAGTGCTGTTCCCAGTGTGGTGCTCAAGGTCACCCATCCTGGGGCTGAAGCCGCCATATTTTCCTGTCCCTGCCTGAGCTTCAAAGCCAAGGAAGCCTGGAGACCCCCCTGCAGTTTCTGGAGGTAGACCACAATGAGATCCTCAGTGAGTCCTTGGAGCCCCCAGGTGGTTGTATTACCTGATTTCTCCCCACAAAGGGAGACACAGAGGGAAGAGGAAAGTTGTGGGTCACAAATCAGGGGAAGGTGCAATCACTCCACATGCAGCCTCTCCTGCCACCCAGGTGCTCTGGGTCACCCTTGCAACTCACTGGGGACAGGCTGTGCCTTTAGTGATAAAAGAACTCCTGTATCCACCTACAGTAAGAGTCCCAAATAGAACTCCTGGAAGCCTTGCTAAACTGCATGTCCACCTGAAGGGAACAGAGTGTCCAGCAGCCCAGACCATGAGAGTGGAGATGCAGACACACCAGGGAGAAGCTGTCAAGTGTTTACATGTAAATGCTGCCCAAGCTAGAGCCCTATGCATAGGACGAGTCGAGTCAAAACACAAGGGAGACCAAGGCTGAGAGGTGCACACCCTCTAGGCTCAGGTGTGCCTCCTTATTCATCTGTATCCTCTTGATCCTCCACTGGGACACCCTTAGGGTCCTCTGCATCACCATACTCCTTCTTCAGCATCAGGTCCCCAAACTCCCTTGGTTCTGTGTCTTTCTCCCCAACAGAGAAGGCGCCAATGTCTTCACAGAAGCCCTCAGAGGGGGCTTTACCAGTTGTTCAAGAACCTGCAAAGCCTCACCAGAATCTTCTAGAAGAGTCTCTTCCCAGTCCTAACACACATACTGCTCATGCATGCAAGACTCTGGGCTTCTCTGCTAACGGCCCCTACCTGAGAGTGCTGTCCCTAAAGGGGACAACAGTAAGCTCACAGCTTACTATAGGTCCTAGGGTGGAACTTACTGGTCACCTGGGCCACTTATGGCACCCCCAGAAAGTTCCCTATGTACACAGGACCCATGTGGGATCCAGGAGGCTGTCCAACTTATTCTCATGACCCAGGGACCTAGGTCATCTTAATTCTTTGTTGGATAAATTAGATCATACTCAAATAGAATGGGTCTTAAATCCAATTATTTCAAAGTTATAAAAATAAAAAATAAAAATGTTAACAGATACACCTACATGCATGGTGTGGGGAGGAGGAATAGACATCATCTGAGATATCCTGGTGCGGTGCCGCAGGATAATATGCTAGACTGCAAGATCAGTTTGAACTTCCAGGTCAGCAGTTCAAACTCACCAGCCTCTCCTCAAACACCCTGTAGAGTCACTCACTATGAGTCGAAACGGACTCAACAGCACTTAACAACAAACAACAAGGATCATCTACAATCCAAGAGCCAAGGAGCACCCGGGACCACAGCCCAGGAAAGAATTAACACAGCTGAGACCCAGGTTTGGAGCTACAGCCTCTGGAGCTGTGAGATCATTCCTGTTCTTGTGGTATTTGTGTTACAGCAGTACTAGACAACTGGGACAGAATTTTGTACAGGCAAGTGAGATACTGCTGTAGCAAATACCTCAAATGTGGAAGTAATTTTACAGCTGAGTAAAAACCAAAGGCTGCAAGAATTGTTATGTGTTTAATAGCAAAGGCCTAGATTGCCTTAAAGACAAGATTGGTAGAATTTTGAACATTAAAAACAATTCTTATGAGGGTTCAGAAAGGGCTGAGAACCATGAGGAAAACTTTTATTATGAACAGAGTGTTTTCAGAAATGTGGATGTTAAATATGGCTTTTGTGAAGCTTTAAAAGGAATTGTTGAACATGCTATCAGACACTTGAGGAAAAGTGATCTTTGTTATAAAGTGGCAAAAAAAAAACACCTTGTAAGTAATTAACATTGATATTTGGATAAAATATCATGGTAGCAGGGGTATCATGGTTTCTACTTTCTGCTTATAATATAATGGGGGAGGATCTTGAAATGAACTATGAGAGAAAAAAGCAACTTAGAGATTTGGAAAATTCTATTGTAAAAACTAAGAGAGCATGCCCTGGAACTGATACTAAGGTGTGACTATACAACCCTTTGATAAAGAGATTAGGCCTGTGACTAATTTGTTTTGGTATGTAGATTATATTTAGCATAGTGCATTCAGTGTAGTGGTGGTGGTGGTTATGCACCATCTAAGTCAGTTCTAACTCACAGCGACCCCGTGTAGGGTTCTCAAGGCTGTAAACCTTTACAGGAGCACAGAGTCTCATCTTTCTCCCACACAGTTTGGTAGACTCAAACTGCTGACTTTGTGGTTCACATCCCAACTCATAATCCACTACACTATGAGGGCTTCACATTCAGTATAGTATAGACCATGTATGTAGCATGGTACATAGTGTTGTATATGCAGCATAGTGTATATAATCTGTACAGTATAGTGTATGTAGTGTAGCATTTATGGTACACACAGAGTGTATACCATACAATATAATTTATTCAATATAGTGTTTACAGTATATGTAGTATAGTTTTGCAGTATGATGCATGTGGTATATAAAACATCGTGTATACAGTATAGTGTATGTAGTGTAGCATTTATGGTACACACAGAGTGTATACCATACAATATAATTTATTCAATATAGTGTTTACAGTATATGTAGTATAGTTTTGCAGTATGAAGCATGGGGCATATAAAACATTGTGTATACATATAGTGTATAATCATGTGCTATATAAAACATCGTGTATACATATAGTGCATAATACACAGGTTATACATACAGTGTTCTGAGTTCTCTAGAGCATCAAAACCAATATAACTTATGTGAGGGGGATTCCAAAAGTTCATGGAGAAATTCTACTATCTTCTAATTAAATTTTTTCACTAACTTATTGAAGCCCCCTCGTGTGCATGTGTGTGAGACAGAGAGAAAAAAATTTACTTCAAAGAAATGACTCAAAATTTTGTCTTCATCCCAAATTAGTAGATCAGGTCTCAGACTAGAGACCACTGCTGGCTCATGGAATTTTGAAGACTGATAAAACGAACATCTTCAGGTCTGGTGGCAGACCTGAGATTTCTGCAGGCTTACATTCCAGAATCTGGAGGTCAAGTGAAAAGAAGAGTACAAGATCCAGAAAGAGGGCAAGTCTTTCCAGAATATCTTGTACACAGGCATTGTACCACCAAGGAAACTCTCATTTCAGTTGATTCACTGATCACATAAGATCACACAATGGAAGGTAATTATATGTCATTGTGGAGGAGCAACTCTCCAGTGTCTGACAAAATGAGAATCATATCCTAGTCGTTGACACATAAAATTAACTATCGTGTGTGTGTGTGTGTGTGTGTGTGTGTGTGTGTGTGTGTATAGTGTATCTAGTATCACTTGTGCAGTATTACTATAAAGTATAGTCTACTCCACATATTCACCACTGATCTGTCAGTTTGTCAGACTGTGTTAGCTTGCATGTTGCTGAGACACTGCAAGTTATGCCTCTGGTGTTTCAAATACCAGCAGTGTCACAATGTGGATGACACTTCCTGGTCCCATTATTCCCCAGAAGAATTGGTAGGGCATAGGCACAATATGCCTTACCAATATGAAAGGAGTCAGAGAGATAAGCAAGCGACAAGATTTATTAAAGTACAGATGTTCTCTTGGAAAAAAGAATGGGCTTCCGCTTTGTGAGTGAGGGAAGTGCTGAATAAGTTCTTGGTTTCACTTTTATGCTGTTTTCCCCCAAGGCAGGCTCCACGTCTCCTGATAGTTGTCTCCTGATCCCTGCACTTTCCTATCATAAATTAGGGCCCAGATCTGGTCATTTCTTCCAGGGTTTGATGTACTTTTTTCCCATTACATCAGCTCAGTCTTAGTCTTTTCTCTGTATGCTTGAGTTTCAAGAAAGTTCCCTTTTCTATCTTTCCTATTATTAGACTCTCCTAACAGGCCAGGTATTTTCCTGCATTCTTTGTGGTTGATCCTGTGGTTAGCCCCTCCTCTTCCTTGTTCTAACTGCCTAACAACAGAGTCATCTATGGTGGATGGGTTTCAGTGAATTTTCCATAATAAGAAAGACTAAGAAGGATCTGGTAACCTACTTATAAAAAATAACATCAGTTAGAATAGTGAAAACCTTCTGAATAGCAGTGGAACATTATCTGGTATCATACCAGAAGTTGAACCTCTCAGATTGGAAAGCACTCAAAATACACTGGGGAAACATTGCCCTTCAAAGTCGAGTCGACTGTGATGATATGAATGGAGCAAAGCTTTGGGACCTTCATTTGCTGATGTGACATAACTCAAAATAAGAAGAAACTTCTGCAAACAGCCATTAATAATGAAAATGTGGAATGTAAGAAACATGAATCTAGGGAAATTAAAAGTTGTTACAAGTGTAATGGAGAACTGGAAGTTCAATATTCTAGGCATTAGTGAGGACCGGTATTGGCCATTTTGACTTAGATAATCATATGGTCTACTATACTAGAAATAACAAATTGAGGAGGAACATGGTTATTGTGAAAAAGAACATTTTAAGATCTATCCTGAAGTACAGTGCTGTCATTGATAGTATAATACCTACCCACAAGAAAGACCAGTTAACATGAAATTATTCAAATTTATGCAGCAGCAACTAATGCTAAAGATGAAGAAATTGAACAGTTTTACCAATTTATGCGATCTAAAATTGATCAAATATGCTATCAAGATACATTGATGATAACTGGTGATTGGAATGTGAAAGTTAGAAACAAAGAAGGAGGACTGGTAGCTGGAAAATATGGCCTTGATGAAAGACCTATCACATGATAGAATTTTCCAAGACCCACAAGTTCTTCCTTGAAAATACCTTTTTATAACATTTACTTCAACTATACACATGGACCTCACCAGATGGAAAACACAGAAACTAAATCCACTACATCTGTAAAAAGGGACCATAAAAACGTTCAATATCATCAGACAGAATAACGTCAGGGCCAACTGCAGAACAGACCATCAAGCTCACAAGAGCCAAAGTACAATCTTGAGTATATCACACCTGAATTTAAAGACCTTCTCAAGAATAGATTTGATACATTGAACATTAATGATTGAAGACTAATTTAATCAAGGGATGACATCAAGAACATCATGCATGAAAAAAAAAAAAAGGTAATTTAAAAGATAGGAAAAAAGAAATGACCAAAATAGATATCAAAGACACTCTGAAACTTGCTCTTGAACATAGAGTATAAAAAGCTAAAAGAAGAAATGATAAAGTTAAATGGCTGAACAGAAGGTTGCAAAGTGCAACTCAAAATAACAAAATAAAGTTTTATAATGAAATGTTCAAAGACTTAGAATTAGAAAACCAGAAATTAAGAACATACTCAATCTGAAGAACTGAAGAAAAATTCAACCCAAAAGTTGCAATATTGCAATATTCTATAGTAAAAATAATGAACAACACAAAAAGCATCAAAAGAAGATGGAAGGAATACAGAGTCACCGTGCCAAAAAGAAGTAGTATATGATCCAGAACTGACGTCCTTAAAGAAAGGAATCAAGTTGCATTGAAGTAATTGCGAAAAGCAAGGCTCCAGAAATATCGACAGACTATCAACTGACGTGTTTCAACAGAAGGTTGTAACACTGGAATCACTCACTTGTCTATGCCATGAAATTTGGACAATAAGTACCAGGCCAACCAACTGGAAAAGATCCATATTTATGCCCTTTGCAAAGAAAGGTAATATAACAGAATGCAGAAATTATCTAATATAACTAATATCACATGTAAGTAAAATCATGCTGAAGGTAATTCAAAATCAGCTACAACAGTTCATCAACAGGGAACTGCCAAAGATTCCAGCCAGATTCAGAAGACAAGGAATGAGGGAAATTGTCAGATAGATCTTGGCTGAAAGCAGAGAATATCAGAAAGCATGTTTACCTATGTTTCATTGTCTATAAAAAGGCATTTGATTGTGTATATCATAACAAACTATGGATAACATTGAGTAGAATGAAAATTTCAAAACACTTTATGTGCTCATACAGAATCTGTACAAAGACCGAAAAGTAGTCATTTGAACAGAACTAGGGTGTAGTGTGTGGTCTAAAATCAGGAAAGATGTGTGTATCAGGGATGTATCATTTCACTATACTCATTGAATCTGTATCCTGAGCAAATCATCCAAGAAACTGGACTATATGAAGAATACGGCATCAGGATTGCAGGCTCATTAACAATCTGTGAGAAACAGATGACAACCTTGCTGGCTGAACATGAAGAATTAAAGCACTTACCAATAAAACTCAAAGACAATAGCCTTTACAATGGATTACATTTTAACATAAAGAAAACAAAAATCCTCACAACTGGACCAAGAAGCAGCATCATGATAAATGGAGAAAATATTGACGTTGTCAAGCTTTTCCTTGTACTTGGATCCACAATCTATGCCTACGAAAGCAGCAGTTAGGAAATCAAAGGATGTGTTGCATTGGGTAAATCTGCTGCAAAAGAATTCGTTAAAGAGCAAAGATATCACTTTGAGGATGAAGGTGCACCTGACTCAAGAAATGGAGCTTTCAATGGTCTCATGGACATAAGGAAGATCCAGGAAAAACTGATGGATTTGAATTATGGTGTTGGCGAACAATATGGAAACTAGCATGGGCACCCAGAAGAACTAACTAATCTGTTAGAAGTACAGCAAAAATGCTCCTTAGATAAGGATGGGGAGACAGCACCTCATGGACACATAAGAAGGAGGGACGGATACCTGGAGAAGGCCATCATGCTTGGTCAAAGAGAGGCTCAGAGAAAAATAGGAAGACCCTCAATGAGATGGGCAGACACAATGGACTCCAACAGAGCAGTGATTTGGAAGCTGGCCCAGGACCACATAGCACTACACAGGGTTGATATAAGTCAGCATTGACAAGATAGCACCTAACAGCCTGCCATATATATTATAGTGCACAGTGTTGCATATATAACAGATACAGCACAATATACACAGCATGAGCCTTGGTGTGGAACTGTAGGATAAGCACTGGACTGCTAACCAAAGGTCAGTGGTTCAAAATCCACCAGCTGCTTTTGGGAATCCTATACAAGATCACTATGACTTAGAACCAACTGGACAGCACAAAGGAGTATACAGTGTGGTACACACCGTGTAGTGTACACAGTGTAGTGTAGACAGTACAGCACACAGGAGTATACAGTGTGGTATACACCGTATAGTGTACACAGTGTAGTGTAGACAGTACAGCACAGAGGAGTATATAGTGTGGTACACACCGTGTAGTGTACACAGTGTAGTGTAGACCACAGCACAGAGGAGTATACAGTGTGGTACACACCGTATAGTGTACACAGTGTAGTGTAGACTACAGCACAGAGGAGTATACAGTGTGGTACACACCGTGTAGTGTACACAGTGTAGTATAGACAGTATAGCACAGAGGTGTATATA
>NW_006408623.1:10608154-10638740 GCF_000296735.1 Chrysochloris asiatica | reverse complement strand
GCACAGAGGAGTATACAGTGTGGTACACACCGTGTAGTGTACACAGTGTAGTATAGACAGTATAGCACAGAGGTGTATATAGTGTGGTACACACCATATAGTGTACACAGTGTAGTATAGACAGTACAGCACAGAGGTGTATATAGTGTGGTACACACCGTATAGTGTACACAGTATAATGTAGACAGTACAGTGTCTTGGGTTTACAATTAACTTTACCCAAATCAATGGGTCTTTGTCTTTGGTTCCTGAGAGAGAACCTCAAAAACCTTGGAAATTTCCCAATAATTGAAGTGTCTTTGATGAGACCACCACATCACACCTGAGTGGAGATGGCCGGGCCAGAAAGAACACCTACCACACCAGCCGACTTGAGGTAGGGGGTGTTTCCCTCGCTGACTCCTTCTCCAACCTCTGGTTCTTTCTTGTCCTGAATCCAATTCCACCCTGCCCTTGTCTTCAGCCTCAACTCCACCATGTCCAATGCACAGCCCAGAGCCCCTCCAGTGTCCCCACACTCTGCCAACACCCAGAGTGGCCTTACATTGCTGACAAACCAGACATCGACTATTCCATGATCTCTGGCTTCCATCAGAAGAGTTTCTTCCAGCGGGACAAGGAAATCCACACCACACTTCTGCAAAGCTGTGTGGGTACGAGACTATATGGATGGAGATGCTGCTGTGTTGAAAACAAAGACATGAGACATGAGAGCAAGAGGAGCAGGAAGAGGCATCGAAGAGAGGGCCAGCACAGTGTCTTTGCCACAGTGGACCCCGGGTGAGTGTTGGTAAGAGAATACAAAGCATTTAATAAGATCTCTTTTTAATGCGTTCCCAGTCTCCCTGGCACTTCCTTCTGACTGTCTTATTACATGATGTCTCCAGCGCTGGGTGCAGGGTTTCCACCATCCTCAATCACAGCCAACAGCCCACCTGTAGTTTCAGGAAAGACAATACTGTTAGGGATTGAACAGCGTTCCCAAGAGATATGTGGAAGTCCGACCCCCAGTTTCTGTGAACAGGAACATTTTTGGAAATGGGGTTTCTTCTGTAAATGCAGTTGTACTAGAGGGTGTAGAATGGGTCCTACAGTTAGTCCATTCTGTGTGATGACTCATAAGTGGAAAACAGGCACCAAGAAATGCACACAGGATGGGCCGAGTACAGGCAGATGCATCCAGAGCACAGGAAAGCCAGGGCTTGCTGACCACTACAAGGACCCCTGGTGGTGTTGTAGACTAAGCACTGAACTGCTAACAGCAAGGTTGGCAGCTTCGAAAATGCTACACATGGTCATTATGAGTTGGAATTGTCTTGATGGCAGCGTTGTTTGTTTGGGTTTCATTAGTAGAAACAGAAAGTGACAGGAAGGACTTTCCCCTAGAGCCAAGCTCTGAATCCAGACTGCTGAGCGCCTGAACTCTGAGAAAGTTGATTTCTTGTCTTTAAAACCACCCACTGGTGGTATTTTTGTTATGGCAGCACCAAGAGACCACTACAGGGACCCTCTGCATACTCTGGGAGTCCCCAGGTGGTCACATCACCTGGTTTCTCAAAGTAAGGCAAAGCCATAGAGGATGAGGACAATTGCAAACCATGAGCCTGGCAATTGCTCCACACTCAATGTCTCCTCCAGCCCCCTGCTCAGGGTCATCCCTGCAGCACACTGGGGACAGGTTGTGTCTTTAATGCTAGGACTCCTGTTTGCAGCTACAAAAAGGGGCCCAAAGAGAATCCCTGGGACCCTTCCTAAACTGGAGGTCCACCCAACAGGGATCAGAGGGTGGTGAGCATCCCAGGCTGTGAGAGGGGGAACGCAGACACACCGGAGGAGTTCTTGGGTCTTTAGATGTAGAAGCTTCCCAGGCTAGTGCCTTCTGCATAGCAACAGTAGAGCAAGAAGAGCAGGAGGGAAACCAGGGCTGAGAGGTGCACATTCATGGAGCTCAGGAGCATCTCGTCGTCCTCCCCGGAGTCCTCCTGCTCCTCCACAGGGCTGCCCTCAGGCTCCTCCTCCAGCACCAGGTCCCGGGGCCCCATGGAAATGGCTCTGACATCTTCATAGAACCCCTCCAAGGAGGGCTTCCCAGTCATTCTGCGCCTGCAAAGCCACACCAGAACCTTCTAGAAAAGACTCTTCCTAATCCTAGCCCACTCACTGCCCTGCCCTCTGCCGGGTCTCTCATGCATGCAGAACTCTGGGTTCCTCTTCCAACAGCCTCCACCTGACCGTACTGCCCCCAAAAGACGCACACAGCTTCCTGAGGGTCCTGGAGAGAAATTTGCAGGTTACCCCCCAGAAAGCTGCCCATACACACAGAACCCATGTGGGATCCAGGAGGCCTTCCAACCTATTCTCACACCCAAGCACCCAGGGGCCTGGGTCATCTGAACTCAGCTCCAGCTCAGGCCCTGCATCCCCACCACGTGCTGGACCCATGGGGGGTCATGAAATAGTGACCCTCCCCAGCATCGGGGCAGTGACAGACACAAGGGACCCATGATGGCTTGTGTCTCCTGGAGCGTGCTGTCCCCTCAGTCTCCCATCCCTGGCTCTTGGTGAGCATACTGGTTCAAGCTCACCTACCCCTGAAAGTTCTTTGGTCTCGGCACCACTGAGCCTCAGGACCAGGAAGATGATGCCCAGGATGATGCAGAAGTCAAAGGCAAGATCTCCAGCTTGGGGCAACTGGAGGGACTGGGAGAGGACATGTGGGAGGCAGGGAGGGGCCAGGGCATTGTGACCTAGGCCTCAACGACTCAGGTCTCTCTGAGAAGGAGGCGGGCACCTGGAGGAGAAATGACGTTTGTGCTGATGCTCCAAGCTGCTCATCTCCCAAAGGGACATGGCTGAGGCCACAGTCCTGAAGGGACTCAGGAAGGAGGACTCAGGTGAGAAGGTTCAGGGGAAGGACTCAGGTGGGTGAACCAGGGGTAGGAGGCCTGCTGGGAAGGAGGGGAGACAGGAGGGAGGATGACACAGGGGATGGATCCAGGTGAAAGGACCTTGGTGAGAAGATCCAACTGGGAGCAGCAGATGGAGGACCTGGTAAGAAGCTCCAGGTAACAGTGTCCAGGTGGGAGGACTCAAGTGGAAGGTCCATGTAGATGGACCTTCAGTTGGACCCTGCTGGGGTGGAACCAGAAGGGAAGATGAGGGGAGGATCCAGGTGGTGGGTCCAGGTGAAAGGACCTAGGCAAGCAGGTCCAGGTGGGAGAGCTCTTACATTCCCACCAATCTCAGCTGTGATTTGGGGGCAGCCCCACAGTGCCCAAGAGGATACTGCATCTCAAGGCCAACAGACTAGCCACCAAGGAAAGACTGTTGGAGCAGCGGTGGGTGAATGGCCAACTGCCCCTCCCCTAATTCTGTACCCAGGCTGAGCAGGACAGAAAGAGTCTTTAATCGAAGAAGGGGGTATGGCCATCACTGACTTCCTGGCACTCTGTTCTCAGCTGGCCGGTCTGAGCAGAAGCCTTTCTGTATCCCGGTTTCAGGGGTGCTCAGTACTTGCCTAGCCCCATTGCTGGGCATCCTAGGTGCAGCAGTGGTCAGGGAAGGGGGCTGCGAGATGAGGTTAGAAAAGGAGAGCATGTAGCTGAGTTAAAGGTAGCACCATGGTCCCCCTCTCACCTGCAGGGGAAAGTGAGGGGACCAAGGAAGTGCAGAGAGCCTCCCCAGCCCCCTCTGGCAGCATCCCCAGACCAACTGAGCCCTTTTATGTGGATTCCCTTTTACTGAGTCACCCAAGCAGGGCTCCCACAGATGCTTACTCAGGCCTGTGTCCCGAGTGCTAGGGAACCACAAGCCCAGGAAAAAGACCCCACAGCCAACTCTGGGACCCTGCCCTGGCCATTCCCAGATACACCCACCCCTCAGGTCCACGACCTCCCAAACCTTCCAATCCAGACCGAGCACGCTCTGCCCCTCCCAGATGACTCAGCTCACCCAGTCAGTGCTTCGTGGATAAACAGTGTCATTGTCCATAAGTCACTGAGGGGCAGTGCCACAGCACCCCTCATCACACCCGAAGCCCGCCTCATCCAGCCACACTGGTCCCCAGCCAGGTCCAAGCAGCAATCCCCGCCCTCACATTACTAAACACATTGAAAGAATGAGTTGTTGGTCCTTGGGGCTCAGAACCATAGGCTGAGGACGCCATAGTCAACCAAAACACAGCTCACAAACATAATGTTCTACATGCTACCTTGATGAGTAGTGACTGGAATCTGTAAAGCTCATGAATATCCATCTAAGGGGCAACTATTGGTTTCTACCTGTCTGGAGGAAAGAAGAGTGATGAAAATTGAGATTCTTAACAATTAGTCCAGTGGACTAACAGACCACATGATGGGTCAGTCGTCATGATCCTGAGACCAGAAGAACTAGATGGTGCCCAGCTACTACTGCCAATTGCTCTGAAAATAATCGTGTTCAAAAGTCCTGGATTGAGTGGGAGAAAACATGGACCAAAACTCAAAACCATCAAACACACCAGCCTTATTGGTCAGATAGTGACTGGTGAAGCCCAAAACTATGACCCTTGGTCACCCTTCAGATCTAGAACTAAACTCACCCTCATGCCTTGATTTCAGCAAAGCAATGGACAAATGGGAGGGTGACACTAGCTAAGTATGTGCACGATAGAATGGTCAACCGTTTGAGAGCAAAAGGACTACTTACCTCAGGACAAAATTCAGAAGGGTTGGGAAACAAGAAACACAAGGAGGAAATGGAATAAGTGGTGTTATATTGAGGGAACTACCATCACTGAGATGAAATGAAGCGCAGAAGTTGTTGAATGTAAAACTGATGATGTGCTCTGTTAGCCTTCACTCACTTTACAATAGAAAGGTAAAACAGACAGAAAGCTCAGATCAGTGGCATGTGACACTAACATACAGCTCAGTGTAAACGCAGTTTTAATTATAAGATTATGGACACATACTACCACCATGATTTCTGGTTGTTCATGTTGACCTTGGGTACTGAGCTGAGGATAGTCATTTCCCCTTTCCACACTGAGCCCTTTGAAAGGAAGTCACTATGGACAGAGTGTAGACACCTCACAAGTGAGTTATGCTCTGTGAAGGTGGGGCGTCTCTCGCAATTAAATGGAATTCCTCTGCATGGGGAGATTCTTCTATCCTTCCCTATTTATTTATTCATTCATTCAGTAATTTATGTCAGTATAGTTTATGGATATTTATTTTATATTTTTATTATAATCCAACACTACATTATTTATTTGTTGCTCAGATTGTTCCAGCTTTGACTATGGCAATTTTTTCCACTGTCTTCTCAGTACCTTTGACATAGCAATGCGAGTTTATTTATTTTTAAACAAACAATTGCAGGTACCATGGACTGTCAGAAAAGCAAACAAATCTATGTTGGAAGAATCACAGTTAGAATGCCCCTAGAAGCTAGTATGGCAAGACTTCATCTCTCATATTTCAGACATATTATCAGGAGGGACCAGCCCCTAGAGAAGGTCATTGTGCTTGGTAAATGGAGGGACAGCAAAAAAGCAGTGTGTGAGTGAGTGTGTGTGAACCTACGTACAGTAACTCCCCGGGTTAACAATGTCAGACTTATGGACAACTAGTACTTGCCCGTTGTTGTTGTTGTTGTTGTTAAGTACCATGGAGTCGGTTCCGACCCATAGCAACCCTGCACAGGGTCTCCGAGGCTGCAAATCTTTACGGAAGCAGAATGCCTCATCTTTCTCCCGCGGAACAGCTGGTAGTTTCGAACTTGTCCTTTACTGATATGCCAATTTGCCCTTGCTTTGAAATGACTGAAGCCACCCTTTCTTGAAGCAAAGTCTTCACAATTATCTTCACTTGTTGCACTTGCAGATTTTATTTAAATAACTGAAAAAACTTCAAGCCTTTTCTTGCACTAAAAGCTAAATAAGAACCATGGGTACCTGTTCTGATATAGCTGCAGATTCAACTTAAAGACACATTTAGGAAGGGATCGTGTTCATAAGCCAGGGACTGCCTGTATATATACAAATCTGTAAATCTTTCTATATACGGTTGTTGTTATTAAGTGCCATCAAGTCAGAGCAACCCTGTATAGGTCCTATCAATTACTTCGAGTGGAATATTGAAGTCTCCAACTACAATTTGGGGTTTGTCTATTCTTCTTAAAGCTCTATTCGTTTTTTGCTTCATGTAGTTTAAAGCTCTGTGGTATTATGGATACATATTTAGGATTGTTTTATCTTTTTAGTGAACTGATCCTTTTTTTTTCTTTTATCATAAATCTACTTTCTGTGCTCTGTAAGTTTGTTTTTCTGGTGGCTTGTATGTTGCTGTGATGCTGAAAGTTATGCCATCAGTATTTTAAATACCAGCAGGGTCACCGATGGCGGAAAAGTTTCCGTGGAACTTTCAGAATAAGAGATTCGGAAGAAGGAGAGGTGGACCACTTCAGATGGTTAGCCACTGACAACCTTATGAATAGCAGCAAAACACTGTCTGGTATAATGTCGGAAGATGAGCCCCTCAGGTTGAAAGGCACTCGAAATATGATTGGTGAAGAACTACTTATGAAGAAACAGCTGCAAACATTCATTAATAATCAATGTAGAATGTATGAAATATGAATCTAGGAAAATTGGAAATCATTCAAAGTGAAATGGAGCACCTAAAGATCAGCACCCTGGGCATTGTTAGGGTTAGTCTTCAGTTCTGTAGCGACCCTGTGAACAACATAAGGAAACACCGCCAGTCTTGCACCATCCTCACAATTGTTACTGCCACTGTGCCAGTCCGTCTGCTTGGGGGTGTCCCCACTTTACCAAGCATGATGTCTTCCTAGCATCCATAGCTCAGGGATGCAGGAGGGGTGTCAATACCAACCACTCCGAGTAGGCAAGAGTGAGTGCTTGGGACTGGGAAGGGGCAGGAGGGACTGAGCCCCCAGATGACTTCTACCTGGGCCCACTTCTCCTACCCACCCCCAGGTCACACCTGCGCTGTGCCTTACAGACAGCCATGTGGTGGGCCCCAGGCAGGCTGTCCTGTGGCCTGGTACACACTTGTCCCCTGGGCCTCTGAGTGGAAGAAGCCACCTCCTTCCCTAACCCCTCCGTGGGGAAGCTCTGTCTGCATCCTCTTCCCTCTAGAGCTCTCTTAATACGAGGAGGGGACAAGGCAGGGTCACATTGTTCTTGAAGAACAAGCGCGTGCTGAAGTTGTCGGGCAGTGCAGGGGCTCCGGCTGCCCCGGGCAGCTCTGCCAATGCTCCCAGGGCTGCCCGGAGCCCAAGCTTTGAGGACACCCTGGGGAACTCTTCAGCAGTTTCCCCCAAACAACTTAGCCTCCTTCTGTAGATACTAGGCATGGAAAAGCCACCCTCTGTCTCTGGACAGCTGAATCCTTGTCTCCGGTGTAGAGGAGTCACTTTTTTGAGGGGAGACCTTTAGAGCAGTTGTGTTGTATTTTGCCGTTTTCCAAGCTCTGTCCTTGTTGGGTCCCTACTCCAGGAATGTGTACGTTACCATGAGCAGTTGCTTCACCTGCTCTAAGAGCAAGTGTCTGTGTGTGTGTGTGTGCAGCCGTGCTGGGCCCTCAGTCCTGTTTACATTCACAGGTGAGGAGATGGGGCTGGTGGGTTTGAACATTGCAGACAGGCTAACACTCAAACCCAGATCCATCACCTGAAAACTCACAGTCACTGTGTGCAGGTGAGAACTGAGGGATGTGTGTGTGTGTGTGTGTGTGTCTGGGTGCACTTGTGTGTGTACATGAGCATGCTTGTGTGTGAGTCTATGTGCACCTGTGTGTGACTGTGTGCTTGTGTCTATCTGTGTGTGCTTCTGTGTACCTTGGTACACACTTCTGTGTGTGTGTGTAAGCGCACCTGTGTTGTCTGTGAGCATACCTGTTTTTGAGTCTGTGCACAAGTGTGTGTGTACCTCAATGTATTGAAGTGTGCCTGTGCGCACCTATGTGTGCCTTGTGTGCACCTGTTAGGAAATTATGGAGACAGTGTATCTGCATGTGACTATGTGTACCTGTGTGTCTGTGTGTGTCCGTGTGTACTTGTGTGTCTGTAGGTACCTAAACATGCCTGTGTGCACATATGTGTGCCACAGTGCATCTAAGTGTGTGTATGTGTACACCTATATGTACACCTGTGTGTACACCTGTCTGTGTAGCTACCTTGACCAACAATGCTGCCTGGGAGTCTATTGGTGACCACGATTGTGTTTATGTTAAAAGGCATGTGGGGTCTGAAACTTGGGGGATTTCCATGTCTTTGAGCCATATTCACATTCATGTTTTTTCAGGAACACACTAGACTTTGGAGGCTCAGTGGGACTTGGTATCGACCAGTGGGAAGGAGACTCTGCACATCTACCTGAGGGCAGGTAGGCACTGTCTATACCTCACCTCTGTGTGTGCCTAGGCCAGAGTCTGTGGGAGCTTGTGTGTCCCCATGTTTCAGGGTGCCCATGTTTAGGGGTGAGTGTGCTTCCAATCACAGGACAAAGATGAAGCTGTTTGCTCCCATCAAGATTTGGAGTCCCAGAAGCCCTAGGTGAGTAGTCACCCTAGAAGACAGAGTGACTATGAGCTGGAATCGGCTTGATGGCAGTGGACTTGGCACTGGGGGCGTGTGGGAGAACTGAGGTTTGAAGAGCATTTCACTGTGTGCATCTTGGGGGACATGTGTGGCCAGAGAGCCTGGCCTATGGTGTCTGTGGGCCGCTCCTGCCTCACACCAACTGGGTGCCCAGGTCCCATGTCTGAGGATGAAGAGCAGGTGGAGTCAAACAGTGATGGTGCCCAGGAACTGTGTTCTAGGGACTGGGGCCTGGAGGTCATTAGCCAGCTGGAGACAGGGACATCAGTGGGCAGTGGGCAAAGGCTTCAGGAGTTAGGCTGCCTTACCCATAACTCTGAACCCAATTCTTCTGCTGCAGGCCACTGCTAGCGATGAGTGAGCCACGAGGGCCAGGCCCCTCCCTTGGCTCCTCGGATCCACCTGGTGTGGTAGGAGGTCTGCAGCTCTCCCTGTCCCCCTCCCACCCCTCTACGAGCCCAAGCAGACAGTCTACATCCTGGCTGTCCTTGAAAATGTCTCAAAAAGACCTGTGTCACAGCTGAGTAACTAGGCACAGGGTCGCACGGCACCAAGGGAAGAGCAGACTCAAACCTATGCACCAGTCTAGGCTCTGCCCCATGTCCATGACCACCCCCCACCTGTAATCTTTGTGGGACAGAAACCTTATTGGTGCCAGCAGGTGAGGCGCTGCATAGAGAGAGAAGGGAGGGGAGCCTGGGGCTGGTGGTATTCGGAGGGGTCTGTGAGGTTATGATGTGAGCAGTGAGTCGGGGAACAGGGGTATTGCTGGCTGCCCAAGAACCGGACAGCCAAGTGCTGACCCCAGGCAAGTGTGACCTCCAGAGGACCCCTCACACACACTACAACCCCCCACCCCAGCCAGCAGTGCTCCATCACCTCCTGTGGACCAAAGGACCCTGAAGGCCAGGCAGAGGTCAATGTCTGACCCCCACAGCATGGTGAACACATGTACTCTTAAGAAGACATGGGTACCCAGCAGTATGGTCCACAGTGTGAGGGCACTAACTGGGTTCTAAGGGTCAGGGTCAAGGGGCCTGGAAGGTCTGATCCAGGCACATGAACCTCGAGCCCACAAAGCCACAGCAGGAAAAAAGTGCAAGCCACTGCGGGTGGGCGCCAGGTGGGTCTTCTAGTGGGTCTGTTCATCCTAACAACCCGGCCCTTTCTGTCACAAAAACAACCATCACGTCCAAGGAACCAGGAGACTGCTGGCCAGCCCTGCCTCCCCAGCAAACTCTCGCTCCACACATCCGCCTCAGACAGGGACTGAGCCCCACCAGGCCTCCCAGAGAGGTGGGAGCTGGAAGTTCTCCCAGCCCCAGAGATGGGGCCTCAAAGCTCCCTAGGAGCCTGAATTCTCCTAAGAACCATAGTCACTTTTTGCAGAGCCTGATTTAGTCCTGGGGTGAATTCTAAGGAATACCGGTCTCCCCTCAGGTATGGGTTAGGAAACCAGGTCCCAGCATGGCAGGGACACCCCACCAGGCCCCCACACAGATGACAGCAGAGTCAGCCAAACCCCAGGCAGGGCTCTGACCAGGCTCACCTCACACCTCTCCTCTGTGGGCCCCCTGCTCCTCCATCTCCCGCTAGCCCTGGACCAGGGTGATGTTGGCCATGGCTTTCAGCACTCCCAGAACTGGCTGTGGTAGTCCCGGGGGGGGCGGGGGGGGCGGCCTGCCTGCCAGGGGCTCCTCTCTCCTTCTCAGTTAGACTTTCCTACGCAGCGCTGCCTCCATCCAAAGCACGGTTTGTTCAGTCCATTGGCCTGGCAGTGACTCTGGGGCAGAACCTCCTCACACCTGGACTGGGTGGCAGCAGAGAGCCCCCTGTTGACCTGCCACCTCTGCCCTCCAGACAATGCCATGTCTTCAAAGGACAACGGCTCAGAGGTGACCGAGTTCGTCCTACTGGGCTTCTCGGGCTCCCCAGGGCTGCACCTGGGCCTGCTGGTGTTGTTTCTGCTGATCTACATGCTGACTGTCACGGAGAACGTGCTCATCGTGACGGTGATCCGCACCAGCTCCCTGCTGCACAAACCCATGTACCTCTTCCTCAGCCACCTGTCCTTCCTGGAGGGCTGGTACATCTCTGTCACTGTGCCCAAGATGCTGCTCATCCTGGCGGCCCCCAAGTTCCAACACATCTCCTTCACTGGTTGCATGGCCCAGCTGTACTTCTTCCTGGCCCTGGCCTGTACTGAGTGTGTTCTGCTGGGCATCATGGCATATGACCGCTATGTGGCCATCTGTAGCCCCCTGCGCTACCCCACCATCATGCGCCCGGGGATCTGCAGCCTACTGGCTGCCAGCTCCTGGCTCTCAGGCTTCAGTATCTCAATGGGAAAGGTCTTCTTCATCTCCCGCCTCGGCTACTGTGGCCCCAACATCATGAACCACTTCTTCTGTGATGTGTCCCCCCTGCTCAACCTCGCCTGCTCAGATATGTCTGTGGCAGAGCTCGTGGACTTCCTGCTGGCCCTGCTGATCCTGCTGGGACCCCTGCTGCTCACCGGCTCCTCCTACGCTGCCATCCTCAACGCCGTGCTGCGCATCCCATCGGCCACTGGCCGCAAAAAGGCCTTTTCCACCTGCGCCTCCCACTTGGCCGTGGTGGTCATCTTCTACTCGGCCTCCCTCTTCATCTATGCCCGGCCACGTGCCATCTACTCCTTTGACTACAACAAGCTGGTGTCTGTGGTTTACACAGTACTCACACCCCTTGTCAACCCCATCATCTACTGCTTACGGAACCAGGAGGTGAAGGAGGCACTGCGTAGATTGGCACAGAGAGCAACCCAGGCCCTGAGGCCCTCTCCCTAGGGACCACACCCACCTTGGACCCCTGCATTCCCTGGCTTGTTCCCCATGCCATCTCTAACTGGGTGGCCTGAATGAGGTGGGTGGTGGGGGCTGACGGAACAGTTAGCATGCCCTCTCCACCCTGCCCTACATCCAAGCTGGCACAAAAGCCCAAGCAAGAGATTTTACTGCCTGAAACTTGTTCAGGAACACAGAATGAATTGATCAAATGGTTTCAAGAGATGATAGTCAAGATCTTTGATTTATTGGACTTGGGTGTGAGGGAAATGGAAGAACTGAGGATAAACACCATGTCCCCCCAAGATGGAGCACAGCCAGCCGAAAAGGAAGCCAGAAGGTGGGCAGATTGGAGAAGGTTGCTAGGTTTGCTTTGGAAATGTGCAGAAGGTCTTCACCGCTTGGATCTGGTTCACCACGGAGAAAACTGGGCTTAAGATCTTAGACTTCAGCAGCACAGAGAGGGTGAGGCTGTTGCATGAAGAAAAGGAGAGAGGTGAGAAGAGGACCTCATCAGGGTTCAGCGAAACCTCCCTCAGAAAAGGAATGTGAAGGGCAAAGAAAAGGAATCCCGGCACTACAGCACCACAGACACCAGGGGATGGAGCCCCGAGAAGGCCGAGAAGGCAGGGCGGTCACAGAGCTGCTGCTACCGCAATCAGATTAAGTGGGGAGGTTTGAAGTTAGCCTGGAGATAGCAGTGTACATGAAGCAAAAACAGATGGGAGTAAATTGAAGAAAAACGGGAGAGCTGAGGAAATTGACAGAGGGACTGCAAGAAATCATTTAGGAGGTTACAGTATGAAGGGGAGGAGCAGGACGTGAGGTTGGAAACACTTTTTTGTTTTTCTGCTTTCGTAATTCCCTTCCACCGTCTTCCTTTGTCTCAATAGATTTGCCTGTGTTCGAACTTCAGTCATGTGAAATCATACACTGTTCTTTTATGTCTGATTTATTTCATTCAGCACAATGTTTTCAAGGGTCATGTATGTGCATGTTTCAGAACTTCCTTTCTCGTCATGCCTGAATACTATTCAATTGTGTGCATAGACCACATTTTGTGTATCCCTTCATCTATTGACCTGAATAAATCTATTTCATCTATTCATCTTGTGTTGCTTTTATCTTTTCACTGCTAGGGTAAATGCTGAATCTGTTCTGAGTCACTGATTTTAATTCTTCTGTGTACATACTAGAAGGAGAACTGTTGGATCATATGCTAATTCCAGGTCTCAGTTTCTGAGGAACCACCCAACTGTCCTCCACAGTGGCTGTACCATGTCATGTTCCCATTAACGATCCAATTTCTCCATGTCCTTGTCAACATTTGTCGTGTTCTGTTTTGTTGGGGTTATTTTAATAGATGGGACGTTATAGCTCATTGTAGTTTTGATTTGCATTTCCCTAATGTGAGTTAATGCTCTGGACAGCAGAGCCCATTTGAGCCACAAGGTCGGCAGTTCAAGATCAGCAGTCTCTCCTCAGAAACCCTACACTGGGTCGTTATGGGTCAGAACCAATTTGACGGCATTTAGCAATAACAACACTGGTAAATAGCAGAGTCCCGGTGTAAGACTGTAGGATAAGCACTGGACTGTTAACCAGCCACTCCTCAGAAACCCTATACAGGGTCACTATGAGTCAGAACTAACTCTATAGCACTTAGCAACAACATGGCAAATAATATTAGATTTCTTTTTATGTGATTATTGATCATTTGTACATCACCTTTTGAGAAATCCTCATTCAGTCTTGTGCCCTTTTTCAAAGTGGGTTGTTAGTTTTTTGGATGTTGAGTTTTAAGAGTTAATTAAATAGTCTGGACGTTAAAACTTTATCTGATGCGTGGCTCCCACATATTTTCTTCCTGTTCTGTAGGTTGTCTTTTTGATTTATAATGACTCTCATGAGGGAAATAAGTGTTTAATTTTGATGAAGTCATGTTTTTCTATATGTTCTCTTGTTGTTTGTACATGATACCTAAGAATTCATTACTTAAAAGAAAGTTCTGAAGATCTGCCTGTGTTCTAAGATTTTAATGGTTTTAGCTTTGATATTTAGGCCATTGGTCCATTTTAAATTAATTTTTAGATATGGCGTGAGGTAAGAGTCCAAAACTTCAGTCTTTGCCTGTGGAGATCAAGTTGTCTCAGTGCCGTGTTCAGACATCTTTTCCGCATTTCATGTTTTCAGCACCCTTATCTGCATTAGTTGGACACACAATTCTAGCTCATAGATCTGTATGTCGAGCCTTATAACAGTACCACACTATTTTGATTGCTGGAGTCCTGGTGTAGCACTGTAGGATAAGCCCTGAATCGCAAGGTCAGCAGTTCAAACTCACCAGCCGCTCCTCAGAAACCCTATACAGGGTCAATATGAGTCAGAGCAGACTTGACTGCACTTAACAACATCATGCTTTTACGGTGTTTTTAAATCAGACAACGAGTTTCCACGCTTTGTTCTTTTTGTTCCCCAAGATTGTTTTAGATATTCTTGGCCTTTGCAATTTCATATTAATCTGAGGGTCAGCTTTTCCATAGCCCTGCTGCACTGCACCTGTCCCTTGTGTCATCTTGACACCACCCTGACCAGCTCCCACATTGGCCACTGCAGGCTCTACCAGGCTTTCCACTGAGATTCTAACCCCTAACCCTCCTTCAGTCCCCTCACTATATAGCTGAGCTAAAACTTAACCCTGATGCACTTGTTCCTTCTATTAGAGCCTCCACGTGGCTCCTGTTGTCCATAGGATACATTTCAAAGCTCCTACAAGGACCTGTAATTACGTTTCTCAGCCTCGGCCCCGCCACGCTGTGCCCCAACATTGGCTGAGTACCAGGCAACATCTTCTGGTCCCGAGCCCACCTGGTGTTGAGGACACCAGGACCTCAGCTGCCCAGATCCTTCCCCAGCTCCCCTTGGCCACCCTGAGTGGGTCCCAGGTCCCATGTGCTGTCAAGCTGTGTCCCCTCCCACCCAGCCTGAGGGTTGGCCCTCTCCTTCTCCCCACCTCTGTCATGAACTGGAGGAGTGCAAGGAACAAAAAGAAGGTGAGTTGCTAAGTGCCTTCAAGTCAGTTCTCACTCATAGCAGCCTGTACTGGGTTTCCAAGGAGCAGCTGATGGGTTTGAACTACCAACCTTGCTATTCAAAGCACAGTGCTGCTTCTACAATGCCACACTGAAGCTGCTACTGGAGAGCGAGGTTTGTGGGAAAGGGCAGCACGGGAGGCACTTGTTCTGGGAGAATCTTCTGGAGACATGGAGACATGTCCAATCAGCTCATTCCTAGTCTTCCAGAACATTCTACACTTTCTGCCTCATCTGATGCTTCACCTTGTTTTCACAAACTGCAGAGAACATGTTTCTAAGGAGCAGAAACTTTCTTTGGCACACTGTGAAGATGAGGATGCTGAGCGAAGGAGATGAGAGAGCCTGTGTAGCCGAGCCCTGCCCACCTGCTGTATGAGGGGCTCTCACAAGGGTCTCCTCCTAGTTCCACAAACACACAGAGGCACCTCTGTCGTCAAAGCCATCTCTCTCACCCTCAAACACACAGAGGCACCTCCGTTGTCAAAGCCATCTAACTCACCCTCAAACACACAGAGGCACCTCCATTATCAAAGCCATCTAACTCACCCTCAAACACACAGAGGCACCTCCATTATCAAAGCCATCTAACTCACCCTCAAACACACAGAGGCACCTCCATCGTCAAAGCCATCTCTCTCACCCTCTATAAGGACTGTTTGCATTTTCCACATCTTCTCTGACTTTGATCCTCCTCTCTCTCAGTACATAGAAAGGGCCTTGTGATGACACTGGTTGTTAAGAGCTGTCGAGTCCACTCATAGTGACCCTGACCACGGTTTCCAGGAAGTGGCCAGTGAGCTTGCACTGCAGGCCTTGTAGTTCAAATCAGTCTTGCTGTCCAGTGCATTAACCCACAATGCCACCTTAAAAGCAGCAACAAAGGGGCAAAAAAGACCATGAGGAGCTTCCAGCCTGAGGTGACCAGTGGTCAGTTAGTTGATCAGTCATTTGTGCCCCTGTGCCCTGCTGGGTTTTCACAGAGCCTGCCTTCAAAGTGACCCTGACTGGATGGGAGGCCAAAGGGCTGTGTCCTAGGATTGAGACCGAAATAGAATACCCAGTCCGCCTGTGGATGGATCCAGGGCAAGTGTGGACTATCAAGTTGGACAGGACGCTGCAGGCTTTGAGTGCATGCTAGAAAAGAAGGTAGCCTGAAGTTTGATGAGCACTGCATCTGTTTGAGAAGACACAATGTTAAAAGAAATGTTAAAAATGAGAGCAAACTATACGGAAAGACAGCAGAAGCAAGACCTTAATAATGAGCAGAAATTAAAATAAACAGGAAATACCATAGAGGATAAACAATGCCAAAATTTGGTTTATTATAGAATTGATCAAATTAATGTTTATGGTGATGTTGATGAAAGAAAGCGAGAGATTAAACATTATCAGAAGTAAAAAAAAAAAAAAAAAAAAAGGCACACCCTAAGAGTCCCTGCACCCATTAAAAGGATAATGTTCTTGTTGTGGTTATTATAATTATTAGGTGGCATCAAGCAGGTCCAACTCATAGCAACCCTATGTACAACAAAGTGAAACACTGCTTGGCCCTGCACCATGCTCACAGTTGTGATGTTTGATCCATTATTGCCGCTCACTATGTCAATCCATTCTGTTGTGAGTCTTTCTCTTTTTTGTTGACTAAACATGATGTCCTTCTCTCGAGGTTGGCCCTTCCTGACTACATGTCCAAAGTACCAGAGATGAAGTCTCACCATTCTTAGTTCTAAAAAACAATCTGAGCATACTTCTTCAGAAACATATTTGTTCTTTCTTCTGACAATACTTGTAATTGTTGTTGTTGTTGTTAAGTGCCGTCGAGTCGGGTCCGACCCATAGCGACCCTGTACAGGGTTTCCGAGGGTGTAAATCCTTACGGGAGTAGAAAGCCTCATCTTTCTCCCGCGGAGCAGCTGGTAGTTTCGAACCGCTGACCTTAAGGTTCGCAGCCCGATTCGTAACCACTACGCTACAGTCTTTTCCAATTCCACAATTCAAATGCACAGATCCTTCTCCAGTCTGCTTATTCATTGTCCTGAGGTGATTTAAAACACCCTAGTTTGGGTCAACAATTTTTCTGCTACATCCATCCATGAGTGTTGACTGTGGATCCTAGTAAAATGAAACCTTGGATAATTTCAATCTTTTATTCATTTATGTTATTTACTAGTCCACTTGTGAAATTTTTCATTTTCTTTGCATTAAGGTGCAATCAATACTGAAGACTGTAGTGCTTGGTCTTCATCAATATGCACTTTAAGGTCTCTTTGCTTCCAGCAAGCAAGGTTGTTTCACTTCATTATCGCAAGTTGTTAATGAGTCTTCCTACAACCCTCATGCCACATTCTTCTTCAGATAATTTAGCTTCTCAGATTATTTGCTCAGCGTAGACTGAATAAGTATGGTAAAAGGATGCTACCCTGGCACACACCTTTCTGGATTTTAAATCATTCAATTTCTCCTTGTTCTGTTCAAACAACTGCCTCTTGGTCTATGTACAGGGTCCTCATAAGCACAATTTAAGTGTCCTGAAATTCTAAGTCTTTGCAATATTATCCATAGTTCAGTATGATACACACAGTCGAATGTCTTTGCATAAAATAAGCAATAAAGCACAAAAAAATGTCTTTCTGGTATTTCTGCTTTCAGCCAAGATCCTAACTGATGTCAGCAATGATATCGCTTGTTTTAATGTCCTCTTCTTAACGCAGCTTGAATTTCTGGCAGCTCCCTGTCAATGTACTGCTGGAACCATTTTTTAAATTATCTTCAGCAAAATCTTACCTGCATGTGATATTAATTATATTGTTCAATGGTTTCCACCTTCAACTGGGTCACTCTTCTTTGGGATGGGCACAGATAGACATTTCTTCCAATCAATTGGCCAGATAACTATCTTCGAAAATTCTTAGCATAAATGAGTGAGTGCCTCCAGCTTTGCATCAGTTTGTGGATGCATTTTAATTTGTATTGCATCAATTTCTGGAGTCTTATTGTTCACTAATGCCTTCAGTGCCACTTGGACTTCTTCCTTCAATACTATTGGTTCTTGATCATATGCTACTTCCTGAAATAGTTGAACATTGATCAATTCTTTCTGGTATAGTGACTCTGTGTATCTCTTCCATCTTCTTTTGATGCTTCCTGTGTTATTCAATAATTTTTCCATAGAATCCTTCAATATTACAATCTGAGGCTTGAATTTTTTTCTTCAATTCTTTCATCTTGACAAATGTTGTGTGTGTTCTTTCCTTATAGTTTTCTAACTCCAGGTCTTTACACATTTTTTTTACAAATTTTGACATTGTCTTCTTGCTCTTTTTTTAATGTTTTATTGTGGATTATGTGATACTTTAAATGGGAGAATGTTAGCGTTACATTCATCCTACCATATATCTTTTCATTGCCATTGTTACAATCCCTCCATGCATCATCAGCCAACCAAAAGGTACACCCTGCAAGCCTGACCCCTGGCCATTGCACAGCCCATGGCACAGGCCCTCTCCCTCTTTGGGTCTAGAGTCCCCAGCTGCTCCATCTCTCCACGTCATTGTCTCTGCCTCCATCTCTGGCATCACTGCTTCTCTGGGTAGGGTCCCGCCCTCCACTCTTCTCCCTTGATGGTCCCAGGGACATCCACTCCTGGACTGCAAAATCAACCACTCCCCTCCTTTTGCTACAAAATGTCTACCTTTACATTTCCAACCCTCACAGTTAGTCCTGATAACAATTATTCACTATTGTATCACAAGAGACCTAGCCACATCTCCTTTCACCAGCCCCGCCCAGACAGATTGGATACTACTCAGTGGAGAATCTACCTTCCTTCACACCCTCTAGATCTAGGCTCCCTCTTGAAAGCTTGTAAGCCAGTCACTTCTTGCCTTTGTAGTCCCACCACCACCACCACCCCTCCATTTTGGGTAGCCATGACATTGTCTTCTTGAGCTGCCCTTTGAAATTCTTTTGTTCAGCTCTTTTACTTCATCATTTCTTCCAGTCTTTTTTTCTGCTTCTCATTCAAGAACAAGTTTCAGAGTCTCTTCTGACATCTTTTTTGGTCTTTTCTCTCTTTTCTGTCTTTTGAATGACCTTTTGCTTTCTTCACATCCAATGTTCTTGATGCCATCCCACAACTCTTCTGGTCTTCAATCATAGCATCTAATGCATCAAATCTGTTCTAATTTCCATGGAAATATATTCAAGGCCATATTTTGGCTCTCATGGACTTGTTTTAATTTTCTTCAGCATCAGACTGAACTTGCATCTGAGCAATTAATGGGCCCCTGACCTTGTTTTGGCTTATGATATTGAGCTTTTCCTTTGTAGCCGATTTGATTTCTGTGCATTCCATCTAATGAGGTCTATGTGTATAGCTGCTGTTTATGCTATAAAAAAAAGGTATTTGCAATAAATATGTCATTAGTCTTGCAAAATCCTGCCATGCAATATCCAGCACCATTTCTATCACCAAGACCATATTTCCAACTACCGATCCTTCTCCTTTGTTTCCAATTTTCATATTCCAACAACCATTAAGTATTAATGCATCCTGATTTTATGTTTGTTCAATTTCAGACTGAAGAAGTTGTTAGAATTCAATTTCTTCATCATTGGCTTTAGTGTTTGTTGCATACAATTGAATATTAAATGGTCTTCCTTGTAGGTGTATGAGTATTATCCTATCACAAACAGCATTGTACCTCAAGCTAGATCTTGAAATATTCTTTTTGACCATGAATGCAATACCATGCCTCTTAATTTGCAATTCCCATCATAGTAAACCACATGACTGATTCAAAATGGTCAATACCAGTCCATTTCAGCTCACTAATGGCTAGGATATAGATCTTTATGCATTCCATTTCATTTTTTACAACTTCAGTTTTCCTAGATTCATGCTTTGAATTGAATGTTTCACCACATCCCAATTATTCATGGATGTTTGCAGTTATTTCATATTATTTTGAGATGGGCCCTATCACCAAATGAAGATCCTGGAAGTTTTGCTCCATCTACATCATTAATGTTAACTCTATTTTGAGGGGGCAGCTCTTCTCCAGTCTCATTTTGAAAGCCTTCCAACTTTTATCTTTCAGCCCTATATCAGGCAGTGTCCCACTGATAGTCATCAGGTTTTCAGCGGTTACTGTTTCAGAAGTGATCTTCCTCTCCTTCTTCGTGGTCTGCATTAGTCTGGAAACCACTGAAACCTCTCCACCATGGGTGGCAATGCTGATATTCAAAATACCAATGACAGTTTCCAGCACCACAGCAACACACAGCCACCACAGTGGTGCTGGTGCTGACAGATGAGTAGTGGAAAAGATAATATGCAGTCATGATGAAAATTATAGGATAAAAAGGTAATAGTGTAGATGGAATCATCAAATATCTAGATATGCACAATATGCAAAACTGAATATTAAGATATAAAACTAACAAATCGGTTAACTATAAAAATAAATTAATATGCAATTTAGATACCCCAACCCGCCCCCCCCAAAAAAAAGCAATCTTTACTGGCAAAGCCTACCAAACATTTAAGGAAGTAAATCATACTAATTTTCCATAAACTTTTCCAGAAAATAGAAAAAGAAGAAACACCCCACAATGTGCTATATGAGGCTAGCATAACCATCCATAACTAATCCCAAGAAGACAGCTAAAAAAATACAGGCTAATATTGTTCATAAACAGAGATGCGAAAATCTTTAGCAAAATACTATCAAAGTTAATCTAGTAATATATCTAGAAGATAATGATATATCAAGATTGTGCTTACAGCGACCCCATGTGGCTAAACTAGGTTTATTCTGGCAATTAAAAATTGTTTTTACACGTCACAAACAGGGTTCACAAAAAAGAAAAGATGAATAACTTAACTAAAATAAGATTATAAATGTCTATACCTCAAAACCATCATTTAAAGATTAAGAAGGCCAGGCACAGAGCTGGAGAAGATATTTGTACCACATAATGGACAAAAGGCTGTGCTTGCAAGTGCACAGAATGTATAAAGATCATGGACAGATCAGTGAGACGACCATTAGAGAATGGTCAAGAGGCTTGAGTTGAGAAGGCCCTTCACAAAAGATAGCTATGGGTCAGAATCAACTCGACAACACTTAACAACAACATCCAGCTTTATGGTGCGTAATGCCCCAGAAACATCCCACCAAGTGCATCAGTGTGTCCCCCTGGGAGCCATATTCTACCTCATAAAAGGAGTTACATCAATAGACAAGGACCCTACTAACTCGGGCTGATGCAGTGGGTGGAAGGTACCGGCGTGATCGTGAATATAAAAAGCTGATCTCAGGCCCTAACACATAGTCAGATGGCATTTTTTGTGTCTTTTGCTGCCCACGTCTCTCCTACTCACTAAATGACAGATGTATCATTTTTGTGGCTTCCCAATATCCCCAAACAGGAGATATGGCACCAGGATGCAGGGAGCATGGAACACTGAGTAGTGTGAGGCAGGTTCAACCTGCAGCAGACTCAAAATACATTTCCAACCACCTGCCACTGCTTAGAAGTTTACCGTTGGCATGAGAAATGGAAGTGGAATCTTAACTATGTACTTTTGTATTTGTTGTTTTTGTTGTTGTGTGCCATCAATCAAGTCAGTTCCAACTCACAGTGACCCTATATAGGGTTTTGGAGGAGCAGGTGGTGTGTTTGAACTGTGGACTTTGTGGTTATCAGTCTGGTGCTTATCCTACAATGCTACACAATTTGTGACATTGTCCAAGCTGATTTCCAGTGTGATTTCTTATTTGATGTATGACTAAGTTAAGTTTTAACTACTCACTTTATAAAACTTTGGGGATTTTACAGTTCTTTTTTAGTTACTGAATTATAGCTTAACCTTTTCATGACTGAATTATTTCTGCTTTGAATTTTTTGTTGATGCCATGTGTTTTCAGCAATGTAAGGCATGTTTAAATCAAAGGGAAAAAATGTTGGTATAATATGGATTTGTATACAAATATGTGGGACATGTATGTCCCAAATGGACTCTGGTGAAAAGACTGGTGGCGTGAGACCTATCTCTTCAGATTCATGCAATTACACAGATCCTGACAGGTGGTAGTACATACTACAAGTAAGATAACCACTTCCCAAGAAACTTGGAAAGCTGAAATGTTGGTGGATGACATATGGTCCATTGGTCACAAAAGGATTAATGTAACTGTGACCAGAGAGTCCACTCCATGTGGTTCCACTCCTCTGAAGTTTGTTGGGAGGGATTTGTGGCTCAGCATTGGTCATGAAAAGAATATACATTCCAAAGTGGCCAGATGTGAAATAAATGTATCTCTTACACTTTCTTCCATACTCTACACTATTTTGTCTCTCTGTGCTTCTTTCAGAATCTTTTCTTTTAATCTGTCTTCCATTTCACTAGTCCTCTTCTTAATTGTGTGCTGCCTTCTGTTAAACACACCCATTTAATTCTTAATTTCAGTTTTTATAACTTTTCAGTACTTGAATTTACTAGGTGATGGTGTTCTGTTTTCATTTTTTCAGTCTCCTTCCAAAGTTCTTACTCTTGCCTTTGAATTCCTTAAACATATTAAGCATGTTATTGTTATTGCTAAGTGCCGTCAAGTCAGTTCCAACTCATAGCAACCCTGTATAGGGTTTCTAAAGAGCAACTGGTAAGTTTGAACTGCTGACCTTGTGATTCAAATGATCAGGATTCCATATTATGCATGTTGTTGTTGTTAAGTGTGTCAAGTTGGTTCCAACTCATAGCAACCTGTATAGGGTTTCCAAGGAACAGGTGGTGAGTTTGAACCACCAACCTTGTAGTTCAAACTGATCTTGTGGTCCAATGCTTTATCCCTCAGCACCACAGTAAATTCTGTGTCTGACAACTTCACTGTTGGGCCCTCTATAAGCCTTTCTCTATTGCATACAATGTTTCTTAGGTCTCAGTTAGGTCTCATCTCCTCCTATGTCTGGTTGCACATCATATATTTTTGCAAATTTTGGAGAGTATGTGAGGCTCTCATAAGATGATTGTCCTCTAAATATTTGCCTTTGCTTCTGGAAGGCAACAGTATGGAACATTAACAATTCCAAATCAGCAGGATCCTTGCCAAGGCTGGCGTGTTCCAAAGCTGGCGCCAGGCACTAAGAGTTCACCCTCACTCTAAATGCTGATGCCTCTGAGTTTCCAGCCCCACGCCTACATAACTAACATGTGTCTCCTGCTTGGCAGGCCTTGAATTCCAATCTTGGTCTATATAACACCTATCCCCAGACCCATGAATCTGGCAGAACTTCTGTTCAGCTTTTCAGCTGTCTCTATGAGAATCAGCAGCTTCATCCATGGGATAAACAGTCCCAAATACCACATTACTTTTCTGGAATTCCCTGCACGCTAGAATCTTGGGTTTGTAACATTCACTGTCTTGCTAGCTCTCATTGCCAACAAACCAATGGGGGTTTTGATGCTGCATTCAGTTCTTCTAGTTTTCTTAGCCTCCACTCGTCTGTCAGTTTGTCATGCTGTAGTGTCTTGTGTGTTTCTGGAAGCTATACCACTGGTATTTCAAATACTCCAGGGTCACCTATGGTGGACAGGTTTTAGCATAATTTTTAGATTAGAACAGACTAGGAGAAGGAAAGGCAGATCACTTCTGAAAGGTTAACCATTGAAAACCAGTGGAACACTGCCATATATCATGCCAGAATGATCAATCCCTCAGATTGGAAGACACTGGAAATCTGACTGGGGAACAGGTACCTCCTTAAAGTAAAGTGGGCCTTAATGACATGGATGGAGTAAAGCTTTCAGAACCTTCATTTGTCGGTAGGGCACAACTCAAAATGAGAACAACCACAAACAGCCATAAATGATGAGAATGTGAAATGTATGACATAAAAGGTCAGAAAAAAAGGAAGCTCCTTAACGAGATGTACTGACAGTGTCAGCAACAATGGGCTCAAACATAACAATTGTGAGGATGCTGAGGAACCAGACAGTGCATTCACTCTGTTGTCTACAGGGTCACTACGAGTCAGAATCGACTCAAGGATACCGAACAGCATTTTTCTCAGATGGAAGATTAGTCTTAGTGACTAACTGAAAGCAGAAGCCCAGAGCATCTATTTATGCGTTTAGAACAATTTGTTTGCATTCCATTTTCAATTGTCAAAGGGAAGTGCAGGTGCAGCACCAGAGGCAGGAGGCATTAGACCAGCCCGTTTCAGCACCTTGAACAGCACCACAGCCAAGGCTGCATCAGGGACGCAACTCTCTATTCAATTCTGCTGCCCTGTCTGACATCAAGGACCCATCTGTTTTATCTGGAGCTCCAGTGATGGAGACAGTGCTCCCACTCATCTCTCTGGTGTTGGTGTTTGAAGGCATGCAGGCTGCTCTGAGGATTAAATGCCATGTGTGTGGAAGAGTCTAGCATACAGAGGCACTTAACAGATTTCCCCTTGTCACTTTATGAATGCGCTTCCCTCCATATCCAAAGAAGAGTGTTAAATTCCCTGGATCCCCAGTTTGCCTAATCTGTAAGGAATAGCAGCCATTGCTGCTATATGCTTGAACTAAAATAATACTGTGAACCCAAAGACCACACTGTAAACTATGAAGCACGCTGCACATTTATGTTGTTATTAAACTCTGCAGTCTTGAAATTTCTGTCTCTCAAAAGATAGTTTAACACAATCAGTCAGAGCACAAACGTCAGGTTGCCTGGGTTCAAATCCTGCTGTGATGATTTCTTTAATCTTTATCATATACTGCCAGGTATGCTTTGGATACCATTTACTGTATTCCAGCTTGTGTGGCACTGTAGAAGCAGCACTGGACCTGTGAACCACAAGGTCAGCAGTTCAAATCTACCAGCCGCTCCTTGAAAACTCTATAAAGGGTCACTATGAGTCAGAACCATCTCAGCAGCACTTAACAACAACAATGCATAGAGATGTTTCAGGGACCATATGGGCTAATGAATTTAAAGAGCAGTTGAGGAAGGTCTCCATTGCACCAGTCTCCATGCCCATACCTGAAGCTGCCCTCCAGTTTATACCAAATAAAATCTGTTTTCTTTCTGAAATCAGCTCACAAAATGGTTGAGCCACCTCTATGCAACCGTATTCTTGTTTCCATTACTTACAACATTTGAAAGCATTTTTAGTGTCTTCATATCTAGATGACAAACATAAAAAGAAATGTGCAACTTCATTGTTGTTGTTAGGTGCCATCGAGTCAGTACCAACTCATAGCGACCCTATGCCCAGTCGGGTTAATCTTACAATTGTTGCCCTGCAAGAGCCCACTGATGCTGTCACTTTGCCACTCCATCTTGCCAAGGGTCTTCCTCTTTTTCTCTGACCCTCCACCTTACCAACCATGGTATCACTCTCCAGTGATCGGCAACTCCTGACAATATATCCAAAGTATGAGAGATGAAGTTTGGCCATCCTGGCCTCCAAGGAGCACTCTGGCGGCACTTCTTCCAACACAGATCTGTTGGTTCTTTTGGCAGTCTGTGGTATTTTCAGTATTCTCCTCCAACACCATAACTCAAGTACATCAGTTCTTCAATGGTCTTCCTTATTCACTGTCCAACTTTCACATGCATATGAGGTCATTGGGAATACCATAGCTTGGTTCCAGTGTACCTTAATCCTCAAGCTGACATCTTTGCTCTTCAACACTTTAAAAACGTTTTGTGCAGCAGATTTGCCTAGTGCAATACATCGTTTGATTTCTTGACTGCTGCTTCCATGAGTGTTGATGGTTGATCCAAGAAAAATGAAGTCCTTAATAACTTCAGTCTTTTCTCCGTTGGTAAGAATGTGGTTTACCGGTCCAGTGGTGAGGATTTTTGTTTTCTTTACATTGAGATGTATTCCATACCAAAGACTGTGGTTTTTAATCTTCATCAATAAGTATTTTAAGTCCTCTTCACCTTCAGCAAGCAAAGTTGTATCATAAGTGAAAATTGAAAATAGACTGAAATGAAGAGTGCTGACAAGGATGAGGAACTCCAGGAGGGATCCACAGGGGTACAGTCACCTTCAAAGACTGGATTACCAACCAAAGGTGAGCAGGCACATACCCATGACCTAGCAATTCCACTCTCAGATATATGCCCAATGGAATGCCTTCATATGTCCTCAAAAGACATCATAAGAATGTCAGAGAAGCATCATTTGTAATAGTTGTCTTAGCCATCTAGTGCTGCTATAGCAGAAACACCATAAATGGGTGGTTTTCACAAACAGAGATTCATTATCTCACAAACTAGGAATCTAGAAGTCTGAATTCAGGGGCCCAGCTCTAGAGGAGGGCTTTCTGTCTGTGCCCAGTTCAAGGGGGTCATCAGTTCAGGGACCCCAGGTACAGAGGGTGTGTTCCACTCCTGGATCTTCTTCCTTGATAATAGTAGGTCCTTCTGATCCCTGCTTGATTGTTTGATCTCATATCTCGAGAGAGATTAACTCAAGATACAACCTAATCCTATATATTGTATACCACCTCATTAACATCACTGCCACTAATCCTGCCTCGTCAAAATCATAAGAGTTAGGATTTGCAGCACATTAGATAATTACATGGATCACAAAATGAAAGATAATTCCATAATACTGAGGATCATGACCTAGTTAAGTTGACACTTTATGATGGTACTTCAAAAAAGTTGTGGAATATTACATTAAAAGACAATGGAATTTTCCATGAACTTTTTGAAGTCCCCTCATATTTGGAGGGGAACACAGTTCAATTCCTAACACAAGCCAAATACTCATCAGCAGTAGAATGGGGAACCTGAACTGATTCGTGCAATGGAATACAATCAGCAATGAGAATTCATGAACTACATGACCCCATGGGAGAACATTACACACATGCTAAGGAAAGTCATGGACTAAAGAGAGCACATTGTGTGATTCCATTTGCATATAACCCATGATGTTGAGTATCCAACATAGTGGTTATCCCAGAGGTGTGGAAGGAGGAGCATTGGGACCTTCTGGCGTCTGGCGTCTGGTTCTGAATCAGAGAAGGTTTCATGGGTGTGCTCAGTGTTTGGAAATTCATCAAATGATACACATGGGATATGAACACTTGTTTATGTGACTTTATTGTTTTTGTTGTTGTGCTAGTAAGTCAGTCCAGACTGAAACAACCCTGTATAGGATTTCCAAGAGCAGCTAGTGGACTTGAACTGCCAACCTTGCTGTTACCAGTCCAGTGCTTATTCTACAGTGACACACCAGGGCTCATATGTAACTTAGGCTTCAATAAGAAGTTTACATGCCAAAAAAGGTGCCTATGCTTTTAAAACATAGGTAGTAGGAAGTTGCAGAGTTGTTGCAAGTCAATTCCCTCTCTCCAAGCCCCTGTGACTGACATGTACTCAGAGGTCTGGGAAGCCCTTGGAGCAGAGGGCACACTGGCATGTCCTGCAATCTCCCCTGTCTCAGTGGTGGGATAAAAACAAACAGGCTTTAATGTGAGCTCTGTCAGGACCCAGTTCTTTATGGAAAAAATGCACAAAGGCCAAGAAAGCTGACTTCCTGAGGCAGGGAATACTCAGAATGCTTCCTCTCCCATGGTTCCTCCCTACAGTCAAATTTAGGATAAGGAGGTCAGTCTAAAGACACAAGGTTCACTCTCAACTTTACTCTCATTTCTCCAGAGGATAAGCCACGGATACATAATGGCTTGTTAGAAATTAATTGACTCCAAGCTGAGCCCCTTGGAGAGTTTGATGGTTTAATTGGTGACTCCATGAAGTTCCACACTAGACCACAGGGGAGCGGAGCTCAGAGGCAGTCCTCCCAACAATCTTGGTGGCCCTCTCCGGACCCTTCCCGGTCTCACTGCAGGCTAATAAGCCAAAACAATTAACTTTTAACAGCAGAACCTGGCAAGCACTTCCCCCACCCTCCTGTCTGCCTTTTAATGATGCCCCAGGGAAGGCAGGACTCGGTCTCCCAGCTCTGAGAACGTCTTCCATCAAAGTTAACTAGAAGCTTTATCAAATGTAACTTTGATTGGGCACCAAGAGGTTTATGAACTATTTCCCAATTACCTGCAGAACTCAAACTTTCTCTCCAATGGGACTCAGAATCAAGAGCATTCTTCACTGTAGCTGCAGCCCCTCCGGTGGGCAGGTGGAGAAGGGGGCAGAAGGAAAGGTGGGAGCACCTGGGCAGCTGCCACGTGAGCAGCTCTGAGGTGAAGACCAGCTTCAGGGTCAGAAGCAGCTTCTGTCAAGGCAGGCAGGGCTGTGAGGCCTTCGGGGATGCCCATCTCCATCTGCAGGAAAGGGTAGGGCTCACAGGCATGTGTGTCAGGCAATACTGGAGCCCAGGCATGTCTCCATGCCCAGGACCCTGTGGTTCCGGACTGACAATATGGTGCACCACAGTGTCAGCAGCAGACACATGGGCTGTGGAGCTGAGGGGCTGCCACTGAGGCAGGGAAGAGGTTAAAGAGGTAGAAGGACCTAGTGAGTCCCACCAGCTGCAAGTCTTCATGACCTAAGCCTCCATGTCTTGTCTTCCAGTTGCTACAAGACATCCCAGGGAGGGGCCCCTCTTTCCCTGCAGGAGAGAGTTCTGTCCCTCAGTGAAGAGACAGGGTTCCATCTCTGCCTTTGTCCACTCATGTGTAAGGTCCCTGCTGGCCACCCTGACACCCTGCCACCTGTGCCCCCTGCAGCTCCAAAGTTCATGTTCAAAAGTGAACACACACAAAATGCAGAGGGTGAGAGGTTGTGTGCGTGAGGACCAAATCCTCATCCTCACAGCCTGACCACAAAAGATGACCACACGACTCAAGTTCCAACAAGAGATTCAGGTGGAATATGGCCCTGGGGTTAGCATTTTGAAAGTGCCCATCTATTAAATACTATTTATGGGTATAAGTCAATTATGCTTCAAATTTGTTTTAAAATTAACCATCAGAGGAGAAGGAGGGAATAGTACAGAGAAAAGACAGTGGACAGGTATCAAATGTTTATTTACATATATGAATACCTAATGGTGCAGTGTATTGTTCTCTCTACTTTATGTATATTTGAAAATGTCACAATCAAAAGGTTTATTGAAGTGAAGATCATGATCTCCCTGTGCCCCTCACCCACAGGTCAGTACCTGACCATCTTCCCCTCCCTCTCAGGTTCAGCCCCTAAGCCCACAGCCCCACCTCAGCTTAGCCCACACTTTCTAAGCCCTCTAAGGAGCACCAGGCTCCTTGTCCCCACACATAGCACATCTTCTCATCCCTGCCAAAGGGACAAGTAGGTGCACAGTCCAACTCTCTAAAGTTAACTTTCTGCTGGAAATCCCTCCGCACATGACCATGACCCACTCAACACTTGAGCTCCACTCTATGCACAAGTAATGGAAATGGGACCTCTTTCTCTAAAAGGCATCATAGGACTGATCCAAGCAGCATTGTTTGTAATAACCAAAAACCGAAAGCAACCAAACATCCAGCCTTAGCAGTGGGATCAACCAGCAATGAGAATTTGTGAACTAAAATGATATGGCCCCTTACAAAACTTTACAAACACGTTGAGTGGAGAAAGCCAGACACACATGTGTGTGATCCCATTGGTATACAATCTGTGGGACTTGGTGTAGGGCAGACGCTGTCAGAATTGTATGTATTAAGCCATGGGGAGGGGGGTGACAAAGGGAAAAGTGTAGCCTCACTGCACACTCACTTACATAATTAACAACAGGTAAGTGATTTAAACGCTCTTCACTATCCAAGCTCTGGGACCGCATCAAATTCCATGTAGATTTCACAAACTGTGAGCTCAGGACAACATTTCAAGTAAGCAAAGACAGACTCTGAATGAGAACAAGTTAACACTCACATGAAGGCCAGGAAACAGAGAATTGGCCACAACTTTCAGGTCTGAGGGTGCCTGTGGTTTCCATTTGTCAAAACTGATTCCTTCAAAGTGGAGACTCAGTTCTGATTCCAGATTTCCTCTTGAAGATGGAGCTGATGTGATTCTGTTTTCGCCACAAGTCGCGCCATGCATGCTGGGTCCCTAAGCCAGTCCAGTGGCAAGTACAGGTCTGACCAGGAAGGCTTCACGCCCAACCCATTTCATCAAGATTTTTGCTCATCTTCAAAACCTAATTGACTATCACCTCCTGGAAATATCTGCTCCCCTATAAGCTTTTTATCTGTCTGCGTTCTGTGTAGATGGAAAAGTGAGTGACATGGAGTGTCGATCTGGAAACCTCAGACTCACAACTGAATGAACAAATCAGTGAATGAATAAAGGATAGATGAATTAATTAAATTCAGTTCTCAGAGTGAACACTTCCAGTCCAATAAGGGTTCAGCCACACTTGTATAGAAAAATTCAAAACATGCTGTGGGTTACCTGTGTCCCCAAAAGACTTATTCAAGTCCTTAGCTCAAGCACCTATGAATATGACCTTATTTGGAAATAGGGTCTTTGCCAATGGAGTTAGTTTTAAAATGTGATCATACTTAATCAGGTTGTTGTTGTTAAGTTCCATCAAGTTAGCACCAACTCATAGCAACCCTATGCACAGCAGAATGAAACACTGCCCAATCCTGGGCCAACCTCACTATTATTGCCACACTTAAGTCCATTGATGCTGCCACTTTGTCAGTCCATCTCACTGGGGGTCTTCCTCTTTTTCTCTGGCCCTCCACTTTACCAAACATGATGTCCTTTTCCAACAACTGGTCCCTCCTGAAAATTTGTCCAAAGTATGAGTAACAGTTTGACCATCTTGGCCTCCAAGGACCACTATGGCTGTACTTCTTCCAGCACACATCTGTTGGTTCTTTTGGCATCCCACACCACTTCAAATATTCTCCAACACCATAACTCAAAAGCATCAATTCTTCTATGGTCTTCCTTATTCACTGTGCAGCTTTCGCATGCAAATAAGGTTATTGAAAATGCTATGGTTTGGGTAAGGCATACCTTGGTCCTCAAGCTGACATCTTTGCTCTTCAACACTTTAAAAAGGTCTTGTGCAGCAGATTTGCCTAATGCAATACGTCATTTGATTTCTTGA
>NW_006408623.1:10595382-10607549 GCF_000296735.1 Chrysochloris asiatica | reverse complement strand
ACATCAACAATGATATCCCTCATTCCACAGCCTCTTCTGAATCAGGTAGGCCCTAAATATAAGGGTTGGTGACCTCACCAGAAGGAAATGTGTATATAGACACAGGAAGGACACCATGTGGAAACAAGCAAAGATTGGAGTGATGCATCCATAAGCCAAGGGTTGTTGACAGCCACCAGATGCTGGGAGAAGCTGGAGCAGACTCGGGGCCTCCAGAATGGACCATCCCTGCTAGTACCCTAATTTCAGACTCTCAACCTCCAGAACTGTGAGAAAAAGTATCTCTGCTGTTCTAAGTCCCTGTATGCTGCAAAGTATTAGCATTAGCCCATGTTCCGCAGGATGGCAGAGCACAAGCTTTGAAGAGCTGAGCAACCACTCCTCAAGACCATCTGCATATTTGTGTCATCCCATGTCAGCTGTAGAGTGAATCCCACAGTGGTCCTTGGGACCCATTGAAGGGCCAGTCTCTTGGAATGACACATGGTCTCTTCGCTGGAGGACACAGACGCCACTTCACAAATGGTTCTTGTAGCTGAGGGCCAATGGGGTCTCAGATGTTCCAAGGGAGACCCCATGACACCCTAAGCTTCCTATGGATAGCTGGTTTCTATCATCCTAGGGGCTCACTCTCCATGGAGGACACAGGACTGATTTTCAAGACCGTGGCTTGGAAAGGCCATACTTGGTACCATTTGTGGGTTGTAATCAACTTAGCAGGTGTCTAATGAAGTAGAATGACTCTGGTGGCAACCACGGCAAAACCAACTCACTGCAAAGGTAGCCAGGACCCATTGCCCAGACAGACAGACACAGGTGCACTCCCTCCTCCCATCTCTGGGGTGTAGGAGAGGTAGGCCACCCAATCTCCTCTCCTGCCCACCTGTGGGACCACATGAACCCCCCTGCTCATGATCCATAATGCCAGGGAGGCCCCCTACTTAACACCATCCTCTGCCCCCACAATTATTATAGGCCTCCTCAGTGGCTCTGGGTCATCCCACAGAAGGGGATGGGCCCTAAACCAGTGCATGGATGGAATGGAGGATCTGAGTCATCCGGTGGACAGGGGAGCAAGCCCTGGATCATTCCATGGAAGGGGAAAGCGGCTGAGCTCTGGGCCATCCCATGGAAGGGGAAAGCGGCTGAGCTCTGGGCCATCCCATGGAAGAGGGAGCTGTGTTCTTCATCTTCCCACTGGGAGGTGGGTTCAGGCTCTGCATCACCTTGGGGGTGGGCAGGTTCTCGGTTATCCCATGAAAGGGCGTCAGGAGAGCCCCACCCAGGTTCCCACTGGGTGTTTTGTGTATTGGACACAGAGAGCACCTGTAATGCAGTTACCCACCCTGCTCACCTGTGAAGAAGGGTCACACCCTACATAGTCCAAAGGAACCTAATGCCAGAGCATTAAGAGAATAACACTCCAAAAAGGTTCAATATTAATTTATCTACTGACAAAACTAGGACAAAGAAAAGCAAACATGAGAACAAGTAGGAAAGTTGGTGATATTTAATATGAATTCCTATTTTTAAATATTCAGGGACTTATCCTAAGCATGACCATGAGGTCAACGATGTCAAATCAAAGAAAAGCAAACATGAGAACAAGTGGGAAAGTTGGTGATATTTAATATGAATTCCTATTTTTAAATATTCAGGGATTTATCCTAAGCATGACCATGGGGTCAACAACGTCAAATGTCCCTACAACCTCGCAGTGAGGCATGGGAACCTTTCCACAAAATTCATACACAGGACAGAACTGTCCACCATCATAGAGAGGTCAAGTCATCTGCATAACCCTGTCCTTGCACACCCATGGCCTGGTGGACAACAACAGTGTCTATCCAAGGCCAGACAAGGGGAATGAGGAGGACTGAGGTCCCTGCTCAGAGTGGAAGAGCCTGGAAGGAGAGGCATTGTGGGAAGCTGGAACATGGTGGAAGGATTCCAGAGAAGTGGACATGAAGAGGTGGATCAAGAGTGGGATGTCACAGAAGGCATTCCAGAGAGGGCGACATGGGATGGGGCCACAAAGAGAAGGGAGATGTGAGAAGGGCCCTGGTGGACCACCAGGTCCTTGGGGCACCCAAAGTGCTAGACGCTGGGACTTCTGGAGAAATTCATCATAATCAGACACACTCCAGAGAAGTGTCCCTGAGCAGGTGGAGGCTATGGGAACCCCAACTGGGGCTTGGGGGCCCCACCCTGCCATATGATTTCAGCTGGTCACTCAACCTCTCAGGCTTCTGATGCCTTCACATCAAAGTGGGAGAACCATTATGTTAGTGCCTTGAAGGGTCAGTGTAGTGCCCCTCCAGTGTCTGTGGGCTTCAGCCTTCCTCCCTGTGAGCTGTGGTTCCCCCTCTCATGTGGGCTTCTGTCCTCCCACTATCTGTGGGCTGTGGTCCCTCCCCAGTCATGTCAGGAAACACACTGGTGGTTGCATATCTCTCATAGATGTGGGTATGACTTCACAAAGTCCAGCGACCACATAATCATAGTCACAGCACAGTTATATGGACTCACATGAGTCCTAAAGGGCCGAATGAGCTTGGAAACGGGCTCTTGTCCTAAGCTGGGTTCTCTAGAGAAGTAAAACCATCGAAGCTTGTTGCTGTTGTGAGGTGTCGTCAAGTCGGTTCCGAGTCATAGGGACAGCTGAACAAAACACTCCCTGGTCCTGCTTCATCCTCACAATTATTATCTTAGACCCCATTGCTGCTGCCACACTGTCAGTCCATCTCATTGGGGTCTTCCTCTTTTTTGCTGGTCCTCCACGTTTCAAGCATAATGTCCTTCTCCAGGGGCTGGTCTCTCTTGATAATATGGGTGAAGTATGAGAGATGAAGTCTGGCCATCCTGCCTTCTAAGGAGCAGTCTGACTATACTGCTTCCAACACAGATTTGCTTGCTCTTCCGGCAGTCCATGATACTTTTAATAGTCTTCTCCAACACCATTACTCAAATGCATCAATTCTTCTATAGTCTTCCTTATTCATTGTCCAACGTTCAACGCACATGAGACAATTGAAAACATCATGGCTTGGGTCAGGTGCACCTTAGTCCTCAAACTGGTATCTCTGCTCTTGAACACTTTAAAGAGGTCATATGCAGCAGACTTGCCTAATGCAATAAGTCATTTGATTTCTTGACTGCTGTTTCTAAGAGTGTTCATTGTGGATCTAAGCAAAATTAAGTCTTTGGCAAACTTTGGCAAACACACTGTCCCTGTGGTGCTCAGGGGACTTAAGTGGGGTCCAGGCAACAATAAACTGACAGCCCAGCTCCTCCCTGCCAGAGTGGGGTACTCCACAGGGGACAGTCTACTGGCCCATCATGTCAGCCTGGGGACTGTGACAGGAGATCAATTTCTATGGGCCTCACCAGCTTTTAGGCCCACCCTCTCCAGGCAGGGCCACAGAAAGGGCCACCGCTCATGACCTGCACGCACTGACCAGCTGGTTCTCCTGATGACTGACTTCCACTGCCCCCATCTCCTCCAGGAGAAAGTCTAGAAGGAGTCAGGGGTCAAGGCTGCTCAGACACTCAGAAACAACAGTATTTATAGAAAATTCATGATAGGACTGAGAGGTGAATCCACGGACCAGAAGGCACCTTGGCTGTCCTACACAGCTCCACAAAGAAGTTTGACCCAGTTTGACGTGGTGAGGTAGGTACAGATTACAGTGGGGGAGGAAGCCAGTGGCCCTCTACCGTGGCCCTGCCCCACGACTGTGTCCTCATATCTCCCATGCCCTTCCATTGAGAGACCTGTCCA
Organism: Chrysochloris asiatica; assembly: GCF_000296735.1. Lineage (NCBI taxonomy): Eukaryota > Metazoa > Chordata > Mammalia > Afrosoricida > Chrysochloridae > Chrysochloris > Chrysochloris asiatica. Next base: position 10,603,768 of record NW_006408623.1, on the reverse strand, counting down.
GGAAGTGGAGCCTCCCCCAGGTCCTGATGACCATCTCCATTATTGTTCATGAAACACCAAGTCTCTCTGTGGAGTAAGAAAGCGTTCTGGAACTAGATATAGTGGTGATGGCTGTACACCCATTGTGACTGTACTCAATGTCAGCGAATTTATGCTTAAAATAATGACTAAAATGGCAAATTTCTGTTTTCCCGCAGTGAAATAAAATACAACAGGAAATAATACACACATTGTGATCAAGTAAAGTTCCAGATGATTGTTATCTGGGAAAGCATGTAAACACTACCCCAGTGATGGAGCAATGCAGAAAAACACCCATGATTTTCTCAAACAGTAAAGACAAAACATTTTATTTCAATCAACACTCATGTGGAATTAAAATGCTAAGGAAACTAGACCAGAGGTGAGCTTTGTAATTGATACAGGCTAGTTTTCATAAAATTTAGCAGATGTTGTACTCAGTTGTTGTTGTTAAGTGCCGTCAAGTTGGTTCCGACCCATAGCAACCGTGTATAGGGTTTCCAAGGAGCAGCTGGTGAGCTTGAACCGCCGACCTTGCAGTTCAAACGGCTTTGCAGTCTGGCGCATTAACCCACAGCACCATACTAGGACTCCTTGTACTCAGTAGAGAACCTCTAAATTAATTTCTGTAAGAAATATGAGCAAGCTGAGATTACCTGCTTTAATTACACTTTGATAGTGCTGGCAGAAGTGTTAACCACCACAACAGGTTCTGAGATTGGGGCCCTCAGACTCATTCCAGTCACAGAAGCTGAGTACCGAGCACAAGGCTGACACAACTCCTCACAGTGTGTTGGGACGGGGATAACACACAGCAGACAGAACCTATGGTGAAGTGTGCTCTAGGGGACACAGGAGAACTTTTGTACCCCAAACTGGGGAAATTTAGGGCATTAGATGCCCTTTTCCTTTTCCATTTCTCCTGTCTGGATTGTAGACTTAATGCTGGGATGGCCACACAGAAGACCAGCGAGCAGACTGAGTGGGATGGAATGGAAAATGGGAAGACTGGGTTCCTGGTGGTGCAGTAACGTTGGCCCCTTACTCGTCCCTGAGACTGACTTTCTGACCCCTTGTCCTGCTTCCGCTACAATTGTCTGAATGTTTTGACATGAACAGCCAAATGTGTACCTTGGACTCGGTTATATATAGTAACATTTCTATGTCAAAACAAGAAATAACTAGAAAATGTGTATAATGTAAAATAAAATATTTTTCACATTTGTATTCAACTCTATGACTAACCTTTCACAAGATTTTTTAAAGTTTATTAAAGAATGTAAAAGAAGACCTTCATAAATGGAGAAGTCAACCATTCTTTCCCAACTAATCTATAAATTCAATAAAAATATCAGCAGAATCTTTAAGGGAAATAAATCAACACTGTCTTAAATCGGTATGGAAAAATAAAAGTCTAAAATAATGGAATTGGCAACCATTCAAAATCAAAGGGCAGCATTTTCCAAAGGACACAGTTGAGAAGGGAGAGGAAGGCAGGTGGAATACAAACAGGGACTTCAGGGGGGAAGCAGGGTCACTGTTGTTTCATGGAGGGGATTGTAATCATTGAGATGAAACAAGGTGTGATTTGTTGGATGCAAAGCTGATGATCTTGTCTGTAACCCTTCACTCAATTCCCAATAAAAAGTTAAAAATAATAAAATCAAGTAATTTTTAAAGGATGACTAAAGAAAGGGACCTCATCCTGTCAGATAAACAGGCATTGTAGGAAACCAGTGTAATGGAGTGAAAAGACGGGGAAAAACCATCCAGTCCTGGCAAGGAACAAAGAGACCAAAACAAAAGAACGGAGCCCATCAGCAAGCTCATGTAGGGACTTGGTAGATGTCTAATGGAGTCAAGACAAGGTTAAGAATTTTGGCCGGAATTGAACACTACATAAAGAATCAGAAAGTCTTGAAGTAAAATACAGGATTAAAAACAGTGATTACACATGATTAGGGAGAAAATTGGAGTCCTGGTGTGGTGCTGTGGGTTAATGCACTAGACTGTAAAGTTGGTTTGAGCCACAAGGTCAGTGGTTCAAGCTCACCAGCCACTCTTGGGTCTATACAGGGTCGCTACAGGTTGGAACAAACTCGATGGCACTTTACAACAACAAGGGAGAGAATTAGTGACCTAGGAGATCAGAAGTAGATGTCCAGATGAAAGCACAGAGGACCAAAAAATGCAGAGCATGCAGAACAGCAAGCCAAGAGTCCCGGAGGACCGTCTGAGAGGACTGCTGTCAGTGTTACTAGGTGTTGTCATGTTGGTTCCCCATAGCATCCCTGTATTGCATTTCTAAGGCTGCAAATCCTTACGAGAGCAGCTTCACCTTTCTCCCGGGGAAGCAGCCCATAGGTTTGAACTGCCAACCTTGCGGTTAGCAGTCCAGTGCTTATCCTACATCAAAACCAGTGCTGCCCATAAAAGAATTAACATACATAAAATTTTAGAAACAAAGAAATGGAGAAAAAGCCTGACAGGGATGTAGTAAATAACCAAACAGGGACTGATACATTTCCAAAACTGATAAACGAAAACAAGCTGTAGATTCTAGGAGCAAAATAAATACAGAGGAAAGCATAGCTACATAAGCTACAGAAAACCAGACACAATGCAAAGATCTTCAAAGTTTTCAGAAGTTGGAGAAGCTCGCATTCCCTACAAAAGAGTGAAACGAAGGCTGACTGATGACTTCCCAACAGAAACAGGTAGCAGCTGGCAAAGCAGAAGTCTGGCAGGAGAGTCCGTCTCTGGTATCACAATGCTGGCCATACAAGGGTGGTTAGAAACTAAGGGGCCATAGATTAATACGCAGCACAGATGTCATGAGAAATAATCATGCAAATACGAATGAAAAGGAAACTGGTGTGACTAGAGGAAAGAAAGAAGGCCATAGATGCAATATTTAAGGACATACTGACAGATAATTTCTCACAAAAACAAGTTACAAATTCTAGAAACATCACAGATTCAAGCAGTAGTAAGCATAGAAGGAAACATCTCTAGGTAAGAATGCTAGGAACCAAACAGACCAGGAAAATCTTAAACCTTGCACATTACCTACACAGGAAGAAGATTAAGACTGACGCCTAATTTCGCAACAGGAACAGCAAACTGTGTGATTTTCAGAGTCCCAGCCGGCCATGGAAAGGTGACAATAAATGAACAGCTGGAACAGATGAAAAGTGTCTATCATGTTGTTAAACACCAGAGAGCCAGTTCCTGTGCATAGCAATCCTACATAGGGCTTCCAAGGAGCAACTAGTGGGTTTGAACCACCAACCTTGTGGTTAGCAGTCAAGTGCTTATCCTACAGTGTCATACCAGGACTCCATATATCAGATGCAGATACTACGTATATCATGTAGATACTAACAAACATGAAGCTGGTGAAGATATGATTATATCAAAGTAGGCTTTAAACCCCAAGATTAAAGCAAAAACATGATTCGGGATAGGAGCAACACTTCTTAAAGATCAAAGGTTCAATTTGCCAAGATGATATAAAACTTCTAAATTTGTATGCACTTAATGACATAACCTCAAAATATATAGGAAATGGTATGAAAGAGGAGTATTACAACACATCATTGGCATATATTTAAAACTCCCTCATAAAGCAACCTGATACATTTGTCAAATTATATATCTATACATGTATCCTGGTGTGGCACTATAGGATCATCAGTACTGGACTTCAAACAACCAAGTCAGCAGTTCAGACCCACCAACTGCTCCTTGGAAACCCTATACAGAATCACTAAGAATCAGAAACAACTCAAAGGTACTAAACAACATATATATATATGGAGTCCTGGGGTGGTGCTGTGGGTTAATGCGCCAGACTGCAAAGCCATTTGAACTGCAAGGTTGGCGGTTCAAGCTCACCAGCTGCCCCTCGGAAACGTTATACAGGGTACTCGATGATGGCACTTCACAACAACAACATATATATATGAGTCCTGGTGTGGTGTTGCTGTGGGTAAAGCACTGGGCCACAGAAGGGTTTAAACCACAAGGCTGGCAGTTCAAACTCACCAGCCACTCCTCAGAAACCCTATACAGGGTTGCTATGAGTTGTAACCAACTTGATAGCACTTAACAACAATAACAACAAATATATATGTGTGTGTGTGTGTGTGTGTGTGTGTATAGTTATAGTTGTAGGGTCCTGGTGTGGTATTGTGGGAATAGCACAGGACTGCTAAGCCCAAGATGGGTATTCAAGCCCACCGTCACTCCTCATCTCCTCATAAACCTCATACAGAGTTGCTATGAATCAGAACTTATCCAACAGTTCTTAAGAACACTATATAATATATATCATCTTTTTTTCCTGAGGAGAAAAAACAATAAAATGAACCAGGAGAAGCTCCACCTGGCCAGTGAAGGGAGGCCAATACAAAGGAGAGACAGGGGAGGAGAGGTTCTGTGAGCTGGAGACAGAGAACCCCATGGGCTGAGGTCAAGTGAGGATGAAGAGTGAAATGAGGCTGGAAAAAAGGGAAACATCTCAGGTTCTGAAGTCCCTGGGAAAGCCGATGGGACCCAGGCGCTGTCCCTGCTTTTGGTGTTGGAATCCCTAAGCAACCTGTCTGAGAGTCAGAGTCCCCAAATCTGATGCTGAAAGTCTCTGGGCAGTGTGTCTGGGAGCTGAGGCTCTGTCCTTACCTCTGTTGCTGAGGTCCCTGGGAGGACATCAGGGGGTTCAAGTCCAGGGTTGCAACTGACAAATTAGGCCTGACTGTCCAGCCTTTGACTTCTCTTCTAGCCACTTTGGGGCTCTTTGCAGCTCTGTCTCAGGTGAACTTGCTGGCTTTGCTGGTTGATGAGACTGATGAATAGCTTGGACAGTGGGCTAGGGCTGTTAGCCAAGCTGCCTGCCTTCTGCTCTGAGAGAACGCTGAGGAAAGAAGACCAGTTCAGACATTTTTGTTCCTAAAGGGGTTCCCTAGCTGGTGCTCAGGAAGGGCCAGATGTCCGGAGGAGTTTGACCAGGGCCTCCCTGATGTCTCGGTTCCTCAGACAGTAGATGACAGGGTTGATTAGTGGAGTCACCACTGAGTAGATCACGGACACCAGCTTGTTGAGGTTGAAGGAGCTGGCAGCGTGAGGACGGGCATACATGAAGATGGTGGTGGTGTAGAAGATCGCCACAACCACCAGGTGGGAGGCACAGGTAGAGAAGGCCTTCTGGCGACCAGCCCCTCCTGGGATCCTCAACACTGTGACCAGGATGTGGGCATAGGAGAATGCCGTCACCAGCAAGGAGGTCACAAGTACAGCCAGGGCTGCCACAAAGTCCAGCGTCTCAATGGCAGTGGTGTCTGAGCAGGAGAGCTGCAGCAATGGGGAAATGTCACAGAAGAAGTGATTGAGGATGTTGGGGCCACAGAACCTGAGGCGAGAAATAAGAGCCAAGGACACAAATGAGGCCAGGAAGCCACCAAGCCAGGCACTGAGGGCCAATTGCAGGCACAGCCTTGAGTCCATGATGGCTGGATATCGAAGTGGGTGACAGATGGCCAGGTACCGATCACAGGCCATGGTGGCCAGAAGGAAGCATTCAGAAGAGCCCAGTGAGAGGAAAAGGAACAGTTGGGTGAGACACCCTGAGAAGGAGATGGTCTTTGCCTGCACCAGGAGGCCAGCCAGCAGTTTAGGGACAATGACTGAGATGTACAGTGTCTCCAGCACTGACAGGTTGGCTAGGAAGAAGTACATGGGTGTGTGCAGCTGATGGCTGGCTCTGATGACCACCACAATAACCAAGTTCTCCAGAATGGTCACCACATAGATGGTCAGAAAGGATCCAAACAATAGCCCATGCAGGTGGCAGAGTTCTGGGAAGCCCCGCAGGACAAACTCTGTCACTAAGGTGTTGTTGGGGTCACTCATGGCCCCCTCAGCCTGGGGGATCACTTCTGAGGTTCCTAGTAGAGAAACATAGGTGTGATTGCTGGTACAAGTCATTGAAAAAAGCACCTTGGTGAGTGGGCCCAATGCATCCCCTTGGGGATCTCCAAGGCATGACAAGAGGCATGGCCACCTAAGGACCAAGGCAATTCCTCTTGGCACTCTCAGGGCTGACCAGGCTCATGGACGAGCAGAGAACAGCTGCTCCTATTGATAACATTTGCCACCTGCAGCAGCACACACCTGTCATCTCACTTCCAGTCCAACATGCAAACTTACACTGAGACCATTCATGGCCATGGAGTCTCTGGGCCTGCACACATCTATGTTTTTACATATGCTCCTCAGGTGTACACTCCTCCCTGTCCCAACACACAGGTACACCCAACATGCAAACACATACACACATCTTCATGCATACATGCACACTACAAGGGAGAAGACCCATCACACCCTGTTGCTATTCAGGGGCTGTGAGCCCAAGGAAATATCTTTGTCCTTGGTCAGGTGGGTCCCTAAGGGGTAGCTCTAACATGCTGCTTTCTGTGTCCAGAGCCCTCATGTCTTCAGAAAGCAGGAGAGACCAATGAGGCCACAGGATTACCTGGCTGCCGTAGGAGTGGGCAGAGCCTCTAGACAGTTTCCAAAAGAGAAAGGTCCCCTGTCCAGTTCTGCTTTCCTAACATGGATTGGCCTTTAGTCAGTTCAAATTCTTTATCTATCTCTTGATCTTTGTCTTCTATACTAACAAAGTGGTCCTTAGAGAATCAGGTTGGGGTTCACACTGTTTGGGATTCTTGTGTCAGTACATCCCTAGGGTTGGGTGTCTGAGGATGGGCTGCCTGTGTGGGAAGGGTGGGCTAGGGCACAGGCTGGGGAGACTCCTTTTGCCCTTTGAGGGCTCCTGGGCTTTCTGCTCCTCTAGGAGGAGGTGGAACCTCATTGCTGACCTACACGCTCCACCAGTGGAGTCTGCTGCTAATGGTGGAAGGAAATTGCCAAGGACAAATGAAATTCATGACTGGTCCTCAGGCTTTCTCCATCTATTTGTGGATCTCAGTTGGTGGGCACTCCTGTTCTCCTGGGAAATGTACTCACTCAGGGAGCAGCAGAGGGTCCATGGTGGACTCCAAAGAACTATGCATGCTGAGACCTAGGCCCACAAGGACCAGGTGCCAGACACCATCATAGCTGTCATCCTGAGGGACTCTTGGGGAGCATGAAGAATTATTCGCAACACCATGGGCTGCCTGGAGGTGACAGCAGGGAGTGGGGGAGGAGCTTTAACCCGGGGTTCTAGAAAGGAAGCACAGTGGATTAACTGCCTAGAGGAACAGCCGCCAGGGCTGAAGGGGAGCTCACAGTTGGTGGGAAAACAGAATTAGGGAATGAGGACCTGAGAAAATGCTCCTCAAACCCATCTCAGCAGTCCTCCACCATGATAACATGAAATGAGTCATCTTGGAACAGGAAGAGCTAGACCTAGGAAGTGTCTCTGCAAAACCAGGAGCAGAGTGGAGGTCGGTGGGAACAGCTTGAACCCCCAGGGAGGGCTCAAAACCCAAAGAAGACAGAAGCGAAGACTGGCTACCTCTGGGCCTGACCTCTGCTGGCAATCCAGGACAGTGGACACTCTGTATCATGACTGGGGACTCTGGGAGCTGGTGTCCAGTTAGGCAGAGCTCGTTGGGGCGTCCCTGGTATGTGCAATCCTCAAAGTCCTTCCCTGATAATTCGACTCAAGGTTGAGGTTCTGGCAAAGCACACATGGAATCCCAGACTGTGTGACATATCTACTGTGTCGTTGCATGCCTCTGAGGGGTGGAGGACAGATCAGACAGCGTTTTACTGTGTCCCTGCCATCTCCAGCCCCAGATGATTTTTATTGCGTTTGTTAAGGGCTTTTTCCTCCCCACCCCTATCCCCCAGCTAGGACTATCTAATTGTGGAGTTTCACTCTGATGGGACTCTCAGAGCAATTTATACCCAGAATTCTGCAGAGCCCATGGAGGAGTGTAGCTGGGGACAAGATTCATCGCAGAGGACTTTCCTCTCTCCAGCATCAAATAGACTGAAAGTTACCTGCTCTCCAGGTGCCCTGGTCCCAGCTGGCTCCCACTCAGAATTTTGGTTTTAGCCTCAAGAGTGTTCATTCAGGTTTCTGGTTGGTAAGAGCTGCCTAACAGCTTTTGTGGTACTCATTGGGTTCTCCTTCTTTCCCATGCAGATATTAATTTGTGTTCTCATTTAAAACAACATAACGAACAGTTGTAAATGTACCCTCAACATAAGACCTAGATGGCGGCTAATAAAGCACCTCAGACAGAGGGCCCCCTCCCTCTCCCATGCTGCTCTCTACCCTGCAGAGGGATCAGTGACTGCCTTCTCGGCAGAATTCCCAAGAGAATTTTAACTGCATATTGTTGTTGTTAAGTGCTGT
>NW_006408623.1:10594106-10595230 GCF_000296735.1 Chrysochloris asiatica | reverse complement strand
TCCCCCGCGGAGCGGCTGGTAGTTTCGAACTGCTGACCTTAAGGTTCGCAGCCCGATTCGTAACCACTACGCTACCAGAGCTCCTTAACTACATATAGCACATTGCTATTTACTAGCTTTTGGATCTTGTTTTTGTTTTGTTTTTATGTTACTAAGATTCTAACTACTCTGCAGCTATACTTCATCTGTTTTGACAAATGTATACTGTTCGATGGAGTCCTGGTGTGGTGCTGTGGGTTGATGCACTGGACCGCAAGGTCAGTAGGAACTGCAAGGTCAGCAGTTCACCAGCCGCTCCTTGGAAGCCTGTACAGGATCACTATGAGTCGGAACCAACTCGACGGCACTTAATAACAACATAATATTCTATTGGTAAATGTTCTGTGTTCACTTGTAAGGGATGTTTATTCTGCTGATGTGGGGTGGTGGTTGGTACCAACCTCCTCACCTTACTCAATCCATAGGCCTGGAGTCCGAAGCTGCTCGGTCTCTCCATGCACCGCCTCTGCCACCATCACTGTTGTCACTGCTTTCCTCGGCAGGGATGTCACACTCCGTTCATGCTCTTCCTTTTTGATGGTGTTCTATACGGTTTTCATCTGTTTCCAATGATTTTTTTAAGGTTTGACATTCTAGAAGTCTGAAAACATGCTTCCCACCAATCCCGGGCCTTCCTGCACTGCCCCCCTTCGCTGCCAGAGCCCTGCACCCTCACCCTGGGCAGCTTTCCCCACAGATCTCTGCATACGTGCATGACCCAGGAACAGTGATGCCAGTGCCAATGCTCCAGAAGTCCACACAGGGACAAGCGGACACAGGTGACCACCCAACTGAGGGCTGTCATAAATGGAGGATTCTACAAATGTCAACTTGCCTGATGGTGCTAAGTCTCCTGTGTCCTTAATGCTTTTCTGTCCACTTTTTTTTTTTTTTTTAATAGTGGGTAGAGGCATATTGGGAGCTCTGGTAGCGTTGTTGTTGTTAGGTGACATCAAGTCGGTACCGACTCATAGCGACCTTATGCAAAGCAGAATGAAACACTGCCCAGTCCTGGACCAACCTCACTACTGTTGCCACGCTTGAGTCCATCGATACTGCCACTTGGCCAATCCATCTCATTGGGG
>NW_006408623.1:10591136-10592571 GCF_000296735.1 Chrysochloris asiatica | reverse complement strand
TGTTCTTCCTTTTTGGTTTCCTGATTCCAGATCTTTGCACATTTTCTTGTAATATTTGGTTTTATCATCTCGAGCTGGTAGAGGCATATTAAAATCTATGACTACAATTCTTAATTTTTCTATTTCTCCTTGCAAATCTATTGGGTCTTGCATCATGAATTTTGGGCTATAATTAGGTGTATAAATTATGAAGATGACCATGGACTTCTTCAGAATTCACCTCTCATCATTACAAAGTGTTTCTCTTTCTCTCTGATCATATTCTTGGTTCTGAAATCTCCTTTGTCTGATTTTAGTACAATCACTGCAACTTGCTCTTATAAGTGTTTACATTTTTTTTACTTTAAATTCATTTGTGCATTTATGCTTAAATTGCATTTCTTGTAGGCTGCTTGTACTTAGGTTTACCTTCTTTTTAATCTAATCTGAAAACCTCTGCTTTTATCTGAAGTATTAACTCCATTTACATTTAATTATTGATACATTTAATTACTATCCATGCAATTCCAAGTCATTGAGGCCTCGTAGAACAGAATAGAATGTCCCTAGAAGGTTTCCTAGGCTGATCAACTTCTCTTGTTATACACCTGTTCAAGTTTTCTACACAGTCTGTGTTAGTTTAGGTAGATCATATGTTTCTAGAAATTTGTCCGTTTCTTATAGATTTTCAAATTTGTTGGAGTGCAATTATTCATAGTATTCTGTTATTATTCGTTTTGTTTCTGTTGGTTCTGTTGTGATGTCGCCCATATTTTTTATTCATGTTATTTGTCAATTTTATTAATCCTTTCAAAGAACTGACTTCTTGTCTTCATGATTCTTTCTATTGTTTTCCATTTTCTGTTTAATTGATTTCTACTGTTAACATTTATTGTTTCTTTTCTTCTGGTGGCAGTAGGCTTACCTTGCTGCTCTTTTTCTAACTGTTGGAGATTTTGGGTTAAGGTATTGATTTTGGGTCTTCCTTAAATTTGGAATATGTGCATTTACTGCTATAAATTTCCCTCTGAGCAGTTTTTGCTGTGTCCCAAAGATTTCAGTAAGTTGTGCTTTTGCTCTCATTTGATTCAAATAAAATTTTATTTCATTTTTTAAATTTGACCTATTACCTAGTAGCTTTTAACCAGGTTGTTGTTCAATTTCCACATGTTTGATTTTTACCTTGATCTCCCTATTGTTGATTTCTAATTTTATAATATTGTGATCTAAGAAGATTATTTGTATTATTTTGCTGTTTTTCAATTTAGTGAAGTTTATTTTGTGACCTAAGATATGGTCTATTCTGAAGAATGCTCATGTATACTGTAAAATAGTGTATATTGTGCTGTTGTTGGGTAGCGTGCTCTGTGCATGTCTATCAGATGAATTGACTGTATTGTTTAGTTCTTCTGTGTCTTTGTTGAGTTTCTTCCTAGTTACTCTGTCCTTCATCATA
>NW_006408623.1:10586339-10590711 GCF_000296735.1 Chrysochloris asiatica | reverse complement strand
TTATGCATCTTGAGGCTCTTTCATTGGGGCACAAATATATATTATGATTATGACCTTTTATTCACTTGACCCCTTAATCATGATAGAATGTCCTTCTTTGTCTCTTATGCTGATGTTTGTCTTAAAGTCCATTTTATCAAAGATTAAAATTGCCACATCTGCTCATTTTTTATTGTCATTAGCTTGATATAATTTTTCCATTCTTTGATTTTTAATCTATTTCTGTCTTTGTGAGTAAGGTTGTTGGTTTGGTCTTTTGTGTTTTGTTTTGTTTGTTTTCAGAAGAACGATGAAACAGTCTTCTCCAATAAAGATTTACAGCTTCAGAAACCCTACAAATCAGTTGCACTCTATCCTATCGGGTCCCAACGAGTCAGAATTGACTCAATGGCAGTGGGTTGGGTTAGGGTTGGGTTGGGTTGGGTTAGGGTTGGATTGGGTTAGGGTTGGGTTGGGTTAGGGTTGGGTTAGGGTTGGGTTGGGTTGGGTTGGATTAGGGTTGGGTTGGGTTGGGTTGGGTTGGATTAGGGTTGGGTTGGGTTAGGTTTGATCTTGCAATTATGTTTTTTGTTTTGAATGTTCTTTCTCGGAGTCTGTTTATTCCTTCATCTCAACTTCACTGACTGAATATTCCTCTAGAATGAGTGGACATGGAACCAACCACTGGGAAGGGGCCTTTCTAACTGCAAGTGACAGAAAGCACAAATCCAACAGGCTCAAGCTCTCATAAACCAGAAGGTTTAAGACATTCACTTTGGCAATCCTGATTCAGAGGATCAAACTGAGTAATCAGGAATTACCTCTTTGTCTTTCTCATTCCTGCCCCATCTGTGCTGGCTCTATTCTCAGCTTCCATAAACAGCAGCAAAGTCAGTCTGGACCTGAGTTGAAGAGCAGGCCTCCATGTCCTGGAAAAAAACATACGGCTGGCTTGTCCCCTCGAAAAGCCAGGGGAGGGGTCAGTCTCAGGTAGACCCTAGGGGCTGACCATAAAAGAGGGATTATACCCCGAGGACAGAATATGATTGGATCAGAGCAAGGAGTAATGAATGCTGTGTGGCCAAAGCAACTACTAACCACTGCAGACCCCAACAGGCAGTGTGAGGGGTCGTCTTTCATTCCAATTTCTTAAGAGAACCCTTCTTCCCTTCCCTGAGGTGAGGAACTGTATGGGACCAGGAAGAGGTAAACCTCTGATAACCATCTCACCTCCATCCCATCTTCTCACGGCTATCCATCGTCCAATGGCAGGCAGATCTTGTGGCCAGGCTGCTCTGTCTAATCCACAGCCCCTCCCCTGAGCCAAGAGAGGGTCTTCTTCTGTGCTTCGGCAGCCTACACACCTTGTCATAGATTTCTCACCCAAAATATGTGTTGCAGTCCTTGCTTCTGTACCTGTGGCTATAACCCTGTTCTTTTGTTACATTAACAGGATCATACCAGTGTAGGTATGGATCCTAAACCTATTCACTGCTGAGTAATAAAAAGTAGAGTAGACACAGAAACCCACGGGGGGAGAAACACATGATGTGAGTACTTGGCTACAACAAATGATTGTCCACTGTGGTGCTGTAGGGTCAGCACTGGACTGCAGACCACAAGGTCACAAGGTCAGCTATTCAAACTCACCAGCTGCTCCTCAGAAACCCTACACAGGGTCGCTATGAATCGGAAATGACTCAACAGCACTACCACCACCACCACGAGAAGCGGAAACAGACAAGGAAGGACCTCCTCCTAGAGCCACCACCTAATTTGGACATCTTGCCTCTTGAACTGTGAGAAAATGAATTTCTTTAAAGCCCCGCACTTGTGAAATTCTGTTAAGGCAGGACTAGGGGACTACAACACCCCTCTACATTTCAGCTTCTGTCTCTTGATGGCCTCCCATTCTCATTGTTAGATTTGTGCCTTTTTATTTCAGATGTCAGGAGGGAGGGGAACTCAATGGAGCTGCTCAGGCTGCTCTCTGGAGCCAGGTGTCACTTTCCAACCCTTACATGCCAAGATTCATAGAACCTTTTGTCCAGTCTTATCTCTAGAAAGACGTGTAAAGTACAAAGATGGCTTTCTCACCACTTCTCAACTGTACTTACAATTTAAGTGTTTTATTTTCCAGAATGTTTTCCTCTAAGTGGCCTAGAATCCCTCCCTTTAAGACACAAGCATGTGTATGTGTTCGTTCCTTCATTCATCAAATGCTCCCTGAACATCCCGGGGATGCTGTCAGTGCTCAGCTTTGGGGGGACAGATGTCACCAGCGGTCCCAGCACTCAAGCTATAAAGACACCAGATGCAGTGTCCAAGCCACCTCAGCTGAGAACTTGGCAGGACATCATCAGTGACTCTGGCCAGCACATGTGGAGTCGGGGCACAATTGGCCCTGGTGGCATTTTAAACCAAGACGGGAAATGAGATAGCCTTTTGGGGTCAGGAGAATCAGATAAAAGCTCAAAAAAGTTACAGACACAATTTGAGGCGGTTTCTGGACACCTTCTAAAATTAGGCTGAGAAGGCTGGGTCCATAGTAGGGTACTTGGGGTGAAGCCCACCTTGGAAGCCAGGATAGCATCATTTCAAGAAGTGGGCCTCAGAGTCTTCTCAGCAGGGTAACAAGTTTTAGCCTCTGAGTCCCCTTCCTGAAGAGCTGAGCTGGACAGAGCCCAGGGCCTTGAGACTGGAGTGGCGGAGAGTATGGGGAGAGAGGAAGATGGGGAGAAAGTGGGGGGCTGTGCTCCCATTAAAGGAATGGAAGAAGGATGGAGTCACCAAGGGAAGGGTACAGAGGCAGGTTAGATGCATGCAGGTGGGGAGACAGGGTGTGGAAGGGAGGGATATGGCCAGACTCAAGACAGAAGTGTGAAGGGGGAAGATAAGATGGAGATTGGTGAAAGAGGAGGGTGGAGGACCAGATGAGATTCGTGGAGGTAAGGGGAGCAGAGAAGTGAGAGGGGCTGTGCCCCCCTCTGAGCCTGTCGGCATCTCCTCCCTGCGCGTTGGTTTCCCGGGGGATGAGACTCCGCGTCTGCCCGCCCCCAATCTTTGGGCGAGGCTTCACGCAAGCTCCCGGAGCAGCGGATCCGGGCTCGGAGGTATTTTCCCCTTCGGCCGCGGCTCCAGGAGCGGCCTAGCGGGCCAGCTGTTCTCACCGAGCCCGTGGAGGGTAAGACCAAGGCAAAGGGATGCGGGCAAGCGCCGTGCGGGCCCGGGGGATGGAGGTGCCGTGCAGGGATCGGTGGGGTCCGGGAAGCACATCTATCACCCAGACCTCTGCGTCGAGAGCCTGTGTTGGAGGGGTCCAGATCTCCGACCCCGCAAGGGCTGCTAAGCAGGCGGATGGGGTGGAGGAAGAGCATGGGGCGGGGGGAAGGGGAAAGGACCATCTCCTGGTTCGGGCCTGGCGGGGGAGGGGCGTACAGCGCCCGGGTGGGGCCGGTTTGGTGTCACCAGCTGCAAGTCTTCCGCGACACCCACAAGGCACGAACCTCCGGCTCTAGCCTTACAACCTTCGTGCTGCCCGGCCCTGTGGCCTCCGAAGACGGACAGCTAGGATGCCGAGAGTCCGGGCGAGTCTGAGACCTCGTCCGCCAAATACAGCCCCTCCCCCATCATCTGTAACCAGAAGACACTTGCGTTCCCTCGGCCTCAGAGTGGCCTCGTGTGCGCTGACCCTCAGAGACCTGAGCAGACCCTTCGGTTCAGCGGGGAACGTCCTCCCCAGGCCTGAATCTGTCTGCAGGGTTAACCCCCTCCCTATTCTGCGACACCCTCCCTCTCCATGCTAAGCCCTCCCACCGCCATCCTTCCCTTCCAGACCCGGTGTCTGATGGTCAGGTCGAAGCTCCTCCCACTCCACCCCAACCCAAACACCTTCCAGAAGCTGGGGCTCCCTCTCCATATAAATTTTGCCCTCATTGATCCCCATAAAACCTGGGACGCCTCCCTTACTCCCTGCTGAGTCCCTGCCCCCAAACGCTGGACCCCTTGCCCCACGGCTGTGTCTCCGATGCCCTAGTCCAGCCCTCTTCCTCCATCTTTCTAGAAGCTGAGACTCCTTCCTCCTCCTCCTCCCCCGCAAACATGTTGTTGTTATGTGCCGTCGAGTCGGTTCCGACCCATAGCGACCCTGTATAGGGTTTCTGAGGAGCAGCTGATGAGCTTGAACTGCCGACCTTGCAGTTCAAACGGGTCTGTAGTCTGGCGCATGAACCCGCAGCGCCACCCCAGGTCCCTCTGTCCCCAAGCCCTGAGCCTGTTCTGCAATCCCCTCTTCCCACAGCTTCTGCACCACGAAGATGAACTGGACGGTCGCGACGTGCTGGGCTCTGCTGCTGGCCGCAACTTTCCTCTGTGACAGCGGCACGGCCAAGGG
>NW_006408623.1:10576145-10586095 GCF_000296735.1 Chrysochloris asiatica | reverse complement strand
GCGCGGCCCCGGGGACGGTGAGGACTGGGTTCCTGGCAACGGGACCGGCTCAAGCGTCTACAGCTACCGCGCGTGGACTTCGGGCTCGGGGCCCGCGCACACCGGTCCGCACCTCTGCCTGTCACTGGGCAGTGTCCTCGGAGCCCTGGAGTTGCTACGTCTCTAGGCCCGGCTGGGCTAGGGTCCTCCTGCCCCCAGCCTGGGCTGCACCTGCCGGCCCTTCTGGCCCTTACCGGAGGATACCATCCTAGTGGTGGAACCACAGCCCAAGCCCCACCTGGCCCTACCCTCTCTCACCTACCAGCGGTGGGGTCCCCTAGCCAGGAAGATGCCTGCTGTGGGGGGTACCCCTCAGCCTTGCCACCGACCTCCACCAGGGCTAACCTTACACGGGGGGCTCGCCCAGGCAGACCTCTTGTGAGGCCGGTGCTGACTGGCCTGGTTTAAGGGTCGCCTTTCCCTTTGAGCCGCCTCACCCTTGTTGGAACTGTCATCTTTGAACTTGACATTAACATTCCGGGATCAGAGACCCCACCTGGATTCGGAATGGCACCGCCCTGATGGTGTGGTCTGGGAGCACTGACCAGCCTGCCTCCCTGGGCCAAGCAAAGGGCTGTGCAGGGGTGGCCACGAGCTTTACACACAGACCTCTGCAAGCACAGTGGGTCTCAGCAACAGGCAAGTGCAGCCTATAGACACCAGTGGAGACAGAAGGTGGTGTCCCCGGGGCGACCGCAGCTCATGTGGACACCAAAGGACAAGGAGGATAGGGCACCCGAGGAGCAATGAGGAAACACCAGATGGATCTTTACAAGGATTCATCCCTCACTCTGCTTGTTTCGTGCCACACGGCTCCAACTGCCCACTCCTGGCAAAGCTGACACCAGCCTGGTTCATTTACTAATCACTGCCCGGGGTCTTGGCTGTTTTCTAAATCTCTCTGAACCTGCCATATAGTTTATTCTGAGGTAGGGTGACTGTGCAGTCAGCCTGGCCGCCCCAGGGCCAAGGCCCGTGCCTTGGATGCTCAGTTGGTGGCACCAGCATCCTCCAGGGGCTGCTGGGGCCCCCCGACCTTTGCTCTTCCACAGCTCACAGGGGGGCTCACGGTGGGGGGAGAGTCTAAACCTCAGCGTTTCTCTCCAGAGATAGGGGCAAGAAGCAGCCACCCCCACCTGCTCACTGCCAACACCCCCATGACTCAGACCCTAACCAGCCCAGAAGTCTAACATCCTTCCCTCTGAGAACTAAGAGGTAGGCCTGGGGGTGTGAGCTCTTCGTCTGGGGTCTGCAGGCATCCTGGGAGGCTTCCCCTTCAATCCAGGACACACATCACACACCAACCTGACTTGGTGAGCCTGCTCATTGGGGAGCACCACCACAGAGTTCTAGTACTTCCCAGCCTGAGTACGGCTCCAGCAGAAAGCAGAAGGCTCATTCAGTGTGGGTGCTCTCAGCTTCACGTCAGACGGTGCAGTGCACAGACGTGTACCAGACACAGGGAAACCTTGGGACCGCCTGGACAGAGACGAGTGTGGGAGGCCCACAGCACACTTGCTGCCCACAGGACCATCACCGACTGGACCAGGTCTCTCCCCACAGTCCACCTCCCCAGGACTGTCCCAGGTCAGGGACAGAGGTGCGTTGATGATTCTTGGCCCCAACACAGCACAACACAGAGACCCTGTAGCCCTTTTGTCAGCCGGCAGGAGCCACTGGTGGGTGACCCTGGACAAAGCCAGGAAGAGGTCTTCCCCAGGGGGCTAAAGGGAGGAGAGCTGCTCCTTGATTCTGCCATGGTCACTGAACACCTGTTTGTGTCCTTGTGCTCATTTAACAAGTGTGCAAATAAACCGCTCAGCTGGTGACACGACTCCTCATCTCTGGGAACCAGACTGGCATCTGAGACAAGAGCCTCCGTCACTGGCCTGTCCATGCCCAGAGTCTGTGGTGTGAGGGGCTTCATTCAACAGATGGGAGTCAGCAAAGACCGTCTTTCTAATTCATTCAGCTTTAATTCAATACAGACAACAAAGCCGTTAAGAGACATTGTGCATGAGTTGCACTGGGCAAGGCCACTGTCTGCCTGCAAGGTTCCCAAGATCCAGGCCCACAGCTGAGCTACTGCCTCCCATCTGAGGTCCAGGCCCCCTGACTTAGCCAGTGTCCCCGCTGCCCAAGGTCCAAGCTCCTGGCTGTCTTCCACAAGGTCCCTGAGGTCCAGGCACAGGTGCAGCTGTGACAAAGTTGGGCAGAAGCCAGCACAGCACCCTTTGCTGAGCTGAGGCTGGAGTGACAGTTACAGCCTGAGCCGAGCACCTGAGGGGGCCTGGGGCCACCCCGTGCCTCACACCTAGCAGACACATGGGCCCAGCTGGCAGGGCCACGACTGCGGTCAAGAGTCTGCGTCTGAGCAGGGGGGCAGGACATCCCGGTCCAGCATCACAGGGCCCAGCTGCCCACTGCGGAAGGCCTGAAGGAAGTGGCCAGCTGCCGCCGTGTAGTTGGGCTGCACGACATTCACGTTCCCTGTGGGCGGGATGGGGCAAGGAAGTACTGTCTGCTGAGAGGATTGGGGATCTGAACCACGGGATCACGCAGCAGTAGCAGGGCCAGCCCGTCCCCTCTCAGTGTCCTCCTGCCCACCCCCACCTCCATACCTCCTCCTCATTGGGGGGGTAGCCCAAGCTCCACCTGGGCCAGGACCCCGGAAGGTGGGGACACCTCACTCACCACTGCCCGTGAGCACCTTCACCTTCTGGGTCTTGCCCAACTTCACAGCCACCTTCTTAAGCACACTCTCAATGTCATCACAGGCGCCGGCCAGGCTGTAGTGCTGCACATACCTGCACACAGCCGCGGGTCACGCACCGTCAGGCCGCCGTGCCAGACGTGAACACAGCTGCGGCAAGGACGAGGCTCCACATCGTGGAGGGGGATGGGCCCGGGCTGTGTGTCTGGCTGAGTCTGTGGTGTGGCTGGAGTTGGGGGTGGTCCCCAGTGAGGGTGGGGCCCCCATAGTGAAGGTAGGGGTACAGCCCTGTGGAGAGGGTGGGAGTGGAGGCCTCGTGGTGAGGATCTGGGTCTGCGGTGTGGCTGGGGCGCAGCCCTGTGCTGAAGGTGGGCTCTGGGCAGACAGACCCAACAGGCAGACTGAAGCACAGTAACAGGGCGCCGGTTTCACCCGGAGAGATGGGAACAGCAACATCGCCTCTGACCCCGGATGCCACGAGCCCTAACCAGCTCACTCCCCAGCACAGGGAAGGCTGGGAGGGCGAGTTGCCACTCCCAAGCTCACACGGAGCTACGCTGACCAAGCTCCCGTGCACCAAGCCCCTGAGTGTCTGTACCAAGAGCATCTACTGTCAGACATCATCTCAGCACAGTCCTCGATGGAGCGTCTGAAACACCAAGGCTGGAAGCTGAGTCAGCAGTAGCCCCAGACGACCTCATGGGGAAAGAGGACCAGGCCCTGAGAAAGCCCCCAAAGCCTGCCAACTACAGACAGACGACTGCTGGATTTCCAGAAACTAACTGCAGAAAAACAAAGTCCAGGCAAAGTGACTGTAGTACAAATAAAGCAAAAAAAAAAAAAAAATCCATTTGAAATCCCACGTGATGAAAAACGGAATAGCAGGACCAGATAGCCTCCACATGCAAAATGACCAAAAAGGGGAAATGGGGCTGTTTTTGAGACCTGGGACGTCAGGCAATGAATGAAGGCCAGCTCCTCAGGCTCAGAATGCAAACGAGGTAAGGGGTGAATTCTGCCCCAGAATACATGTCAGTGTGGCTGAGCCTCCATCATCGGTCTGATGGAGTTTCCCTGATTTGTGATTACACTGTACCATCATCCCTAACCTCTGTGTTAATGAGGCAGAATGCACCCTACAGGATACGGCTGTATCTTGAGTCAATCTCTTTCGACAAGCAAGCAGATATCAGCGGGACCTGCTACCACCAGAAAGAAGAGTTGTGCAAGAGAGGAACACATCCTTTGGACCTGGGTTCTTGTGCTGACAACCACCTAGACCCAGGTTCTATGAAAATGACCTTTCCCAGAGCTTAGAGAAAAAGCCTTCTCCTCAAGCTAGTGTCCTGAGTTTGGACTTCTAGTGTCCTGAACGGTCAGAAAATTGTGACAGCTCAGCTCACTGATGGACGTCCAGGCTGTGGTACAGGCGAGGAGACAGGGAGAGCCGCTGCTCTAGACACATTAAGATAGGAAATGAAAAGCCATTCACACACACTATCTTTGATGAAGGATTTCTAACCAGAATACATAAAGAACTTACATGAGTGTAGGTCTGTCAGTTTGTCAATACTGTAGTGACTTCATGGTGCTGTGATTTGGGAAGCTATAACACCAGTATTTTCAATATCAGCAGGGTACACCCATGGTGGACAGGTTTCAGCTAAGCTTCCGGACTCACAGACTAATAAGGAAAGGCAGTCTACTTCTGAAAGTTTAGTCACTGAAAACCTTATGTCAGATAGCAGCAGAATATTGAAGCATGAGAAAGAGCCCCTGAATACGGTCAGATACAGTGGTGGAAGATGAACCCCTCAGGTTGGAAGGCTCTTAAATACAACTGGGGAAGAGCTGCACCCACTAAGTAGACTTGACCGTAATGATACGAATGGAATAAAGCTCTTGGGACCTTCATTTGTTGTTGGGGTACAACTCAAAATAAGGAGAAACAGCGGTAAACATCCATTAATAATCGGAACATGGGATGTACGAAGTAGGAATCTAGGAAAATTGGAAATTGTCAAAAATTAAATGGAACACATAAAGATCAATATCCCAGGCACTAATGATCTGAAATGGACTGGTGTTGGCCATTCTGAATCTATCACATGAGATACTATACCAGGAATGGCAAATTGAAGAGGAATGGTATCACATTCATCATCAAAAAGAACATTTCAAGATCTAAAAGTCCAATGTTGTCTGTGATGGGATAATATCCATACACCTACAAGGAACACTAGTCAGTACCACGATTATTCAACTTCACACACCAACTACCAAAGCCAGCGATGATGAGATTGAAGAATTCTACAAACTTCTTCAGTCTGAAATTGATCAAACATGCAATCAAGATGTACTCATAATTACTGGTGATTGGAATGCAAAGTCTGGAAACCAAGTAGAAAGATCAGTAGTTAGAAAATATGACCTTGACAATATTATCACATGACAAAATATCACATGACAGAATTTTGCAAGGTGAATGACTTGTTCAGTGCAAATACCTTTTTTTAAACAACTTAAAAGATGACTATATACATGGACCTCAACCAGTTGGAAAACACGGAAATCAAACTGACTATATCTGTGGAAACAAATAGTGGAAAAGCTCCGTATCATCAGTCAAAACAACGCCAGGTACTGGCTGTGGAACAGACCATCAATTGCTCATTTGCAAGTTCAGGCTAAAGCTGAAGAAAATTAAAAACAAGTCCACGAGAGCCAAAAGTTGCTAACCTTGTGGTTAGCAGTCCAGAGTTTATCCTACATCCACTAGTCTGGATAAAATTTAAAGACTGATGAAACCAAGTGTTGGCAAGGAGGAGCTAGAACTCTCATTCTCACCAGCAGGAATGGAAAATGATACATCCATTTTGGAAAATGACACAGAGAGGTCTAGGTTCTGGGCCTGGCAACGTTGTTTTCTCCTTCCAGATCCAATGCCTCCTCCTCAAACATGCTCCACCAGATCCTCAGGCAGGCCAAGAAACACCTGAGCTTGACCGTCTCTCCGCATTTACTAAAGCTGAGGAACCGGAGCAGCAATGGTGTCATGCATCTGGCATTGCTTAATCCAGATGTTAATTGAGACAGAAGGAATAACCCAGAACCATGGAACAAACTGGGTCCCAATGAACAACACAAGTTCTGCTCAGTGAATGTGGAGGACAGCAAACTGAAGCAAGAAGGCCCTGACTTCTAAGTGAAATGTTTTCCCTTAAAGCTTCTTAGAATGAAGATCTTCCAGAGCCATCTGCAGTTTCCCACTTAACCAGGAAATCTTTCTTCCCTCAATGAACGAGATCAGGCTGATGTATAGTGTTGGGATTTACACTGAATAATGTCTGAAATTTGGAAGAAACAGTTAAACAGAGGCCTGTCATCTGAACTGGCTACTCCACTCTCAGGTGTTTGTACATGTCCATACAAGACTGCTATATGAACACTCAACACAGCTTCAGTGAAAACAGTGAAAAACTACAAACAAACCAAATCCCATCCAGAGCAGACTGGGTAGAGACCGGGTGGACGATGCTCAGCAATGAAAGCAATGGCCCTTTGGTGCACTTAAAATGTGGGCTGAGGGGGAGAAGTCAGACAAGAAGAGAAACAAATACTTTCGTCCGTCTATGGACAACACAAAGTCACCATCAGTGACAGAGCCCAGGGGTGGCGAGGAAGGGCAACACGTCACCATTCGGATGATGGACGTGCACCCTGACTGCGGCGATGAGGTCAGGAGTGCGTACAGACAGACCTCAGGACGTGCTAACCCTTGTGTGGCTCAGACTTCAGTAACGCGCATCTCATTACACTTGGCCCAGAAGAAAGAGAAAGGAAGAGTCCGGCGTGACCCCCACCCGCTATCACTTACCCCAAGAGCTGGTGCTTGTTAAGGGTGTAGAGGAGATAGTCTGCGATGGTCTCCTGACCCACCAAGTGATCCAACACTGTTCCTGGATCCCAACAGCAGAGAGTGAGCCATGGAGCAGCTCAGCTGTGTGCACCCGCCGGGCCCCAGTTCATCTCTCCCCCTATCCTGTGTACCCGCCGCTGGGCCCCAGTTCATCTCTCCCCCTGTCCTGTGTACCCACTGGACCCTAGTTCATTTCTCACCCCCTATCCTGTACACCCGCCGGGCCCCAGTGCACCCCTCATCTAAGGCTTGATGCTAGCCAGCAGAGCAGAGCCCCGTGACTGTCCTCATGGCCCTGGGCACATCACCTGACCCTGCTCCGCATCTATCAAATGAAGAGGTTGAAGGCGCATCCCTCACAGGATGCTGAGGACCAGCAGGATCTGAAAGGGTTTCTGGCGCTCTCACTGAACCCACAGTGAGAGAACATTCCCAGCATTCCAGTAAGAGGAGTCTGGCAGTGGCCAGGGCCAAGGTCTAACTCCTCCCTGTCTAGGGGTCCCACATCAAAGCCAGCAGGCACACCCTCAAGGGGCAGGGTTTGGGACAGCTCACCACATAGAGCCAGCTTCAAGCCGGTCTCTACACTCTCGATCCGAGGCGACAGCACCCCAGGGGTGTCCAGCAGGAACACCAGAGGCCTCTCGGACACCTGTGCAGGAGGGAGACATCAGGCAGGGCAGCCTCTGCCCCGACAGTGCTCCGGCCCCTCCACGGAGTCTCTGGGTGGCCATGCCACCAAGGGCCAGATTCTCAATCAACAAGGAGGAAAACAAGGAATCCTGGGGTGGCGCTGTGGGTTAATGTGCCAGACAGCAAAGCCGTTTGAACTGCAAGGTTGGCGGTTCAAGCTCACCAGCTGTTCCTTGGAAACCCTACACAGGGTCGCTACAAGTTGGAATCGACTCGACGGCACTTCACAACAAGGAGGAAAACAAGGGCATTGGACCCACACAGTTCTCGTGTCGTCCCTCCCAAGAAGGGCACCAAGGAGGGGTTGACGCTTCAGAGGCCATGTGAGCCATTGGTCACTCAGCATCCCTGAGCCTCAAAGACATAGCCACATCACCTAACAAGTCCCAGCAAACACCCACCGTGGGAGGATGTGCTGCGGTCCCCAAAAGTGCTATACCTGGATCCTGGACATGACGGCTCTGGTGATCCCAGGCAGGCCGCCCACCCTGGTGGCTTTTCCTACAGGACACAGAGTGACCATCAGGTGTGGATGGAATCCACAATGAAGCACATGCATATGACAAGAGGATCTGACAGACAGACAGACGCATCAAAGCGGGCATTCCCATCCAGACCTCTCTCAGTGTTACCCAAAACCAGTTCACACAGGAGGTGCCGGGGGAGCAACAGCCAAAGCTTACTGCCCTGGACCAAGGAAGGTCAAGGCAGGCTGTCCCCTCCATGTGGTCACTTCCCAATGTGCTCTATGGGCAGAAGGCCACTCTGTCTCTGCCCAGCCGAGGGCCAGCTCAAGCAAGCAAGAGACCTGGTAACTCTGTTCTGAGCAGGACCAGGCAGTGACTGAGAGCGGAGGACAGACCCCTGTGGGGATTACAAGCACACCTTCCTGATCCTGCAGCAGGACAGACAGACACACAGCTCTCAAGACCACTGCTGGGATAGGACAGTATGTCATTTTAGACACATTTTCAATACATTCAGACACGCTTCTTAAAAAGTCAGCCTTCCTCCTAACAATCAAACCCCATCTATGTCATCATGTGGAGAATTACCTGAATCAAAGGGATTTAAATCAATGAGAAAAAAGGAAATCATCGAAGTCTAGAAAAGTCATCTTCCCATGAACATGCAAAGAGAAAAGGAACCATGTCCCCACACAGTCCTGTGTTAGACTGGTGAATGGGACAAGACACTGGGACATGCCCTTGTCCCCATCTTCTCCTAACACAGCCGACAGCCTTCACTCCTCCAGGAAGTGGGGCCCACAGTACCTTTCCTGAGGTGCAGCCGCCGAATGGAGTTGATGAGGGAGGACTTGCCCACGTTGGGGACCCCGATCACCATCACACAGTACTCCAGGTTCTGTGGGAGCCGGGCAAGTAGTCCCAATCCCACCCATACAAGGGAGCCTGCCCCAGGTTCTCCCTCAAGCAACAGGAGGGGCGGGTGATCCGTAATTCTCTCACCTCTCCTCGGTGATAGCGGCAGCTGTTCCCAATCAACTCCGAGACCATCGGGATGATCTGCAGGCAAACAAACCGCACAGACTGAAACCGGACACACAGACACCAGCACACACACCAGGACACACACACCGATACACATGCTATGATAGCAAAGGTCTCGTGTCAATGTGTCTGAAGACATCGTCACTGCCATGATGACATCTGCTACATACAAGCAAGCAACTGAAAGGAAGCTCCTTGGACATGTGGCCTGCTTCCACTAGACTGGACACTCGGACAGCCTGTTGGCTGGGTCTGGAGTCTGACTTGTCACCCACCCTGCGGTTCTTTGGACTTGAGCCAGCGGCCTGTTCTGTTGCCTGCTGATCCTGGCTGGACAGCTGACCCACAGACTGAGGACTTGCCCGTTTCTACAACGGTGTGAGCTATACCCAGATGTTGTTGTTGAGTGCCATTGAGGCGGTTCTAGCCCTAACAGTCCTGCATGGGATTTCCCAGGAGCACAGTCCTGGTGTGGTGCTGTGGCTTAAGGCACTGCAAAGTCTCTTTGAAACTCAAGCTCACCAGCTGTACCATGGAAACCCTACACAGGTCGTTATAGGTCAGAACGGACTCGACAGTACACAACAACAACATATACACATATGGAGCTCTGGGGGCGCAGTGGGTTAGGAGTCGGGCTGCTAATCTCACAGTCAGCTAGTCCAAACTACCAGTTACTTCTTCTCTGGTAAAGATTTACAGCCTCAGAAATCCTATGTGGGGCCGCTACGAGTTGGAACCAGTTCCACAGCATACCAGTGTGTGTGTGTGTGTGTGTGTGTGTGTGTGTGTGTGTGTGTGTGTGTGTGTGTGTGTGTGACTCGATAGATAGATTTTTGTTTTTGTTGTTAGCTGCCATCAATTCAGTTCCAATCCATAGCGACCCCATATAGGGTTTCCAAAGCTGCTAAGCTTGAACCACCGACCTTGCGATACAAACCAAATTTGCAGTCCAATGCATTAACCCACAGCATAAAACCAGGACTCCAGGTAGATAGGTAGGTAGCCACATACACACACGGAGTCCTGGTATGACACTGTGGGTTAAACTGCTGGACTGCAAAGTCGGTTTAAA
>NW_006408623.1:10573825-10575349 GCF_000296735.1 Chrysochloris asiatica | reverse complement strand
GCATCAGACACACAGGACACATCAGACACACAGGACACATACAAACACATACGACACAATCTCAAAGGTCTGCCGTTGTGGCACTTGGCCACTCTTCCAGCCACCTTAGAATAAGGACTAGGAACATCCAGTCGCCTTTCCATTTCTGTCAGAGGAACTGCCCGAGATCACAGGCAACACAGTGAGCCTTGCTTTACTTCCACACGCCGCCTGTGCTCTGTCCCCAAGGCTGCTGCCACACCAAGGTGGGGGTTGGTGGGGACACACCAGGCCCCTCCCACCAGCATGATGGGCAGACAGTTGCCCAAGGGTGGCTCCAATTCCTTCTAACGGGAACATGCGAGATTCTGCAGATATAACTGGGCGACACCCCAAACTTATACTCCTGCCCCAGGGCATGTGTCCAGTACCCAACTTCATACATGTGTCCCAGTGGCCGTGCTGAGGTCCCTCCATGCCTAGCACCTGCTCAGGTACAGAACAGAATTGACCTACCTGACTGACGTTCTCGTCCTTCACACAGTTGGTGAAAATGACATGTTTCAAGCCTTCTCCTTCTAAGTGCTGCAGGATTTTCTGAAAGCAACAAAATGTCTCCATTTTAAAAGCGAAATAAAATCATGGTAACTGTGTGGCCTGAGGCCTGGGCCCCATCCACACAGACCACAGAGCAGCCTCCAAAATCTCAACGATATAAACACTGTGGGGACAAGCATGATGACATTAAATGAATGAGACTGTGAACATTCAGTCCGTGGAGGAGCAGGGGGCCAGGGGCCAGTGATGGGCACCACTGTGGAAACCTCGGCCCAGACGCTCAGGGTCTAAGGACCGCGGCTCAGTGTGCCGTGCTTCCCTGTAAAGTCACGACAGCTTGGTTTACGGACATACGCTGAAACCCTAACACGTTGTAGAAAGAAGAGACACCGGCTTGAATTCACAAGATCCCAACACCCACTCTTATAAGGACAAGACCGACAAACAATTCAAAACGAACACTTCTCAAGTCTCCGAGCTTCCTTTGCATTGGGCCAGAGACCAGATTCAGCCGCTGGACAGCAGTCTGGTCTGGGGAGAGGCCTCAGCTGCTTTGGGCCTCATCGGTCACTTTGTGAGATGAGACTAAATTCACAGAGCCTGTGGTGTGTGGAGGGCAGCCAGCAGTGAGCCCAGTCTGCCCTGGGGTTCACAAGGCTGTCAAGCTGGTTAGCATGAGTGCTAAGTCTCCAGGGTAGACCGCCCAGGCCTTCAGGCTTTTGACAAAGGCAGCTACTTGAATTTAAACAAACGAATTAAAATCAAATATAATGTGAGAGCCAGTTCCCAGTGCTCATGGACCATGTGGCGGGTGGACAGAGTGGCTCCCCACAGAGCTGGCAGCACAGAGCACTGTACCCTGTACCATCCCAAGGGGGCGCACACATCCAACTGCCTGACATGCTGCTATGAGAAATCACACTGAAACACAGACATGAACACACACGACAAACGGGAGAAATCACAGTGAAACAACACAGACATGAA
>NW_006408623.1:10568203-10573444 GCF_000296735.1 Chrysochloris asiatica | reverse complement strand
TAGGTGGCCCAGAGAGATGTCGACATGTCTGAGAAAATCCCTCACCTTCTGCTCCCTGAGGTCTGCCAAGTCCATTTTGTTGAGGACAAGCAGATGCGGTTTGAGGCCAAGGGTCTCCTGAAACACAGGGTTGCGGCCAGAAAGGGGGATGTTGCAAAATTAAGGCTAAATTCCTTTGAAATGGCACCAGCCG
Organism: Chrysochloris asiatica; assembly: GCF_000296735.1. Lineage (NCBI taxonomy): Eukaryota > Metazoa > Chordata > Mammalia > Afrosoricida > Chrysochloridae > Chrysochloris > Chrysochloris asiatica. The sequence continues at coordinate 10,573,251 of NW_006408623.1, read as the reverse complement.
ATTGCTCGGCCTGTGCAGTCTGGCCCCACGCTCAGAGGCATCCTGTTTAGAAAGGGCTGACTGCTCCTCTGCCCAGGGTGCGCACTCTACTTCCTGTAGGTCACTAGGTGGTCACGCAGGGCAGAGGGCCAGCACACAGCTGCTCAGCAGTGGTAACAGCAAGACAAAGAAGAGCCAAGCTCTGCGAAAGGCTCCGTGTCTAGATGCAAGTGACTCGGGAAGAGCCGCCTGGGGTATCTCACACCCAGCAGCACCTCCAGTGAAGCCAGGGGCTCCAGGGTGAAACACCTCAGGTCCCTCCTTCCTTAAGCCAGACCGTTAGGCCTCATTTGGGGGTCCCACCAAGTGAGACAACCATGCAGGCAAGAAGGTCCTCTGCCCCTTCCTCAGCATATCTGGTTCATTCCATGAACAACTAAGGGTGAGACCCATGTTTTAAATGCCAATAACCAATGCAGGTGAGGCTTTGGGCCTCTGTGGGTACGTGCTGAGGCAGAGCTAGGACCAGACAGGGCAGTGGGAACAGAGAAGGTAACAGTAGCAAGGCTTCTGCTGACTCCCAGGAGAACTCCACTCCGTGGTTCAGGCAACATAGCAGGGAGCCCGCCCCCCATCTACAAAAGGATATCCGGGCATCATGGACCTCGATGATACAATCCACCAGCTTGAGGCTGCTCTGCATTTTCTTCAGCCCTAAGAAACAGAAGAAAGGCACCTAAGGGAGGGGCCCTGACATTTAAGGTAGATTTGATTTCAACTGAACCCTGGAGAACAACACACCACCGTCAGGAACCTAAACAGAATACACTAAATGGTAGCAACTACTTGCTGGGCGTCTCCTTTTGAGAGGTGTGTGGTCTCTGCCTCCTGGGGGGGGAGCATGTCACAGGGATGAAACACCACCCACAGAGCCAGCCCGCTCCCCCCCCAACTTGAGACTTGCCAGACTTTGGTGGAGTATTTTACCTCCAAAGGTCCTGGGCCTTGGTCACTGCTTTGCGCTCTAGCCAGCCCTAACCATCCACTCACACGCCTCCAGCACCAAACAGGCTCCTAACCAGGACCCCACAAACAACCACACTCTTGTCCCCACGTACACAGTAATACTGTCTCATTCCTAAGGTCCTACAACACCACAGCACTCACCACTTCCCCTTCCTACTGCTCCCACCAGCCAGCCTTGTCCCCTAGGATCCCAGTGCACACAAAGCCCAGGACGGTGGGAATGTGGTTGGTATTCATTGGATGAATCGGAGCTTCCATCCAGGAGGGGAGGGGCGTGGTGGATGAAGACATCATACATGTCTTCTTGGGGTCCGATTTGGAGAAAACGCTCAGATACTCCCACAGATATTTAGGGAGTGGTTGTGTGTCTAGAGTCTAACTCAGCAACCTTCGCAGGGTTTCCGAGGCTGTAAATCTTTACGGGAGCAGAAAGCCTCATGTTTCTCCGGAGAAGCAGCAGCTGGTAGTTTCGAACTGCTGACCTTGTGACTTGCAGCCCAACTCATAGCCCACTACTCTACGGAGGCAGAAAGACACGGCTCAAGGCGTGTTCTGCAGTGATAACACTTAGAGATTTTCAAAGTGTGTACACACCATTTCATTTAGTCCTCAAAATAACGTTTCGGTTGACAGCGGGTGCATAAACCATTAAATGCTCAACTACCAGTCAAAGGGTTGGCAGTACGAAGCCACCGGAGGTAGAATCTTTAAAACCCTGAGAAGCAGGTCTAACACCAACTTTTCAGAACAGATGTGAGCGCACAGTGGCTTGCACCCGGGGTTCAGGGAAGCATCGGGCCCCCGAGCCCCGCTACATCCCTGATCTCCAGGTCCTGAATCCAGGGTTAAGGGCTGAGACTCCACCCAGCAGCCCCAAGTCCCGCCCGCAGGAGAGCCGGCAGCCCGGAAGGAGAGGAAGCTGGGGACGCTGCCGCCTGCCCAGCGCCTCACCCTTGGCCATGTGCCCCGGGAACCAACGCGCCACGTCGCGGCCGCCCAGAGGGAAGTTCTCCCGCCAGGTTGCCCGGACGGCACTGCACAGGGCGCGCGAAATCAGTCTCATGGTGCCGCCGTCCCGGAAACGCCGGAGCGGCGCAGCGGGCTGCTTCTGCAGCGTACCTCCTCCGCCCGGCCTGAGCCCGGCCACTGGGGTTCCGGCGCTCAAAGGTTCCGTACAGCGGTCTGCGCCTGCGCACAACAGTCCAGGGGCCCGGTCCTCGGAGCCCGACTGAGAGCGGGACCCGGGGCCTCTGGCCCGAGACCTCGTGCGTCCGGACCGTGGACGTCCTGTCCTTAGGTGTCTACGATTATTTAAATAATTATCGACTTATTAGGATTCATTAAATTCAAAAATCTTCGTTCTTAAAATTTATCCTGAGCCACAGTTTAACAAAACGGAGACCGTCAGCTGTCCATGCCTGGTCCGTTTTACAAACTTGGTTAGAGACTAAAGGATTTTAAATTTTATTTAAAAAATATAAGACCTTCTAACATAACTATGAATGTGGTGGTGCGTACAAGGGGAAAATGATGAAAACGTCTTAGATCTTATCAAACATCTTTAAGGCAAGGAGTAGCAGCGCCTGGGGCTCAGGACAGTCGCAGGGTCACGTGGCAGAACACAGCGCACAGAGTCCTGGTGTGGTGCTGGGGAGTAAAGCACAGGGCGGAAGGTCGGCAGTTCATGGGACCCCTATACAGGGCCGCTACGAGTCGGCACCGAATCGACAGCTCTTAACAAGTTCACAAAAGACAAATGCTTTGTATCCTACCGTGGGGAGTACTCTGGGATATTAAAAACTCAGGGGCGGCTGTCTGCGGTACAGCTGTTTGGCTTTCCATGTGCAGAAGAAAAGTGTGATGAGAATCGAAAATGCTTGGAATCAGGTGGTCCCACGGACTAATGGCACATGTGACTCTGCAGCCAGACCGAGATGATGCTCAGCTACCACCACCAACAGCTGGGAAAGGTGCATTCCAGATAGAGTGGCAGAATGTGTGGGACAAAACTGAAAACTATATTTTAAAAAAGAAGACTGGGCTTACTGGTGAGAAAGAGGCTGGAGGAACCTGAGAGTGTGGCTCTCCGCCACCTTCAGTTCTGGAAAGGAACTCACCCTCCTGGCTCAACCTTCAGCCCAGCAGCAGATAAGTAAGCATCTAGGGGGACCAACAGCATTAGTGAGGTGTGCTCACTATGAATGACGGGGCAGTGGGTATGAATGACGGGGCAGTGGGACAGTCAGTCATTCAAATTCAAAAGGGCAACATGCACCTAAAGACAAAGGTAAGAAGGGATGGGAGGGTGGGTGGAACGGAAGTAGGAACCACAGGTAGTAGGAACCACAGGGAGTAGGTACCACAGGGAGTAGGTGGGAGGACTGTTGTTCCCTGGAGGGGGTCACAGTCATTGAAATGAAGCAAAGTGTTTGATTTGTTGAGTGTAAAACTGATGAGCTTGTCTGTAAGTCTTCACTATATTCACAATAAAGTTTTTTTAAAAGGATCATTTTCCGCCAGTGACTCGGATGTAACAGATGCACCCTTTTCAAATCCTTGCTGCATTCTGCTAAATTAACCTTGCTAATTTAATACATAATACAGCAAACCTGAAATTCTCTGACGTTCCAACAGTTCCAACTGTCAAACTTTGACTTACGTCAAGAGTCTAAGCAATTACTCAACCACACGTTAAGTGACAAAGCTTTACTCTGATGAAGGGATTGTTGTTAAGTACTGCCAAGTCAGTTCCAACCCATAGCTACCCTGCTTGGGGTTTCCAAGGAGCAGCTGGTGAGCTTGAACCACTGACCTTGCAATTGGAACCGACTTTGCAGTTGAGTGCATTAACTCACCTGCAGCATCCCAGGACTCCTGAATGAAGGGGTTGAGAACCTTCATATCACCAAGGGCCATTTGGATATTTATTACATCATTCAAAATTGTCCTATTTTAATCAAAATTACCAACTTAAAAATTAGCCTGCTGTCTAGATGGGTCTGGTCAAAAGAGATGGGGATAAATGAAATGTGGATGGGTCTCTTGTGATACAATAGTGAATAACTGTTATCAGGACTGCTTGTGAGGGTTGGAAATGTAAAGGTAGACGTTTTGTAGCAAGGAGGGGAGTGATTAACTTTTCAGTCTAGGAGCGGAGGTCCCTGGGACCATCAACGGAGAAGAGCGGAGAGCAGGACCCTACCCAGAGAAGCAGTGATGCCTGAGATGGAGGCAGAGACGATGACATGGAGCAATGGAGCAGCTGGGGACTTTAGACCCAGAGAGGGAGAGGGGCTGTGTTCTGACGACCGAAATGATATACGATAGGATGAATGTAAAACTAATGTTCTCCCATGTAAACTATCACATAATTCACAGTAAAAAAAATTTTTAAAGATTCTTATGATTCAATAGTAATTATCATGACTAATTGCGACGGTAATAATTGTAGTTTTGTAACCAAAACGTAGTAGTTAATCTTACAGTCCAGAAACAGAGGACCCTAGGACCATCAAGGGAGAAGAGCACAAGCAGAATGCGGGACCTTATCCAGAGAAGTCGTGACACCAGAGATGAAGGCAGAGATGGGGACATGGAGAGAGGGAGCAGATGAGATTCAAGGGAAGAGAGGGACTAAGAGGCGGCAGCCAGGAGGCAGACTTGCAGAATGTGCCCTTTGATGGTATTAAATTATTATATATGCCTGAGTGTTTCAAAAAAAATTTTTTAAGAGTTAAAGTGAATAGACAGAAATACTATTAACTAATGGTACATGGAGGGGATTACAATCATTGTAATGAAACAAGGTGTATGATTTGTTGAATGTAAAACTGATGATCTGCACTGTAAACTCTCAATCCACAATAAAAACCTTAAATTTTTTTTTTTTAACTTAGCCTGCTCTATTTGGTCATTTAATTACCTCACCGCTAATGTGATGGAGCTCTGGTAGCGTAGTGGTTACGAATTGGGCTGCGAACCTTAAAGTCAGCGGTTCGAAACTACCAGCTGCTCCGCGGGAGAAAGATGAGGCTTTCTACTCC
>NW_006408623.1:10561634-10567398 GCF_000296735.1 Chrysochloris asiatica | reverse complement strand
ACAGAACCAACAGATCTGTGTTGGAAGAAGTGCAGCCAGAGTGCTCCTTGGAGGCCAGGATAACCAAACTTCATCTCTCATACTTCAGACATATTGTCAGGAGGGACCAGCCTCTGGAGAAGGATATCATGTTTGGTAAGGTGCAGGGTCAGAGAAAAAGAGGAAGACCCCCAACGAGATGGATTGGCCAAATGGCAGCATCAACAGACTCAAGTGTGACAATTGTGAGGCTGGCCCAGGACCTGGCAGTGTTTCATTATATTGCGCATAGGGTTGCTATGGCACCTAACAACAAAGTTTCGAATGCCTTGGGCTTAGGAGTCCCTGTCCTCAACGTGGGGGACAGGAGCTGGTACTTCCAGGCTGGCAGGGAGGTGGGGTTGGGTGAGGAACCAAACCACCTCAGACACCTGTCCACCCCAGATCCCTTCCAGGGCCTGGGTCTTGCAGCCTCCCAGTGGTGTGTGGGCTGGTATCACCCTCAATGGAAGCAACTTTCCATTCACGATAAAGATCTTTGGACTTACAGGCCCTTGCACTCTTTCCCGGACCAGGGGCTGAAAATGAGAATACCCAACCCAAATCTAGTGCCATTGATTCGGACTCAGAGACCCCACAGGACAGGGCAGAGGTGCCGCGGAGAATTCCCAAAACTGCTTTACAAGAGCAGCTGGTCAACTCAAGTGCCCAGTGGAACATCTCACACACGGGGCCACCAGGCTTCCTGACCTGAAACTGAAACCCTACTCAATTTTACATCTCTCCTGTGAAAGCCCACTCCTCACTCACAGACAAGCACAGCTACAAACCTCCAAGTCCCAGTGGGTCTACAGAGGGACACTAGCTGGTGCAGTAGGACTGGAGACCAGGGAACCCTGGGGAGTGGCATTTGAATGGAGACTAAGGGATGAGAGGGAAGGAGCCACCTGTAGACTGTGGACAGATGTGCCTGTGGGCCTGGAGAGGAGGCAGGCCAAAGGCCCCTCCTCCCAGCACTCTGGTGTCGTGGGTTCTGCTGGACCCGAGTCCCTCTGCCAAGGCCCAGACCGCACAGGAAATTGGACTATGGCCTGAGAGCAGGTGAGAGAGGGCTTCGGACTTCAGAGGTGGGAGCCTGGCCAGTGACTGCTGTGGTGGGTGGGCACACACACTGAGCAGCATCACTCCCTGCAGGAATCTAGGCTCTGTACCTTCTCTGGGAGCCCCCCCAGACACACAGGGTGCATCTCCCTGCAGGAATCTAGGCTCTGTACCTTCTCTGGGAGCCCCCCCCCCCAGCGCCCCCAGCCTCCCCAGCAGCAGTGGAGAGTTGTACAGAAGTGCAGAATGAAAGCCCTGTGGCTGTCGCATTGAGCCACACTCCAGCATCCGGTAGCTGTGAATGACGCTGGGCAGCTGCTGAGTGATGGAGACAGGGAGACGGAGGTCAAAGCACTGGGTGGTTTCAAGGGCACAGTGTGATGGACGACAGGGGAGCTGAGCCTCGAACCCTGAATGCCCACAAGCTCCCCACTGCTCACTCAGCCCCTCCTCTAGACCCTCCCAACTAGAGCACTGCCCACCTCGCACACTTGCCCATCTCCCCTCTTAGCGGTGCCCATTGGTCCCCACCAACATCTGCCCATGAACGAAGGGGCAGTGTGTCACATCCAGCAGCAACAGGAAGTCCACGAGTGCAGAGAGTCAAATGAGGGGCAACCGCAGGATCTGAGTACAGGGACAGCGCACTGATACAAGATCAAGGCCAAGAGCGGTGATTCTGGTGCAAGGAGACTTCAGACTCAGCAAGGGCTCAGCCCTGTTAGCCTCCAGAACAGACGGGAGAAAAGAGAGTAGTGAGCCCTCGCTTCCCCCAGGAGAGGAGGAGCCCGAAGTCTGGAGCTGGGCTGGTTGGAAAGGAGCAGCAGCAAGATGGCCGGCAGCAGAGCCAGCTGGGAGGGCCTCAGGGCCTGGGCTGTGGCGGCTGCCCCTTGGCATCCAGCAGGCTGATGAGCCGGTCAGCCTCCCGCCGCCCGGACAGCAGCGCCCCATGCGTGGTCGAGTAAAACGTCCGGTGTGTGGCTTCCCCAGCAAACAGGATCTGGAGTTTCAAAAGAAGGGCCAGGTCACAACCACATGCAATTTTGTTTTCCACTTAATCCCGCATCCCTATGTGAACACAAGACAAAAGCCAGGTAACAGTATTGCCACAAATAACACCACCAGTGGAGGGAGCTACAGAGAACAAGAAAAAGCTCTTGAAATGTAAACATGAAAAGCAAAATTTAAAATCAACAGCAGGTTCGCAAATGGTGGAGCAAAAGGAACAGAGGTGGAAGTTACAAGAATACTTGAGAAAAACAGACAAGTCCAACATCTAAACTTCAAAAATCCCAGAAAGAGAGAAATGGAAAAAACACTGGAGGGGAGGAGATGGAGCCGATATTGAAGAGAATTCCCAGGTTACGTCTCCACAGTCACAGTGGGCCAACAGCTCAGCACAGGATGAGCGCCCTCTAGGGTGAACGTGGAGAACAGTCACGAGTGGAGACGCACCACAGGCGTTAATACAGACACAGAGGTTAACAGCATCAGATGCAGAGGCAGCTCTCCACCAATGCTGCCGCTTAATACTTCGTCTGTCAAGTTTCCTAAGATATCTAAAAACTCCCAGATGATGTAAGAAGGAAAGCAACTGAAGGCTCTGGATTTCCCGACAGCAACACTGGAGAATGACTTCAAACCCGAGGGTCATGGTTCCCAAGCTGGAATCGTCACCCAATATGCAGTTTGTATCTGGCTGTGAATTTGTTGACATCCCTCCAATAGAGGGGCCCTGGTGGTACAGTGGTTAAGCACTCAGCTGCCAACCAGAAGGTCAGCGATTCAAACTTGGTTAGTGAACGCTGTGGCCATCTGTTTAGAATGAAGATGACATGCAGCCCTACTGGGTCATCCTGAGTCAGAAGTGACTAAGGTTAGGGCCTGGACTTTGAAGCAGACTCACCTGCATGGACCCTACGTCACCACTTCCTTAGTCTGGGGGCGCAGTAGGTTAATAGTTGGGCTGCTAACCTAAAGGTCAATGGTTCAAACCCAGCAGCTGTTCCATGAGAGAAAACGGAAGCTGCGTATTTCCATAGTTGCTCTACTCTCCTACAGGGTTGCTGTGAGTGAGAATCACTCAACAGGAGTAGGTCTGGAGGGTTTTTAGTTTAGCTATGTGAACGAAGCCCTGGTGGCACAACGGCCAAGCACTCGGCTGCTAACAGAGGTTAGCGGTTCAAACCCACCAGCTGCTCCATAAGAGGAAGATGAGGTCATCTGTTTCCATAAAGATTACAACCTTGGAAACCGTATGTTGTGTTCCAACTCACATGGACCCTGTCTAGGGTTTCCGAGGAGCGGCTGGTGGGTTTAAACCACCAACCTTGCAGTCCAGTGCATTATCCGGCAGCACCACACCCTATAGGATGTCCTATAAGATCACCATGAGATGGAATTTCCTCCTACAGAAAGGAGGGGCTGTGCCCCATCCCCTTGGGTCGGGCAGGCTGTGTCTGCTGCGGCTCCCACACCACAGACACCTCGGGCTGCCATTCTGTGAGGGAGCCACACAAGAGGCCGCACATGCTCGAGGCCCGTCTTCACATTACCCAATCTGACACAGACTGAGTGAAGGAATTCCAGATGGTTCTACAACCCTAGCTCTGAATCCCCCCTCCTGCTGCAGACATCACAGAGCAGAGACAAGCTGTCCCCACTGTGCACACCCTGAATGCCTGACCTAAGAAAGGGACTGTCCCACCACTAGGCTTGGGCACTTGGTATGTAGCAGTTGGGTCTGGAACACTGTCCGGTGTAAGGAGAAAAGACGTTTTCAGACATAGAAGGGCTCTAAAACTTGACCTCCTACACACCCTTTCTCAGGAAGCCAGCAGGGTAAACGCTCCAGGAAAGCAAAGGCAGAGCTCTTTGACTGGAATACAGGAAACAGGGTCCAGAGCACGAACAAGGAAGAAGGAATCACCAGGGTAACAGCTATGGAAGAAGATCCCAGGATGAGGGCCAGGCCCAAGACACAGAGCTCCAGGCAGGGAGGCGACCGGTGCCAGCTGTGTCTGCAAGAATCTGGACAGACAGACAGAGGTGCAGACTGCTGGGGGCAGGGAACTCATACAGCACACAGAAAGCTAGTCAAGCCCACACACTCGTGACAACACATGCTTGTGAACCCACGCTTACATCCCACACACAACCATGCTCTCATTCTCTTCACAGTCTCACACACTCAGACACCCACAATGCTACACACTCACGCGTGTGCTCACACACGTGTACACTCTCTCCACAGTCTCACACTGAACCACACCAACATATACTAACACACTCAGATACACACAACCCCACACACTCAACACTCACGCGTGTGCTCACACACGTGTACACTCTTCCTCATTCTCACATTGAACCACATCCACGTACACTCACACACACAACCCCACACAGTCACACACACACTCACACCCAGACACACTCATTCTCATACACTCACACAATCTCACACACACTCACATACACACGAAGGAGTAAGGAACGAACACGGCCCCCTCACAGCACAGGTGCAATGAATGTTTCCAGGGTAACAAGACAGCATAGCGCTGCCGGGCTACAGAACCCAACAGGTGAAGGACTCGGGGAGAGGAGGAGCAGGGGAGCTGGGAGCTGCAGAAGGCTGAGAGATGAAGAAAGCCGAACATTCTCTTCCATACTCGGTCAGTAATACCTGCAGCTGAGAATCCCAGAAGTAGCATTACCAAACAAGCAAACGAAGAAGGCTCTGAGACTGCTGGGAAGCTGAGCACCGGCGGACCAAGGCGCTAAGTGTGACAGTAACGCGGGTGGTGAGTTCGAGTCTGACATGTCTACAGATGAACTGATGTCATGTACAGGCTCCACGTGAAAGCAGTAAAGGGGATGTTAGTTGTGGTGAAGGGGAAACAGGACTCTTGTGAACTGACAACTGGGGACGTTGAGGGACACAAAAGTCCCATCTGCTCTTGGTCACATTTGAAGTTTTCCCCAATAAAGTTTATTGTGTTTTTTTAAGTGGCAGTATGAACATCTTACTTAAAGATATAGTAACTGTAGAAACAAATCAGCTAAAAGAGCAGGTGTTTCTAGGGCGAGGAAAGGGTGCCCCACCCCCACCCCCCACCCCCGGGCCTGCTGAGCTTTGGTTTGGTTTTGTCAGGCAGCACTGCATGGGTATTTAAGCATGTGCACATAAAATGTTGATAATATGTTTTAAACCTCTTAATTTCAAGAAGATATTGGATACTGAGTCATGAGGTCCAGCCCCCTGGCAGCCCCAGCAACCTCTCAAGGAGCCTTTCCTAGTTTTAGGGTTAGGGTGCCACCCTACCTGGGCCTCCGTGTTGTCTCCAGGGAGGGGCTGAGCCAGCAGGTCGATGTCGTCCCCAGTGCTGCCCACGGCCACATAGCTGTAGGAGCCCCGGGTGTAAGGGTCACTATGCCAGCAAGACCGTAGCACGCTCCTGGGTGCAGGGAGCTGTGGGTTCCCTGATACAGAGACAAGCCCGTTAATACCACACTTCCACCACATCTGAAAATCCTCCTGTCTCTAAGCAGTTTCCGAAATGAAAGGGAAGAAACCAAGCCCTGTCCATCCCATGTGCTTCAGTAAACTACATGCAACACAGACAAGAAGTGCACGCTGCTGAGAATGGCCAGCTACACACTGCAGCAGGCAGACGGGTGGTCC
>NW_006408623.1:10554369-10561339 GCF_000296735.1 Chrysochloris asiatica | reverse complement strand
GGAATGACCAGTCACACACTGCAGCAGGCAGATGGGTGGTCCCGGCCAGCCGTGTACCCGGGACGTGCCTGGAAAACCCAGCTGAGCACATCGCATGCACTCTGGTTGCAGATTTTGAGAAAAGTAACACACAGTGTTCACAGAGTGCTGTGAGTTTCCTGGAGACAAGGACTGGGGGGGCCACCCAGAGATTCAGAGAGCCACATTCAGCTCTTCTCTGTGCTGAACAGTTTTGTTCCCCTTCAGAGAGCAGCCCCCAGGACACAGGGCAGCGGCTCTGAGACGGGGTGAATACCTGTCATCCTCCGAAGGACCCGAGTAAGAGACTGAAGCACCTCCTCATCAGACAGGGTCTCCATAAACTCTGACTCGAGCCCAGCAATGAATCCACAGAGGACGTGGCCAGACCTGTGGGAGAAAGGCCATGGGACAGGGCTGGGAAGAACCAGTGACCATCTCAGGGCTCCCTGACAACCCAGTCCAGGTTTTCAAGTGCAGCTTCAGATCCCAGGGTTCCGGAGACCTGGTGACGGGTCTACAAGGCCAGAACCATCCTCCTACCATTAAGACAGTGCTTTCGAATTCCACAGTGTTGGCATTTGCACTGACAAGCAGTGTGGGAAAAACTACTGCCTCTAGCAGAATCAAGGTGGTGGCCCCAAGTCATGCTCACAGGTGCTGAGTCCTTCAGGACCACAAACATGCAGTGAAGAACAAAAAGGGCCAAACTCACTGAAGAGAACGTCCCTCATGAAGAAGAAAAGAGTGATCATTTTTATTACATGTCGAGCACGTCTTTCCAACTTTCCGTGTGATGCAGTGGGAAATCCCACCAAGCTTGTGTACCACAGACCGGCAGAGTCGCCCTCCCTGGAGACAAGCACAAGTGTGGTGGTCTGAGTTGCCAGTGGATGTAATCACTCCTGATCCCTAGATGCTTTGCTTTTTAATCTTACCAGAAACATCAATCTGTCCGTCCTAAATTAGTCATGGAGTTGTGTTCTAAACCAGCCCCTAATTCCATATACGCTACTACGTTGACCGATTAGGCCCAGCAATTTAGTGCTCTGTTTGTGGGTCTACAACTCCATTATAAACAAGGATGCTGTTGTTGTTGTGTGCTGTGGAGTCGGTTCCGACTCATAGCAACCCTGTACAGGGTTTCTGAGGCTGCAAATCTTTATAGGAGCAGAAAGCCTCATCTTTCTCCCACGGAACATCTGGTAGTTTCGAACTGCTGACCTTGCGGTTCGCAGCCTGATTCGTAACCACTACGCTACCAGAGCTCCTGATAGAGAAGGCATTTTGCTCAATTACTACATCACATTTAAATATTGCACACCCCACCCCCACCCCAGTTACAGACAGACCCATGAGTCAGCTTTCTTCTGTAACGTGCACTGCCCAGCTTCCTGTGGACTCTCAGTGAAGGATCTCCTTACTGCTTCAACGTGCCTTTCCATCTATTGTCATGCACTAGGTCCTGACCAGCTGCGTGCAGAAATCTTACGTCTGTCTCATGGGGGTTAGAGTCTAGGTGCCTGTTACCAGGGCCACAGGGTGCACCTGTGGAGTCCTCCAAAAATACACTGCAACCAACAACCACACCATGGGCCTTCTAGTGAAGGCCTAAGGACGCCACACACTCAGTTCTTGCAGACAAGCTCGAGAGGCACGCTTACCCAAAGGTGGGCAGAACAAGAAAGCCAAAAAGCTTCCTGACCCAGGTGTCCTGTAGGTCGGCTGCAGCATCCTCGAGCAACAGTGCATCTTCCCACACCAACTGCATGCTCTGGCAGTCCGCTTCCCAGAATGGCTCCTCAAATTCCAGGAAGATTTTATTGTTGGTCCCAAAACCCATTTTCCTGATCGCTTCTGCCTTTTCAGAGGGCAGTGGCGGCTGAAAGAAGGTGTCCATACGTTCTTTAAGAAAACCTGGAATTCACAATTGGACTTGACTTAACCACATGAAGCTCTTAAACTGAATTCCAACCACCATGAACTCCACCTGTGCCCCAGTCCACAGAGTGGAGGAAGAGGCTCTTATAGATGTCCAGACACCAAAGCCACACCCTCCTTCAAAGACCCTCCAGCCCCCATTAATTCCACCTAAGCCTACTAACTCCACGGCCCATAGGAGGCAGACATGAGGACGGCCTGATGACCCGCACAATGGTGGAGGGAGACAGCACACACTGGGCCTGCAGGTCAACAGGGACGATAAACGTCATCACCCAAACTGTCAGCATTCTGAATGTTTTCTCATTCTCAGCCTCTGAATGCCACCGTAATAAGAGTTAGTCTGACTGCTTACAAGCTTTCAAGGGGGAGCCTAGTTCCAGAGGGTGTGGAGGAAGGTAGAATCTCCACTGAGTGGTTTCCAATCTGTCTGGGTGGGGCTGATGAAACGAGATGGGGATAGCTCTCACATGGCACAATAGTGAATAATTGTTATCAGGACAGCTTGTGAGGGTTGGAAATGTACAGGTAGATGTTTTACAGCAAGGAGGGGAGTGCTTAACTTTTCAATCTAGGAGCAGAGGTCCCTGGGACCATGAAGGGAGAAGAGCGGAGAGAGGGACCCTACCCAGAGAAGCAGTGATGCCTGAGATGGAGGCAGAGATGATGATGTGGAGAGATGGAGCAGCTGGAGACTTTAGATACAAGAGAGGGAGAGGGGCTGTGTGCTGACGGCTGGGGGACAGACTTATGGGGTGTACCCCATAAGTTTGACGATGCAGCGAGGGGATTGTAATCATTGCAATGAAACGCTAGGATGCATGTAAAGCTGGTGTTCTCCCATGTACACTCTCACATAATTCACAATAAACACTTTGAAAAAATAAATAAACTTATTACTATTAAAGCTAGCTCCGGTAGCGTAGTGGTTACGAATCGGGCTGCAAGCCTTAAGGTCAGCAGTTCGAAACTACAAGCTGCTCCACGGGAGAAAGATGTAGCTTTCTGCTCCCGTAAAGATTTACAGCCTCAGAAACCCTGTTCAGGGTTGAAACCGACTTGATGGCACTTAACAACAACAACAACAATTACTATTAAAATTTTAAAAAACAGTTAGTCTGGAGCCTAGTTACACCTACATGAAAATCAATCTGCGTGACAAAAAGTAAATTTAGCACACAGCAAACTGGGATGAAAGACTCGTGTTTGCAGCACACATGGTAATGACAACCTTCTTAAGTCACTAAGGAAACGGTGACCACACAATCAGTAACGAAGCAAAGACTATCGCCAGACCATGCAGATGTGCAGAGTGGGCACTCTAACGGCCACCTCCAAAGGCAGTCCCATCGGTCCAGGTGGCAACCCAGCACTTTCCAGTATAGGAATGGACCGTAAAAGCATCTTCACACAAATGTTCTCAAATGTACAGAATAAACACTGTGTAAAATGAAGACAACCTAAATTCCCATCTATGGTCATTAAAGAATAACATGTACATGCAAGAGGGCGCCATGTACCTGTAAGAAAACAATGTGGCACATGCAAGTATCAACATAGTTCTGACAGTGTATCTACTGATTATATCCCCAAGGATGAGCATTTAGTAAGTACACACCGCAAAAAATGAGTGAATGAATGAATGAATGAGTAAACATCATTAATGCCAGAAGCTAAAAACTACAGACTATAGCAGACTTTGTTGCAGACCATGTAAGACTAATCAGAGGTTCGAGGCCCGCTAGGGCCGAGTGTAACAAATGAGGCCACTGGCAGTTAATGGCAAATTGCTTTCATATTAATATTCAGGTATATATATTAAATTAATACACTGGAGCCTTTGACAATCCACAGATAAATGTGATATTTTCCTAAAGCCAAGACTGAAGGTTGTAAGGTTAAGCATTTCTCCAAAGGATTAACTGAAAATGTCTTAGCTACTTCACAGCTCTTTGTTCTATAGACAAAGAACCCATCCTCCCTAATCCTTTTCCAGGTGCAGCCCATTCACCTGGGCGTCTGGAGTCCTCCTGCAGACCTGGCTCAGGAAGCCAAAGCAGCAGGACTCCACCCAAGCTTTTGTCTTTAACTCTCACCTTCCCCCAACTATGCTCAGGGGCTATAGATATGTTAATTGGGCCTGAGAATCCAAGTTGCTGGCCTGGGATTCGAACCAGTGAAGTACTATGTAAAGTTACCTGAATGTCTGGAAAAGTACTGATGTTAGCTGTACCTTGCCTAAGTGTCTCCCAGCTTGGTGTGAGGCTCCTCCCCTGAATAAAGCAGAGGCCTGGGCCTCCCCAGGTGGCATTGCTGGTTGGCAGGCATAGAGTAAAGATAGCAGTGCATTACTGGTTGGCAGGCATGGAGTACAGATCAGTGCATTGCTGGTTGGCAGGCATGGAGTAAAGATCAGTGCATTGCTGGTTGGCAGGCATAGAGTAAAGATAGCAGTGCATTACGACTGGCAAGGCATGCGCTTCAGCATGCAGGGTGCACAGTCCAGCCTTGCAACCATACTGCCTGTTTAGCTAACATGTTCACTATGCAGGATATTACGGCCTTTGTGGCTGAGATGTTTGCAATGCAGGATCTGCCTGATGCCAGTCCAGCATTCACTCTGGCTTCGGAGTGTCTCTTAGTCTCTCTCTTTGTCTCCTTTTGTGTATTCTGGATATATATGAATCGCCGTCAGGTATCCTCTCCTCGTGAACTGAACCCCAATGTCGAGGCGGGTCCCCGACAAGACTTAACCTGCAAACATGGACAAAAATGCATGAAGCAGAGAAGCAAAGCAAACCCGGAGCAGACTAAAGCATCTAGTACGATTCTGTTTGTGGGAAAGGAGGTACACTACGTAGCCGGGCCACATGTAACCCAACCGAAAACAAGACAAAGCTCGGCAGCCACTGGCCTCCCTGGGGTAGCAGCTCTTCAGTTTTCATCTTTGACCAAAAAAAAATCCAATGTCGGCTCTGACACTGGTCATTTTGTGAACCTGCAATCCAATCTAACTGCTTCACCCCGACATTTGCACTGGCCGAGCAGGGAGAGTGACAACATGAGAGAAGGTGCCCAGGCAGGGGACGTGCCTGCGTGACGCCCTGTGGAGTCAGTGGTCAGTAAGAGGCAGCTACTAGTCTACCACCTCCACACTTTACCACATTTCCAGTGTCCACCCCGAGGCTTCTAACTGTAACCCCATGCACAGCTAATCCTGACACCTGATCCTCTTCCCATCACCAAGACGGAGAGATGTTGGTCACCCTCTGAAGGCAGCCCTGAGGCGGAAGAGTCCAGTAACACTGACCAACTGCTTCCGCCCATCTGGAAGGCTTCTCTGAAAATGGCTACTGACTATGCTCGGCATCTATGGAAAGGTTGCAGGTTTGAGTCCAACCACCGGGGCCACGAAGAAAGGTCTGGCAATCTACTGCTTAAACCCTAGCCACTGAAAACCTTACGCAGCACAACTCTACTGAAAGATAGCCCCTCCGTTCAAGGCCACGGGTTGCAGGGCTCTTTGGAGATGACTTAGGTGAAGATGTGAGTTTCATAGGAGCAAGGCAGATCCCCCAGAGACCACTGCGCGGCAGGACAAGGATGGCCAGCAGAGTGTAAATGTGGACTGCAAGCAAGCCTGATGCAGAAGTCAGCCTTACCCAAAGGCACAGTGACGATGACGTGGTGGGCTGGGAGACGGTCTCCATCCTCACACTCCACCAGCACGGGAAATGTCTCCCCAGGAAGAGTCTCCTCCCGGAAGGATCCGCTCCAATGAATAGTCTTTACAGGCTTGTTGAACACCAGGATGTCCTTTGGCAAGGAGGCTGCTATGCAGTTTGTGAGACCCTCGTAGCCCCTGGGGGTGAGAGTGCCGTGAGTGGCGAGAAAGCGTGTCTCGAGAAAGCGTGTCTCTAGAAGGGGGGCTGCCTGAAATCACCCCACAGGCTCTCAGTCTTCAAGGCCAGCCCCTCCTCAGAAAACCACTGCTTTCCTTCTGATCCCAGGAGCCGGCGGCCGGCAGACCTGGACTGTCTCACACACACCCCGCCAGCTGCTGACCTGAGCTGTGGTTTTTGGTGTTCACTGAGGACTGGTAATAATAGCTGCCTCTTACACTGATGGGAGGATTAGAGAGATTTACCATGCAAACATCCCAAAAGAGCAAGGTTCCTAAGCTGCAATGCCAACGCCCTGCTTCGGATTCGGAGCCACGGGGTGACAAAGGGTCCCAGCAGACACACCAGCGGGTACCTGGGCAGCCCCCAGAAGAGTCCACTGGGGAGGGTCCCTCTGGGGCCTGTGTCTGGCCATTGTTGCAGACTAAACCCCTCACAGAGTTGTTGGCACCAGACAACTCAATAAATCTCAGTGGAATAAAGGGTTACAAGACATCTGTCCTTCATCACTTTCTCTTCAAAGTAACTGTTTTCCCCCCAATGAGCAAAACCAGGAAAAGAAAAGGGCTTGTATCAAACAGGGAGGACAAGTGGCATTCCGGTCCCAGCCCTGACCCCCAAAGCCCAGCCCTGCAGGAAGGCCGCCCTGGGTGCTAAAGCAAAGCTGGGGGGCAGGGGGAATGGGGGGTGGGGAACGGGCAGCCCTGGGGCACAGAGAACAGGGTGGGGCAGCCCTGGGTGCTGAAGCAAAGGGGGGGGGAGGGAAGGAACAGGCAGCCCTGGGGCACAGACAGCAGGGTCGGGCAGCCCTGGGTGCCTGCCCAAGCAGGTCGGGCAGGACGGGCAGCCCTGGGTGCTGAAGCAAAGCTGGGGGAGGGGAAGGAACAGGCAGCCCTGGGGCACAGACAGCAGGGTGGGGCAGCCATGGGTGCTGAAGCAAAGGGGGGGGCAGGACGGGCAGCCCTGGGTGCTGAAGCAAAGCTGGGGGAGGGGAAGGAACAGGCAGCCCTGGGGCACAGACAGCAGGGTCGGGCAGCCCTGGGTGCCTGCCCAAGCAGGTCGGCAGCTGGGCGAGGGCAGGGTGGGGAGGAGGGGCCTGTGCGTACTCC
>NW_006408623.1:10539209-10554269 GCF_000296735.1 Chrysochloris asiatica | reverse complement strand
GGGGCAGCCCTGGGTGCTGAAGCAAAGGGGGGGGGCAGGACGGGCAGCCCTGGGTGCTGAAGCAAAGCTGGGGGAGGGGAAGGAACAGGCAGCCCTGGGGCACAGACAGCAGGGTGGGGCAGCCATGGGTGCTGAAGCAAAGGGGGGGGCAGGACGGGCAGCCCTGGGTGCTGAAGCAAAGCTGGGGGAGGGGAAGGAACAGGCAGCCCTGGGGCACAGACAGCAGGGTCGGGCAGCCCTGGGTGCCTGCCCAAGCAGGTCGGCAGCTGGGCGAGGGCAGGGTGGGGAGGAGGGGCCTGTGCGTACTCCGGGAAGGTGCAGTCCAGTCCTGGCAGCATGGTGTACTCTCCAAAAGGCCCCAGGGCGACCAGGTCCATGGTGTGTGTGCCGCTCACACAGCACTCCAGGTTGAAGAAGCTCTTGAGGACAGCCAGCTTGAGCTTCTTGGTGTCCTGGTCCTCTGTCCAGCTGGCTGCATGCCGGCCAACTTCCTGCTTGAGGTACTCCCCGACACTGGGGACTGGGGGGTCAGTCACGTGAAGGAACTCCCGGGTCTGGTCCAGCAAAGTGTAGAAGAGACTGGCCATGTTCTCCACCAGTTCAGGGCTCACACTCTGTCCAGAGCTGCCGTAGGACACATAGGGGAGGCCCAAGTGGCCCCCCATCTCCACCTGCTGGTTCTCCTCCGACATTTCCTTGTCCCCCAGAAGTCCATACTGAGCAGCCAACTGGAAAACTGGGTTGCCTTGGGAGGGGCCGTGGATCCACTGGGCACCCATGTCCACCATGCCACCTAGAAGGGGACAGGGACATGAGCTGTGGTCTTATACTAACAAGTTTGCCCTGCACCCTCTGAAGACCACAGCCACTCCCCCACCCCGAGTGAGGCCCACACAGTCCACGGTAGGCCCATCAGGCTCAAAGTGGGGCGAGGGGCGGGAGACGGGCCTGGACTGCACCCTCCTGGGCGGACACTAGCAGAGGGGCGCGGGGTCCAGAGGGGCTGCCGGAGCAGAGTCAAGGGCTGAGGCAGAACAGGGCTTACTCCATACAGAGAGGGTGGATCTCTCCCCCCTGGGTCTGGCCAACTTTGGAAGGAGGGCAGCTGAGTTTGGGGGCCCCATGGATGGACGGTCACTCTGGCATCAGGTAAGCGCCGGGGGCCAGGTCACCCTAGAGCGCAGGCCGAGCCGTTGGCCAGCCAAGATGGAAGGGGCGCCGGTTGGGCGCCGGGGAGGGGCTCCAGGAAAGGGGCTCTTACCGAATTTGCGCTCTGAGCGGATGCGGCCCCCGGTCCGGGCGGTGGCCTCCAGGACCCGCAAGTGCGGGAAGGCCCCGTGCTGGTACAGTCTCTGCGCAGCACTCAGGCCCGCGATGCCGCCACCCACCACCAGCACCCTCGGGCCTCGGCCTGGAGCCTCCGCGTCGCCGGTGCTCAACTGCATGGTGCTGCTGCTAGCAGGCCCGGAAAGTCCTGCCCGTCGCCCTTCCTAGGTCTGCCGAGTGACTGAGGCCGAGGGCAGGGTCTGGGGCGGGACCGGATGGAGGGGCGGGGCCGGGGGAGGGAGGGGCGGGGGCACGACCCCTGGGCAGCCTCGCTGGGCCTCGCTCACCCTGCTGTGCTGTCCTGGGGGCTCCGGGGAGACTCGGTCATACCCAGGACGGCGCCGGCACGCAGCCTGGCCTGCCGACCACTCCTGCAACCCAAAGATGAGAAGGCAGGAGGGCGAGCCAGAGGGATCCGTGGGAGCCGCACAGTCAGGCCCCGCAGCCACCTCTGCCCCACAGCCACGCTCACCTTCGGACCCTGTCCTCCAGAAAGGCAGGATGCCGGGCTCAAAGGTCTATGAGACGCCCACTCATCCTTGGCTGTCTATGGTGCCAGGTTCGAGGTGCGGGGAGGGAGGGCCAAAGGGGGTTGTGAGATACTGCATGTGTAGGCATGTACGCTGGTGGTCTTGGACTCAGTGATCCTGTTATTGTTGTTAGGTGACATCGAGTCGGTACCTACTCATAGCGACCTTATGCACAGCAGAACGAAACAATGCCCGATCCTGGGCCAACCTCACTACTGTTGCCACGCTTGAGTCCATTGATGCTGCCACTTGGCCAATCCATCTTGTTGGGGGTCTTCCTCTCATTCCCTGACCCTCCACCCTACCAAACATGATATCCTTCTCCAGCGACTGGTCCCTCCTGACACTATGTCCGAAGTATGAGAGACGAAGTTTGGCCATCCTGGCCTCCAAGGAGCACTCTGGCTGCACTGCTTCCTAAACGGATCTACAAAACCCAGCCTGGTCCTGCACCATCCTCCCAGTTGGTCCTGTGTGTGGGCTCATTGTTGCAGCCAATCTGTCTTTCTTTTTTCTCACTGACCCTCTACCAAACACGATGTCCTTTTCCAGGAACATGTCCAAAATCAGTGAGAAAACCTGGGCGCCTGTACTTCTTACCCGATAGATTTGGCTCTTCTTTGTCTGCCTTATTCATTGCTCAGCTTTTGCATGGATATGCAAATACCATGGCTTGGTCAGGCACACCTTAATCCTCAAGGTGATAGCTTTGCTTTTTCATACTTTTAAGAGTTTTTTCAGCAGATTTCCCCAGTGCACTCATTGCATTGATGCAATGTAATGACTGCCTCCCTGCTGCTCCCATCAGCACTGACTGGACCCTATACCCACTGCATTCCAGTCTAGTCCAACTCACAGTGACTTTAGGACACGGTGGAACTGCTGCAGGGGGTTTCCGAGGTTGGAAATCTTTACGGAAGCAGATTGCCTCATCTCTCTCCCAACGAGTGAGTGGTGGGCTCAAACCAATGGCCTTTCAATTAGTCCAATGCTTAACCCAGTGCACCACCGGGCTCCTTTGGGTCATATATGAAACAAACAAACTCCCTCTCATGGATTTGATTTCGATTCACAGCAACACTATACAGGGTTTCTGAGGCTATAAAGAACACCTCATCTTTCTCCCATGGAACAACTGGTGGGTTTCTACAGCCAACTTTGCAGTTAGCAGTCCAGTGCTTGTCCTACACCATCACTAGGCCTCCGATGGATCATGTAAATAGGGTGTGATACACAGAGTACAAAGTTCAAGATACTTCACACTCAGAGCAAGCCCTCTGCAGCCTCCTGCTGACCTTCACCCCTCCTCCCAGCCTGATGACGTCTGGAGGAGTCCTCTCTCTAACCCTCCATTCAGGGGGTGGACCAGGAGGCTCTGGCCAGCCAGCTGTTGAAAGGGTGCTCAGGCTCCCTGTCCTAGCACGTGAGAAGCCCTTCTGGAGCCTCTCCTTCTGTCTCAGCAGGACACTGGGCACCCTGCCCTCAATAGTAAAGGCCATAGCTCCTGGACTTTCTCCATGGAGGGGAAGGGCAGGGACTTGTGGCCTTGAATCCACAGCCACACACTCCTGGTATCGCTTCTGTCCAGAAAGGCCCCTGATGTTTTCCCTCTGTATCACTGAAGACCATCTTTCCCAAATCATGTGCCCTTTTTTCTTGATTGGCTCTAATGTTTTGATGGAGTAAATATGCCCACTGAGGTGTGTGAGGTCAGTATTTCAAGACACTGCAACCCTGAAAATAAAAGTGTCTTTATTTTGCCCTCACATTTGATTTTCAAGTTGCCTAGGCATCAAAAGTTTCTAGTTTGGAAATTTTTCCTTCAGAATTTCCTGGTGGTACGGCACTTAACAACAACAACACAACTATTGTTGTTGTTATTGCTAAGTGCCATGGAGTCAGCTCCAACGCATAGCGACCCTGCACAGAGTTTCCAAGGCTGTAAATCTTTACAGGAGCAGAAAGCCTCATCTTTCTCCCACGGAACAGCTGGTAGTTTTGAACTGCTGACCTTGAGGTTGGCAGCCTGACTCGTGGTACTATTAGGAGATACAATGTCCTTCCACTCTCCAGCCCCTCCTGTCTCTGGAAGCCTTTAGGATCTTCTCTTTAAATTTCAGAGTCAGGTGCCTTAGTGTGGGTGGGATGCAGTGAGTTACTTAACTTGGACCTTGAAGCCATAGTCTATGTAACTCTCACCAAATGACTGGCTGGGACTATGTAAATGAGATGTTTGTGACCCACCAAGGGGATTGGACAGCTTGCTAATAACATAAGGTACACGTCACCCTTGTAGGGTGAAGAATTCAAATAAGGTATATGGAGCTCTAACAAGGGGACTGGTCCGTTTTACCATCCCACTAGGCTTAGATTGAGCCAGCCAAGAAACACAAGTGGAGAACCTCAAGAGCAAGGAAGGACCCAGGAGCGGAGCGTGTCATTTGGACCCAGGATCCTTGCACTGAGAACCTCTTGAACCCAGGAACGAGCAGTAACACCGTCAGCAGCAGACAGGCAGGGCACCAACAGGGGACAACATAGTGGACTTCCCAGCCCATGAAACATGAGAACTAAGTGTCTGCTGGCAGGAGGCTTGCTGCTGGAGTAAGGTGGCTCTTGGTGGAGCTAACTTTGCTGACCCTGGAGCTCAAGCTGAGCACCTTTGGGCCAAGGCTTACAGGTAGAGTGGGTGCCTCCAGGCACTTTCAGCAGAGCTAAAAGAACTTTATAACACTTGCCCAAGCAGGGCAGAGGCCAGCGAGAGAGACGTATCTGGGGACCTGACTGAAAGGAAGCTGTCCTGACCCGAGAACTGTATCCTAAGCAATCCTGAACCGGAGTTGTGACCTGTTCCTTCCCTAACAAAGCCTGGAAATATGAGTATGGTCTGTAAGTTCTGTGTGGCTATTGCAAAGAATTATCAAACCCAATAGAGATGTAGAGATGTGATGTGGGAGGAGCAGTTGGCGTCAGAATTGGTAAGGAAAAAAAAAAAAAAAAAAAAACCTCACAGGAATTCACTTTGGGCTCATGGTGAGTCTCTTCTTGTGAAGGTCAGCCACCTCCCCTCATGGTATTGGGCATTCGACAGACCCTCGTGATACCTCCTGTTCTGCCATCCAGGAAAATTATCCACGTCTTCCACCAATGATCCTTTCCCCTTTCTGGAACCCCTACTTTAAGATGTTAGGTACACTAGCCTGGCCCTTGAAGTTTTCACCTTACTTCTCATCGCTATGTTTTTGCTTTGCTTTCTGACATATTTCTCTCAGCTTAATTGTCAAGTCTTTTGAGTTTTTAAATTTTGGTTTAATAGTGCTAAATTTCTGCATCCTTTTTCTTCTAAAAATGTTTCCTTTCTCTAGAAACCCTCTGCTTGCTTTGAAAGAAGATAGAAAAAGTGCCATATAGTCCATTCCGACTCATAGCAACCCTGTATAGGGTTTCCGAGGAGCGGCTGGTGAGTTTGAACCGGCAACTTTGCAGTTCAGTGTATTATACCAGCGTCACACCAGGTCCCCATGCTTGCTTTATGGGTGCAATAGCCTCCCTTACCCTACCATTGTTGTTGTTGTTGTTAAGTGCAGTGGAGTCGATTCTGACCCATAGCGACCCTGTCGCATTAACCCACAGCGCCACACCAGGACTCCAGTAATGACAAATCAGAAGTGCACTTCCCTCGGCAGTCTTTCTCCTATTTCTTTTGGCCTTTATTTGTTGTTGTTGTTAAGTGCTGTAGAGTGGATTCCGACCCATAGCAGGTTTTCCGAGGCTGTAAATCTTTACGGGAGCAGAAAGTCTCCTCTTTCTCCCGTGGAACAGCTGGTAGTTTCAAACTGCTGACCTTAAGGTTCACAGGCCGATTCGTAACCACTGTGCTCCCAGAGCTCCTTTATTGTTGTTGTTAAGTGCCGTCGAGTCGGTTCCGACCCATAGCGACCCTGTATAGAGCTCCTTTATAGTCTAGATGATATCTGGTATCTTGTGTGGCTTGTGGTGAACGAGAGACCG
The DNA here is from genome assembly GCF_000296735.1 of Chrysochloris asiatica. Classification (NCBI taxonomy): domain Eukaryota; kingdom Metazoa; phylum Chordata; class Mammalia; order Afrosoricida; family Chrysochloridae; genus Chrysochloris; species Chrysochloris asiatica. Next base: position 10,548,402 of record NW_006408623.1, on the reverse strand, counting down.
CAGAGCTGTTTGTTTTAAGTATTCGGCTTGTGGGTTTTTGTTGTGTGTTGTGGAGACTATTGTGACTCACAGCGACACTCTAGGGCACAGTAGAACTAGCCCCTAGGGTTTCCTAGAAAAAGTCTCTAGGTCTTTTCTCCCATGGAGCACCTGGCGGATTCTAAGCGACAATCTTTTGATTTACAGTCAAGTGCTTAACCGATGCACAACCAGAGCTCATCAAATCTGAGCTTGACTCCAGGGAGTCACTGGTGAGGACCCCGCCCCCCCCCAGTGCTTCTATTCTCCCCCTCGGACTACATCCCAGGGAGAAGGCTCAGAGTCTCGCTTATTTCTCAGCTCTGCTCCCTGTCCTCTGCAAGCTCAGCGGCCCCAGGGGCCTCCCCTGGGATCCCACCAAAGGTATGAACTTGGCCCAAGACCTTTGGGCCCCGCCTAGCGACCCTCGCAGTACGACCCCCTGACCTTTGTTCTGCCCCAGCGACCCGCGGCCCCGCCCTTCAGAGGCGGCCGCTTGGCCTTCGTTCCCGCCCCCTGATCCTCGGTCCCGCCCCCTGACCCTCGGTCCCGCCTCTGACTCGCTTTCGCCAGCCCCGACCTCTAGCATAGCCGGAGCCTCGATCGCGTTCCTAGACGCTCGTAGCCCCGCCCCCAGCCTCAATTCCTCCTCCTGACTCAGTCCCCCTCCCGGGCCCTCGTAGCCCCATAGCCCCGCCCCCAGCCTCGGTCCCCCCTCCCGGGCCCTCGTAGCCCCGCCCCCAGCCTCAATGCCTCCTCCTGACTCAGTCTCCCTCCCGCGCCCTCATAGCCCCGCCCCCAATCTCAGTCCCCTTCCCAGGCCCTAGTACTCCGCCCCTAGCCTCAGTTCCGTTTCTAGCCTCGGTCTCGTCTGACCACCCCCGGTCCGGGCCCTGGTAGCTCCGCCCCCTGCCTCAATTCCGCCTCCTGCGTCGCTTCCTCTCCCGGGCCCTCGTAGCCCCGCCCCCAATCCGGAGTTCGTCCCTCCATGTTCTCGCGATACTTGGTTTATAGGCGGTACGAGCCCTGAATGGCGCAGCCAAGGGGCGGCTCCGCGGGGAGGTGCCGCGGGGAATAGTTGACCGGACTGTACCATGGCCGCCCTGCGTGTCCTGCTGCCCCGCGTGTGCGGCCCGCTGCGGCCCCGGGCCGGCTGCCCGGAAGTGCGCTCCTTCGCCTCAGGTGAGCCTGGACGGGCGGTCCCGCGCACCCCCTGCCTGACCCCTACCTCCATCTGACCCTGGACCCTCGGTCTGCACCCACGATCCGGCCTGAGCCCGCCGTCCTCCCAGCGTCCCAAGCGCACTGAGCCAGGTGGGGTCACGTCCGCCTGCGGCCACTTGAGCGTTCATCCGTGAACTTGAGGCCGATCCCTCCACGTGCCTTGAGTGATTTTCAGAGCAGTGCCTTACGAGACGGAAGCCCGTTTTCCAAGTTCGTATTCTGCACGTCCTGCCGCCTTTAGCCCACCTGTGACGGTCCAGTCCGGTGCCCGAGGGACCTTGGTCAGTCCCAGCTGCGAAATACCGCGCGCAGCTCTGAGCCCCCCGCCTCCCATGCAGTGGTCATCTGCTGGCTTTATGGGACAGGAGCTTTGCAGACGTCCTTTCAGCAGGTCCACACACACTTTTGGACGGTACCGCTGTCCCTGGGATACCCCGCACTAACCAGCCCCAGGACACTCAGCTACCCCCTCCAGCCTACGCCACTGGTCAGAGCCCTCCAGACCCATGGAGCAGGACGGCCGGGCCTGAGCTGAGCCTGGGCACTTTGACCTAACCCTCAGGGGAAAGCTGCTCCAGGCAGAGCCTGTGTGGTCACCCGTGTGAACAGGCGCCCCTCTGTCCCGCCTCCTCCTCCTCCCAGGTACCCATTTCGAGTACATCGTCACCGAGAAGAAGGGGAAGAGTAACAACGTGGGGCTGATCCGCCTGAACCGGCCCAAGGCGCTCAACGCACTGTGCAACGGCTTGGTGATGGAGTTGAACCAGGCACTGGAGGCCTTTGAGGGGGACCCAGCCGTGGGGGCCATTGTCCTCACTGGCGGGGAGAAGGCCTTTGCAGGTGGGTAGAGGGGAGGGTGGCCCTGCCTTGATGTGGCCTGGGAGATTATGGGTGCCTGGTGACAGTGTGCAAAGGCCCACTGGTACGTACAGCCTTGGCACACTGCCGACTCTCAGTATGCCCACCTCTGTCCAGGCCTATGTGGCCGGCTGACTCCACCAACAGTCACACCACATTCCCTCGGTTACACCCAGATCACGTGTTGCCCGTATCCAGCTGCATGCCCTGTGGCAAGTCCCCCCTTGTTGCACGCGGTTGCCGGGCATTCGCCGTGTGAGCTAGACGTGCCTGCTTCTTTGTAGCGGGAGCCGACATCAAGGAGATGCAAAATCGCACTTTCCAGGACTGCTACTCAGGAGGCTTCCTGAGCCACTGGGATAGACTGGCCCGCTCCAGGAAACCAGTGATCGCTGCCGTCAACGGCTATGCAGTGAGTGTCCCCTCGGAGCCCATGCATGTGCACCAGGATTTTCTGTTAAACACCTCAAGTGCTCGTCTCCCCCCAGATGGTCCCAAGAGCCCAGTGCATTTCTGCATCTGCTCCCTCTGGCCCCCAGAAGGCACTAGCCCCCGACCATGCTGAGCTCTTCTGCACAGTTTGGGTGGCGTTTGGGCCAAGGTGCCCTGTAAACGCGCTTGCTCCCATTTAGGGCTCAGTGTTCTCTGGTGTTTTGGTCTGGTCCCAGGAAAGCAATCTGTGTAAGTCCAAATTTTAGGGGGTCTGTGTGGTCATGAGGGGCCATGTGGTCCTCAGTGAGGTAGCTCCCGTGTAACCACCCTGCCTGTTAGTCCTGCCCTGCTTTGCTTCGTCTCAACAGAACCCTTACACTGCCTGAGTGAGCGCCGTTCTGTCTACAGCTAGGCGGGGGCTGCGAGCTGGCCATGATGTGCGACATCATCTATGCAGGGGAGAAGGCACAGTTTGGACAACCCGAGATCCTCCTGGGAACCATCCCAGGTGAGAGCCGGCTGACCTCTCAGCTGGAGGGGTGGGCAGGGTGGTGGGGATTAGCAGGCTGAGTCCTCGTTCCAGGGGCTGTGGGGGTCACCCCTGCTGCTCTGGGTATGAGGGCAAGCATTTGTGCAGGGTCTGACTCTTCCCTAGGAGCTGCTGGAAGGAGCCCAGTGCCTCGGAGGGAGGGGAGAGGTGCAGGGACGCCTAGAGGCTTCTAGAAAGTACATAAGCGGGAGAATGGCTGCTGGTCTGGGGCTTGGATCCTGAAGCAATGTTTGGGTGTAGGAGGGATGCCAGGCTGGGGAGAGCTTGGTCGCAGACCCCATCTTCATTGTCCAGAACTACCTCTAACTGTGGGGTCCTTTCAGGTGCGGGGGGCACCCAGAGGCTCACACGGGCTGTCGGGAAGTCGCTGGCAATGGAGATGGTTCTCACCGGTGACCGGATCTCAGCCCAGGAAGCCAAGCAGGCAGGTGCGGCTGCAGCGGTTTAGAGGGGGGACTGCTCAGTACTCCAGAAACAAGGGCCGGCTGCCATCGTGTTGAAATAGCTTACACACCCGGGAGTAACTAAAGCAGGTGTGAAAATGGCTGGTATCTCCGCTCTCCAGTGCTGTGCACATTGGTGGCTTTAAGAAACAGAACTGTGTTCTCTCATGTTTTAGGAAGCTAAAAGTCCTCGTTCAAAGTGCCAGCACTGGAGAAGGTCCTTGTCTCTTTCCAGCTTCCCTTGGCGATCTCCAGGTGTCTTGGCATTACTGTTTCCTTGGATCTAGGAGCTCCACAGTATAGGGACTCCGGGTGCACAGAACACCCTCCGCTCCTGAGATTTCTTTCTTGATGGCCATAGGTCCCTCTGTTTCTGCTCACTTCTCTCTCCTTTATCTTAAAAGACTCAAGATACAGCCTAATCCTGTGATTGCATCCGCCCTCAACAAAAGCACAGAAATGAGAAATTCCAGCACACGACAGTTAGGTCAGATCAGGGCTGATCACAGCAGACCACATTACAGGGGAGGTGAGGATGTTATGTTAGCTGTCACGGGGAATTAGTATGTTGCTGTGGGTCGGAACCGACTCGACGGCACTTAACAATCACTGCTAAACAACGGAGGAGCCTGGCCCCAGTCTAGTTAACACAGAGCTGTCACACCAGGGGAAAGAGAGTCAAGATCAGCAATCTAAGACTATTGCTTCTGGGGCAGAGGTCAGACATACTTTCACCCTCTAACCTTTCCAACAGTTCTGACACCAGCCGTCCCGCCCACAGTACTCTCTGCTCTTGTGTGGGTTCATTAACTATTGCAGCAGCCACACAGATCTCACGGACCTTACTCACACTGAGGTGTTTACTAGGGAAATAGCAGGTTACTGTCCAGGATCAGCCATGCCCACAGGTAGACTGGGCTGACCCAACCTCTGCCCTACCCTGGCAAGTGTCAAAACAACTCTAGCCTTTCCAACAAGTGCCTGGAGGCACCCATTCCACCAGTAAGCCCAAGGTCACTGGGCTTTCTTGCTCCATGGGTTGGTGAGCCTAGCTCTGCCAGGGGCCCTGAGGTGCTCTACTCAGCCAACAGTGCTCAGCTTTTTCACTCCATGGGTCAGGAAGGCCGCTGCACCATCCCCTACTGCTCTCCTTGTTCCGCTACCTCTGCCGCTGCGTCTCATCTCTGATGTTGTAGCTCTCTGTCTCCTGGGTCTAGAAGGTTCCCAGCACCGGGACCCTTGGGTCCAGAGGACATGCTCCACTCCTGTCCCTCGGCCTGCTTCTGGGATGGCTCCGAGCAGGACGGCAAAACCGTCCAGTGCCTTGGTGGGCCACAGGTACCTCCTTTGCAGTCTCCCAGTCATTTGGTGGCAGTTACAAAGACGGTAACTAGAAGGGCTGTATGAAGCCACTCACAGCACCTTGTCCCATTGAAAACCCTCGACTGAGGTGCTGCTAGAAATGAAAGCAAAAATTTTATTGGAGGAATGATTTAAGTATGTTTGCAGGGCGTGGGGGATCTCATGTGTTCTGCCTTTCAGGGGAAGCAGTAAGATATTTATGAGGCAAAGCAAACAAAAGTGAAGGGTTTTACACCAAAGGGATGTGTGGGGGTGGGGAAATCTCAAAGGGCTGAGCGACCACATCTTTCCTGACACCAGGTTCTAGCCCAACTTGAATTTATTCTCTTGATGCAAGTTGACTGCATGTTTATAAAGCAAGTAGTTAAACATGTTTGATGTGGGGTTTTAGTGATCGATTATCGGTGAGGTCACTTCTAGTTGTAACTCTTGAGAAGTAAAGGCAAGCAGTTTGTGTAGGCCGGGAGGGAAATGAAATCAGCGCTAATCTGAAGTCTGAAATGTCAGCATTGCCTGTTGGCTCTGAGAGCGTGAGCCAGGACTCAGGTGGTTCCCTGGGTGAGTTGGCTCATGGTCGTTAAAATGGCGACTTTTTTCACAAGTTAGAGCTGGCCCAACCTCTGCATTCTTTATGTTGAAAACAGTCCATTTTGACAGCTGGGATCTGCTTCTTTTGTTTTTCACCATAAACTTAGTCTTTACCTACAAATTTGCAAAGAACTAGCAGAAGTACAGTGAAAAACTCTCAACACATGGAATTTAATTGGGGAGTTAGGATGTGGAAGTAAGAATTAGTATATACAGATCTTGACTTAAAAGGAGTCCTGGTGTGGCGCTGGGGGCTAATACGCTGGACTGCAAAGTTGGTGGTTCAAGCCCATCAGGCGCTCCTTGGAAACCCTATCCAGGGTCAGAACTAACTTGATGGCACTTAACAACAACATCTTGACTTAAAAGGTAATTTCTTGGTTCTAAGTGCATTTAAAATCATCAGTTCTATTCCCTAATGTGCTGCTGCTGATCAAGGGACCTTGTCGCGGGCCAACTGCACAGCATTCTTAGATCCGCCGTACAGCTCTCTCTCTCTCCTTTTTCTTTTTTTGTCCCCTCCCCCTTTACCTTTTTTTTATTTGTAGGAAAGTTCCCAATGATTTGTCCTAATAAGAAAATATAGAGATTGTTTCCCTTCTAATACATGAAAAAAAAGAAAGCAATTTCCTTTTTTTCCCTTCTTTTTCCTTCCTTTTAAACTACCTTCCATCTCTGTCATCCAAGCTAGCACGTGTCTGCACTGGACCTAGTAAACAGTTCTCTTTGCCCTCACAGCCCCGGTAGCCATCACAGAAAGCTTATTATAAAATGACAAGTTTCTCTTTACATTTTACAGTAATTGTTATTGTCAGGTGCCATCAGGTCAGTCCCAACTCGTAGCAATCCTATGTAGGACTTCCAGGGAATGGCTTGGTGGGGTTGAACTGCCAACCTTGTGCTTAGCAGTCCAGTGCTTATCCTACAGCGCCACACCTGTATTTACAGTAGTGGTCTCATATGATTTCTGTCCCTTTGCAACTAAGGTCACTCAGCATAATAGCCTCCAAGTTCCTCCATGTGATTCTTCAGCGTTCCAGAATATTCCATTATGTGGCTGCACCAAAGTTTGTTCAACCATTCCTCTGCTGATGGCTCGCTAGCCTGTCTCCATCTCTTTGCTCTTGCGTCTCGGTTCTTTGTTAATTGAGGATATATCCCAGAGTGGAAAGGTTGCTGAGTCATACGGTATTTCTAAAAATCTTGGCTCTTGCCACCTTTGTTTTTCAAACACTAACACTTTGACAAAAAAAACAAAACGGAATGGTTTCTTTAGAAAAGCAGAAATGGAAATTTTCGTTTAAATCAAAATTGAGTTTCTAATTTGGATCTGAAGTCACCCAGTTCAGATGCCAGCATGTCTGTTTTAGGTTTTTGTTTTTAATTTTCAGGTATTTTCATGTATTCTGAGAAATACATTTAATGGAAACATCCCTTAATTGGAGAGGGGTACAGTTAGGTCTGGAGTATTGGTGTTGTGCTGTAGGATAAGCACTGGACTGCTAACCTAAGACGAGCGGTGCTGCAAATCCACTGGCTGCTCCTTGAAAACCGTATACGACACTGAGTCGAAGTCCAGTCAACATACTTCACAACAATAGTTAGGGTCTCATCAAGACAGCCTTTCCAGAAGCTACCTCGGTGTCCTCAACATGTCTGTGTAGCCAACATTATGGGTCAAGTATGAATTGGAATTGACTTACCAGCAGTAGGGCTGACTTTGGGGTTTCATAGGTCATATGTGAGCTGTTACATTGAAATCTCTAACAGAAATCTCAGAAACACACTACATTTTTAGGTCCCATTCAGAATTGACAACCCTCCTCATCCTTCCCTCTAACCAGAACTGAATGACTGCACACAGATTCCCCACCGAGAACACAGCTCCCTTTGGGGTGTGGCTATTAGTCAGCCATCAACTTAGGCTCCTCAGAATTGGTATGTTGGTATGTTAGTTGCTGCCTAGTTAAATCCAACTCATGGTGACCCCAATGTGGAGCACCTCTGTTTTTAAGATTCACACCACAAGGTTCAGGAGAAAACAAGTCCGCTTCCATCTCCCAGGCCCACTGAGCGATGCCTGCTCTTCTCACTGCCCATCTCTCTGTCTTCACGGCATGCAGCCTCTCTGGATGCCCGCAGGATGCCGGGATGAATCTGGGCTCTCGGGCCCTGATAACCCAGAGCTGGCTCCACATACCTGCCACCTTCTTGTATTTCAGGTCTTGTAAGCAAGATTTTTCCTGTTGAGACCCTAGTTGAAGAAGCCATCCAATGTGCAGAAAAAATTGCCAACAATTCAAAAATTGTGGCAGCAATGGCCAAGGAATCGGTGAATGCAGGTAGGGTGGAGGAGGGAGGACCTCACCAAGCAGGTCTGGCACTTGAGCTCAGCCTGGGGCGGGCCTGGGTCAGAGTCTCCATTGACAAGCATTGCAGATGTGCTGTGTGTGTCCCTTTGTCCCAGGACCCAAGAACCAGCGTTTTAAAGCCATCTTGACACGAGCATGTAGGGACAGAGTACACACGCTTCCGTCATTCTGACAGGGAAGGGATCAGACCTGCCCCATCCCAGAACAGCTTGGGTTTTAATCTAGCTTTCATTCTTCCATTTGAAACATCTTGTGTGCCTGGTGTCCACTGTTGGAAGGCCCGGGGGCTTTGGGAGAGGAGTGTCTCCTCAGACCAGTTCCTTAACCATTGAGTCTGCTTATTTGCAAGAAAGACCTTAAGTTGGAGTTCGTACTTGTGAAGTCCTGTGCATAGTGGATATTTAATATGCAGGCGCTGCTGTTTCCAGTAACGTCATGGTTAAAAGCTATCAAGTCGATTCTGACTCATACCAGTCCTGTAGCGTAGAGAGGAAGCGCTCAGGATTTCCACAAGTGTAAATCTTCATGGGAGCAGATAGCCCATCTCCCTTCCACAGAGCAGTTGCTGGTTAACCCCAGTGAGCCACCAGGTCTTCTTACCATGGCTCACTTCTGGTCCAGTAGAATAAATGACTCCACATTTTCCTGAACAGCCATGTATCCCAGAAGGAGGGCCCCAGGTGAATGAGGAGTCTTTTACCCAGAACCTTCTCAGTCTGGACCAGTCTGTCCCATGGCCTCAGAGAAGACGTCAGGGAGATGCAGGCAGCTTGGGTTTGAGGCCCTTTCAGGCTGGGAAGGGGCGGAGAATCGAGTAAGGCAGAGAAGTATGAGCAGGAACGGACTTGCTGACGGCTGGACATCACAGTGAAATGAAAGTACGTGTGATGGAGCCGGGGAGGACTGTCACCTTGAAAAAGGTCCAGATTCCCACATCTCAGTTCCTAACTCCCAGGTTTTCTTTTTCAGCTTTTGAAATGACATTAACAGAAGGAAATAAACTAGAGAAGAAACTCTTTTATTCAACATTTGCCACTGTGAGTAAACAGCATTATGCTGGGAATCCCAGCTCTCCCCTTGTGAAGCTGCTAGGCACCTTCTCTCAGACTTTCTCGGGCTGGAACTGTCCGTCCCTCCCTATCGGGTCAGGGTTGTTCTGCTAGCGTCTTGGCGTTAGCACACGGTCCTGCTCGAGGGGTCCAAAAGTGGAAGCACCCCCAAAGGGCTCATGAAATCGCATCCTCAGTGGGCTCCTTCGTGTAAAATGCAAGTCATTTTACCCATGATTTTTCTAGAACGTACCAGTTATTTGGAATCCTGGTGTGATGCTGTAGAATCAGCACTTG
>NW_006408623.1:10527158-10537988 GCF_000296735.1 Chrysochloris asiatica | reverse complement strand
TGGAGCTGCCCAGGCACACGACATTTCTGTGGTGCCCTAAACAAGCATGCAGTGAAGTGATGCACCGGTGGGGAAGCTTGGACGGGATCTCCCCTCCCCAGGGAGGCCATCCCCAGGCCTCGCACAGTGAGTCCCTCCCAGGCACACGTGCCTACCAGCAGTGACGTAGTTTGCCTTTCTTTCTGCATGGTCTCTACACACTGCCCTTGACTTGCCATCTCCCCGTGAGCTCCCCCTGGTGGCTATATCTCATTTCACAGCATGGCTTTGGTGGCCCTGAGGCAGGTCATGAGACAGAGTCAGGACTGACTGGTTGAGGTGGTGGGATCTTCATGGAACCACCGTGAGTGGCACCTCAGAGTCTGGGCATGAGTCCTTACCCTTTAAGTCAAGTGTGTCGGATTCTAGAAGCCAGTGTGGGGCCTCTTCCCCCATAGTAATCAATGACGTCAGCCAGAGCCAGGATTGCTGTCGGAAGCCGTGTCTAAGCCACTGGGTGTTTGCTCAAAGTGCACACCCAGACCTGTGGAAGCAGAGCTCTGGGTGGCAAGTGCAGCCAACTCTATCACCAAGGAGAATTCCGTGGGGTCTGGAGACCTGGGGACACAGACATAGCACTCAAGTCCAGTAATCTGGACAAAGACCACACCCTCCAGAGGCCCAGGAAGGTGGCATGGACCAAGAGGACAGTGGCTGCCCCAGGCCCTGGGGGCCAGGAGATCTGCAGGTACATTCACAATGCCAGCAAATGACCACAGGTTCCCAAGACAGGCCGGGGCCTAGGCAGTGAATTGGGAGAGGCCACCCTGCCCCTAGAAAGGAGTAAACGGACCTGCTTTGGGCAGTGAACAGCTCAGGGTCTCTGCTGCTGTTGGGGTTGCACTTCTGCAGAGCAGCCAAAGCTGCTGTTAAGAGGATTCCGACATAACCGTACTGTAGGACAGAGGAGGACCACACCGTAGAGTCCCCAAGGTTATAATCAGCACGGAAGCAGATGCCACAGCATCTTCCCAGACAGTGGCTGGTGGTTTTGAACCTCCGACGTTTTCATTAGCAGCCGGGCTCCTTGAGTTCTTGTAAAAGTTCATGACTAAAGTGCCAGCAGCTGCTCTGTGCTGGCGGTTTCCCCTGGCCCGGACAATGTCCTCCCCAGGAGAACCAGGTTTTCAGAAATGGGCTGGTCAGAGGTTTCCAGAGGGATGGGACAACAGAAGGAGACAGAAATTTCTGTAAAGCTGGGACAGAGCAGAAAGTGACTTTGTTTCAGATATGCCTGACCCAGGCCGTTACAGACATAGGGGCTTGGTAAGGGCTCCACAGGGTAGGTGGGCCTCTCCCTCCCAGAGAGTGAGGGGAGACAGATGTGGCAACATGGGTTAGACCACAACCAAACCTGCCACTGAGTCAATTCTGACTCAGGGCAACTCTGTATTGGATTTCTGAGGCTGTAAGTCTTCATGGGAGCAAAGAGCCTCATCTTTCTACAACAGAGCAACTGATGGGTTTGAACTGCCGACCTTGCAGTTAACAGTCCGGTGCTTATTCTACAGTGCCACCAGCGCTCCTAGTGCAATTTGCTAAATTCCGTCCAGTTGGTTCTGAGGAGTAACTGGTGGGTTTAAACCACCAGCCTTGGAGTTAGCAGTTCAGAGCTTATCCAACAGATCCACACCAGGTCCCAGTGTGGATCAGTTGTTGTTAAGTTTCGTTGAATAGATTCCGACCCATAGCGAACCTGTATAGGGTTTCCAGGGAGCAGCTGGTGAGCTTGACCCACCAACCTTGCAGTTCAAACGACTTTGCAGTCTGATGCATTAGCTCACAGCGGCACACCAGTCTGTGGGACAGTTTTGAGGACAGCCCCAAGCTATTTCCACACCCAGGCCTCAGCCAAGAAAAGTACCTGTCCACCTTTCCAAAAGGCGCTCTGGTAGTGCAGTGGTTATGAGTTAGGCTGTTAACCTCAAGGTCCGCAGTTCGAAACTACTACTGGCTCTGCAGGAGAAAGATGAGGCCTCGGAAACCCTGAGTCCAACACAACCAATCTTTCCATAAAGTTAGGGGTTCCAGAAATCATGGAGGAACCGAGCCTCCCCTGCGATCCTCAATTCCTGGCTCCAGTTGGAGGCGATCAGGGAGGGACAGGGAGCCATAGTGGCTGTCCACACCAGGAGACTCCAACCCCTCAGGGTTCCCACCTCATTGCTTGGTTTTGATTTGCCCTTGAAGCAGAAAGTTGGCTACTCCCATCTGTTTACATAAAACTGGTCTCCCACAGGTACTTGTACTAAACGCTTAGGGGACCTTACTGAGAACCTTCCAGCTCCAGGCTGGGGAGAAAACTGTTCCCAGGCTCATCCATCATCACTGCCCCCACTGACCGGAACTGTGGCTTTCCCTGACCGGCCCCACAGCCCCAATTCCCCCTATTCCCAGGAGTGGGAGGCCCGGGCCCAGAGGTCAGGACGCCGGTACCACCAGGGGAGGTCCGCGGGTGTCTTGGCCTGACGCCTCTTGATCCCGTGGCTCCATCCCTCCTACCTCAGAGCCCCTCCCACTCCCGGGATCGCCCCGCCCACACAAGGCCCCGCCCCCTCGGGCCGCTTCCTGCCCCTGAGCTCACATTCCACCTGGTCCTGACCATGGTGGTGCTGAAGGGCATTCCCGCGCTGCTGTCCCCGGAGCTGCTCTACGCCCTGGCACGGATGGGGCATGGAGACGAGATCGGTGAGCGCAACCGGACAGCGCCCCGGACATCCGGCCCCACATCCCTCCCTGTCCGTCAGGTTCCCGGTAGGGCTGGGCCCGAGGAGGCGGTCCGGTTCTCTTCGAAGCAGGAAGCCCCAACCCTGCGTTCTTGGGAAGCCAGCAGTCACGAGGGCACTGCGTTCCGGGCGGGACCGTGGCCCTGAGCAAGTCCGAGGTCTCCTCCTCTAGCCTGGATGCCCTCGGGGCCAGAGGCAGCCACGTTGGGTGATGGTGGGGCCACGGCCTTTGGGACGGGGTCGGTGTCCTCCCCTTCCAGACTTCCGCCGCCTTGCACTGCTCAAGGGGCCACAACCAGCCGCCTCAACCCCTGCTGTCCAGACGGGTGCCCTTTTCATGGGGAGAAGGCTGTACCTGGAACTCCATGGGGGAACTCCAGCCTCCTGGACCTGGTCAGCGCCGTACTGCCTGCTCGGAGGACCGGGACAGGATCTGGTGGGATGTTAATTGCCTTTTCCTCCAACCGGCTTTCTCGGCCCCACCCCCATCTGGTTTTTTGGCTGTTCTCTGACCAGTTGGAGCCTGTGCTGTCTGACCTCAGTCCCCATGATGACCTCCATCATGGGATGAGCAAAGTGGACAGGACTGCACAGAGGGCAGATGGGCCAGTCTCGGAGGCACAGTGTTGGGCACGGTAGTCTGACCTGCCTGTACGTTCAGTCCTTGCAGATGCCAACTTCCCCACTGCTTCCATATGCCAGTGCGGCCCCATGGAGATCCGTGCTGATGGTGAGCTGTCTCCCCCGCTCCCAACCCCCGGGGGTGGGGGCAGTCCTAGTCCTAACTCCGAGGCTTTAGGGGCTACAGCATTGCCACACGCCACCTTCCTGAGGCTGCTCCCAATAACCCGGGGTTCTACGGCCCTCTCTGCATCCTTAGACCCCAAATGTGATCACCCGGCCCCTCCACCCAGTCTGGTCCCACAGCGTCTCACTGTGGGGACTTTGTACAGATGGGAGACCAAGACTGGAGGTCCCTGGTCGGCCTGAGGTCATTTGCCCTTGCTTCGTGCCCAGAGCCATGACACCTGCCCTGAAAGTGTCCTCAGTGCCTTCTCACCCTTGGACTGTCTGATCTGGGAAGGCCATTGCCCCTCTGGGATCAATGGACTTGGGTTGTACCCAAACATGTCCAACTCGGAGACAAGGTGTAGACAGGTGTGGAGGCTGAAGCAGGAGGAAGGGGGTGTGTTCGCTGTGTCCTACACACAGCTGCCTAATTGAGCTTGTCAACTGGCCAGCCCAGTGGCTCCCTCGTGCCTGGAGTGCCTTGCCTATCTGGGGACCACATGGCCTCCTTGGTGGCTGAGCCAGACTCTGCCCCTACCCCTAGGCCTGGACATCCCTCAGCTCCTCGAGGCCATGCTGAAGTTGCTGCCACTGGACACCTACGCAGCGAGTCCGGTGAGGACCTGCAATGGCCCTGCCCCTCTCCTCCCAGACTGAGGCGCCCTACTGGTGTTTTCTGTGGGGAGACATGTGCTGGGCAGCTGGGGTGGGTGGGAATGGCCTGGCTGACTGCCCCTTCCCCCCAGGCTGCTGTCATGGAGCTGGTGCCCAGTGACAGGGACAGGGGCCTCCAGACTCCAATATGGAATTACTACCAGTCTCTCCTCTATGAGAAGGGCTGCACGGTGAGCCCCCCAGACCCCTGAGACCATGTGCTCACTGCTGGCTTCCACCTGGGGCTGAAGATGGAGTGACTGGGCCACACACCCTTGCCTACCTCTGCTTTAGGTCCTCATTCCCCAGCCCAGCCCCAATAATTCCTCTGTCCTATGGAGGGTCTCCGGAGCACTGATGGGGGGTCCCCACCTAGGAGCAAAAGAGAACCCAGGTGGAACGTGGAAGGTGACTGGCCCCTTCCCTCATCACCAATCTCTAGTCCTGGCCCACACCCAACCCTGCCTGTTCTCGAAGAGTGGCCTCTGTCTGCTGACTGCTCTCCGGAGCACGCAGGGACCCTGGGGGGTTACAGCTCCTGAGATCTGGGTGGGACAGGGACTTGTTCCCTGTGTGTTCCCCTAAGAGTCCTCCCAGAGCCTCGGGACTCCTAACCCCCCACCAAACTCCCTAGACCTCATCTCTCGGGGATTCCTGGAACAACCTTGGACCAGGACAGAGCACTTGGCCCTCTTGGAGTCTCCGATCCACTGCCTTCTGATTCTGCCCAGCCTGCGGGAGTGGCCACTTCACTACTGGTGCCTCGGGTGGGACCTGAGTCAGCTGGGCAACTCAGCCAGAGCCCAAGAAAGGCGGGCTCCTGCGACCCACAGACCCCAATGGCTACCAATGTTTGTCTTCCAGAAATCGCTGGAGAAGGTTGAGCGGTTTGCATTTTATGAGCGGTCCAAAAAGGCATTTGCGGTGGTAGCCACTGGGTGAGTCTGTGGGCATGACCCCCACCTCCCAGAGGCCCCTTCTCCAAACCAACACCTTCGGGATCAGTTGGGGGACCCTCAGCCCCACAGTGTTCCACAGACATTGTCAGGTATTGGGAGAACTGCCCTGTTTGTACTTGGGCATCTGCCCATTTGGTGGGATGAAGATGGAAGAAGCCAGGGACTCAGCAGTGTCCACCCCTCAGCCCTGCCTTGTGCTGGGACCCACGAGGACCCCCATGTGCACCTCACACAGGGAGACTGCCCTCTACGGAAACATCATCCTGAAGAAGGGGATCCTCGGCCCCGATGACCTGCTCTAGGCCTGGGAAACCCACCCTGTGACTGGATGAGGAGTCGAGGAGACGGAACCCTGACAAATTCACCCAATGGTCCCTCACGGGCCGGACAAGCCCCAGCCCAGGTGGCTGCAGCAAGCCACCCTGGCCTCCAGCTATGGGCTCCTGGGGATCCATGTATGGGGAGGCTTCTGATCACTGAAAAAGATGTAAGAGCGGTTGTCAGTGTGCAATCGCCAGAACATAAACCACACCCTCATTCTTGTCATGAAGACTCATCTGGCGGCGTGTCAGGGAGGTCAGCAGAGCAGCCCACACCATCCCAGCAAGTCCTCAGTTGGGAAATGCAGCGTCAGTCTCCCCAGGGGGGTGGGGCTCTGCAGACAGGACATTGGGTCAAGTAGGGGCTAGGGCCTAAGGAGAGTGGGGCGCTGGGCCCTTTTAAAGGAAGAACTGGGAGCTTCCACATGCCGAGTGTGGGACTGTGACCCAGGTGTACAGCATGAACAGCCTGGGGTATGGGCTGGTCGAAGGGTGGACGCTGAGCTGGCTTCATCTAACAGGGCTTGACGGCCCCTCGTGAAGTTTTCCTGGGTGTGGAGTGCAAACTCATAGTTCAAAGTCTTCAAGAGCAGTTTGATTACTGAACTGGGTCCCAGGATTGGGAGGAATCCCCCCTAGGCCATTGTCCCAGACCTGAGGCTGCTCCTCAAAGGACCTCTCACTGCCCTGAAACCTCGTGACAGCCATGCCGATGGGGAGAAGATGGACCTGAGGCTCTGAGACGGATAGATGGCAAGAAGGTGGGCAACTTGACTCCAGGTAGCAAAGGAGCCACAGACCCCAGTCCCCCGGAGTCTTGAGTGGGCTCTGTTCAGCTCCCTGCACACAGGACCTGCCTGCCCTTTAGGGGAAAGAAGGCAAGTGAGCTGATGAGCAGAGGTTTGGGACCTGGCTAGGGAGGGGCTGGGCTGGGCTGGGCTGGGCCACAGACTCTGGGGTCTGTCTCTCCAATGTGCAGCCCTCAGGCCCGTCTGGTCATTGCCTGGCCTCAGGCCTCTGATCACTGGCCATGTAGGGGTTTATTTTAGACAGGTCTTTGGAGGTTTAACAGGCATCAGCTGTACACACTGATGGATTTGGGTGTCTGTACACCTGGGGAAACATCAGTTAGGAGTCAACACACCTGTCACCCCAGAAGGGACCCACATCTGCTCTCTGTCCCTATAGGTTAGTCTGCGCTTTCTCAATTTTTAGGAAATATGGAATCGTACCATATGTCCTCTGGCTTCTTCCACTCAGTATAATTATTTGGAAAGCGGTATCCCATCATGCAGCTGTTACACACTTGTTCACACATTGCATGTTGACGATGGTCGGGTGGTGTCCACTGCTGTGGACAGTCATGCACAAATCTTGCGTGGACAAACTTTCTTATCTCTTGGGGACTAAATACCTAGGAGCGGAATGACTGGATCATGCAGCGAGTGTGTATTTAACTTTTTAAAAAAACGGCCAAACTTTTCTTTAAAATATTTGCCCCATGTCATTCCCACCAGCAGGGAGGGGGGTCCCAGTTGCTCTGCGGCCTCATTTAGTATGCTCAGAACTTTTCACTGTAGCGTCCTGTTGAGTGTGTGGTAGCAGCTCATAGTCTTGGTGTGCAGTTCCCTGCTGAACAGTTTTCACGGCTTATTGGCCATTGGACTTTTCTTTGGTAATGTGACTGTTCAAATCATTGAGCCCGTATCTTACCCTGTGTACCTGCTGGCTCAGCCTCCCCCTCCACATCCTTTCCTTTCTCTGACACCCCTAGCCGCATTCCATCATGGACGGGAGAGGGTCTGAAGGGACCAGAGCTTTCCTGGAGCTAGGAAGCTAGGACTCTCAGGGCCAGCTGAACCTATAGGGACATTCAGTATGACACTGTGGAGACACACACACCCCAGGAGGATACAGCTCTGCACCTCATTCCTAGCAGCTCCTGGAAATGCACACAGCCTTCCCACCTTCGGTTTCAGGTGTTTATTTTTCTAACAGCACCTGGAGAGGGAGAAGCCCTCCCTCCAAGGTGGGAAGGGTGGTCAGGGCCCTGAAGGGTGGTAGATGTGATCATGGTCTTCCTCTGGTCCCTGGAGCATCTGGAGAAACAGTGCTTCCCGAGGCCAGAGCTCCTCTCCGGGGACCTCCTCGAGCCGTTCATGGTAGAATCCATCTCGGTCCGGCTCAGGACCTTGACTGGGGTTTCGGAGTTGGCTCAGGATGTCCTCAGCTTCCACCCAGACCTGAGCACCTGGAGACACAACAGCGGGAGCTACGGCTTCAGTTCCCCTCAAGAGGTCTTGTCCACTCCCCTCCCCTTCTGTCTACAATCTAGTGGCTTCCAGCCCCACCTGGCGGCTTCTCCTTGCCAGTGTTGGCGGGGGTCTTCAATGCGGGGAGGAGCACCTCAAGCCGATCGTCCACCTCTGGAGACTCCACTGCTCTAGCCCCCCAAGCCCTGAAAACACAGGGGGTCAGGTCCTGGGGCAGGTGCCACCCACACAGGGAGGGGTGTGTGGCCACCCTCCAGCTACGGCAAGGTCAGGTCCAGCAGGAAGAGGGACAGCAGGTGCGCAGCTGGGGTCACACTCAGAGGCAGAGGGCAAATCCTCAGTGCCACACCCAGGTCTCAGGAAGGACGCCCAGGGAAAGGCCATGGGTGGGGAGCTGCTGGACTGGAGGGGGCACTTACTTGTTTGTGTCCTGCTCAGAGACCCAGTCCTCTCCTTTGAACTTGGCAGGCACCTGAAGGGTAAGTCACAGGTTGGGGCTCTGTGCAGCCCACCAGGGGCCTGAGTTCAGGGAAGCCCACTTAGTGTGGGCCAGGCCAGTGCTCAGCACAGCCCAGGGGGTCCACAGGCATGTCCAAGGGAGTTCAGACCCACCCTCAGTGGTCAGGGATGGCCGGGTGGAGAGTGCACCTAGCTGTCCTGATTTGGCTAACTCCAGGTGAGAGACCTGAGCTGGGCTCCTCCCCACTCTCTCCACGGCCACTCAAGGTGTCCCCTCCACGATGTGCACTCGCTCTAAAGTGTGGATTCAGGGAGTACCGCTGGCCGGGTCACACTGACTGCCATGTCCAGTACTGGCTGTGGTCAGACACAGCTGTCTCAGGCTCTCAGGACCTGCCCCCTCCTGAAACCCCAACCCCAGGATGGTCAGACCTGCCTGAGCCCCAATTATCTCTGTGGGCCACAGAAGGACCCCCAGCCCCACTTGCTCTGCCTCTTCCAGGTTGAGGGAACAAGGGAGGGGCAGATGGCAGAGCCAGAAGGTCTGCTCCCAGCCCTGATCTCTGGTCCAGATGAGCAGAGGCTCCTCCTTCACCTAGGCCCAGCTCAGGGGGTGCACCTGCCCAGCCTCCCATGAGGTGGTCACAGGTCACTTGGGCTTGTCCAGCAGATCCAGCAGAGGGGAGTCCACTCAATCCTCGGGAATGATGCACGCAGGCCCTGTCTTGAACACCCCAGGTGGTCGGGCGGAAGGGGAAGGACAGGGAGGGCCCCCAATACCTGAGGGACAGAGGCCGTGCCTGCCTCCCTCAGCATCACAGCCACCAGGCTGGCGACCAGGATGAATCTGGGGAGGAGAGAAGAGTGTGGGGGGCATGTTTCCAGCAGCTTCCCGCCCCACCCTCAGGGGGAGCCCAAATGCCGACAGGTAGAGACAGTCAGGTGCTCTGCCCCAGTGGAGGCTCCACATCGGACAGGGGCCATGCCTCACACCCGTGCCTACCTTGTAGGTGGCAAAGCCATGGCTATTGGCATCTTGACCCCCCACAGCCATGCCCACACTAACGGGGCAGAGTGTGCACAGGGTGCTCAGTGTCCAAAGAGCCCTGAGGACCTCTGGACCAGGCTGGACACCACTCTGGCCCTGGAGCCCCAGAGCAGCGGCTGGAGAATGGGGAGGGCACGGTTGGCGGATGGGTATCTGGGACGATAACAGGCAGGCACAGGGGCTAGGGGGTGGGTGAGGCTCAGGAGGCGGGTTTATGTCAGGGAGCCTGAACCTGCGCGTCTACGAGGGCAAACGCAAGGTAGTGGAAGCTGAGGATGCTCCTGAGCAGAGGTCATGACCAGCCTGAGCATCAGTGACCAGAAGGCAGGATATCGGGAGGACTTGACTCAGACACGTGTACACACAGGGCTGACAGTGACTAGTGAGTGGGCGGCCACTTATCCAGCCTTTTGAGGTGAAGGTGAGTCAGAGGCCTCAGCTGTACACTGTCCTTTCCTTGATGTCAGACTAGTGGCCCCACAATGGACCCTGTGAGCCTCCAGTGGACCCCAGGGAACTTTAGGTAAACCTTGGCTCTGTGTTCGATGCTTCTGGCCTGGGAGGGGGGTCTCCGGCTCCATCTAAGGAGAGGCTTTGCTGTGGGAAGTGTCCTCGGCCCCCCTCGCTCAGGGCTACTTCCTCAACCAGTTGTTAGGTGCCCTCAAGTCAGCCCAGTCTCATACTGATCCCGAATACAGCGGAATGAAACACAGCTCGGTCCTTCGCCATCCGTGTCATTATTACCATGTTTGAGCCCAGTGTTGTAGCCACGGTGTTAATCCATCTTCTTGGGGGTCTTCCTCTTTTTCACTCACCCTCTACTTGACCAAGCAGGATGTCCTTCCCCCAGTACTGGTCCCTCCTGACAACATGTCCAAAGTACGTGAGACAAAGTCCATTCCGGCTGTATTTCTTTCAAGACAGATTTGTTCATTCTTCTGAAAAGTCCATGATATATTTAGGGTTCTTCACCAACGCCGTGACTCAAGTATCAACTCTTCCGTCTTCCTTATTTATTGCTCGGCTTTTACATGAACATGAAGCTACGAAAATGCTAAGGATTGGGTCAGGTGCACCTTAGTCCTCAAAATGTCACCTCTGCTTTTTGATACTTGAAAGAGGTGTTTTTCAGCAGATTTATCCACTGCGATGCGTCATCTGCTTTCCTGAGCATTGATAGAGGGTCCAAATAAAATGAAATCGTAACACCTTCCAGCTTTGTTCCACTTCCTGATGCTGCTTGTCCATCCAGTGTGAGGATTGTTTAAAAAATTGATGTCGTGTTATAATCCATACTAATATTCATCAGTAAATGTTTCAAGTCCTCTTCACTTTCAGTAAGCAAGGTTGTGTCGTCTGCATATTGCAGGTTGTTAATAGGATGCCCTTCTTCATATGGTCCAGCTTCTCTGACTATTTGCTCAGTGTACAGATTGAATAGTATGATAAAAGCATACAACCGTGATACACATCATTCCTGATTTTAAACCATGCAGTGCCCTCTTGTTCTTTTCAAATAACTGTCTCTTGGTCTGTGCACAGGTTCCACATGAGCACAATTAA
>NW_006408623.1:10517274-10521678 GCF_000296735.1 Chrysochloris asiatica | reverse complement strand
CTTCATTTTCCACTCTAGTCCTCTGTGGCTATGTCACTAACTCTGGGCCCAGGAGTCCCCAGGTCTTGCCAAACTGCTGGCCAACCAGGTCTCCACCCGGGTTTTGAACGTGGTTGGACTTAGCTCGTAGTTTCATTGCTGTTTTTCCCTCACTTCCTCTTACCGGTGACCAACATGGTCATTAGTCAGAGCATGTGTCTGCTCATGTATTCCCATTAAGTCTCAGTCTTGGAAGTGGATT
This sequence comes from Chrysochloris asiatica, assembly GCF_000296735.1. Taxonomy (NCBI): domain Eukaryota; kingdom Metazoa; phylum Chordata; class Mammalia; order Afrosoricida; family Chrysochloridae; genus Chrysochloris; species Chrysochloris asiatica. Next base: position 10,521,437 of record NW_006408623.1, on the reverse strand, counting down.
TGCCCTGAGGAGACCCGAGCGCTTGCCTTGATGTCTCCTGGGCTAAGAACTTGCTTGTTCTTGTAGTAGTCAGCCGGACTGCCATTATTGTTTTGTATTTTTCCTGTTGGTCTTTCTTTCAAGAAGTATCTTCTGTTCTTCTAGCCGCTCCAGGCTGGTCTGCTTGTCCTTTCAGGTGGAAACTTCCCACCTAAGAAGATTCTGGATATGGTTCAGGATTCCACCTATGGTCTTATGTAATGCAGAGGCTCAACAGGAAGTCTCCTTCACTGGGCACGTTGTAGCCCCATTTTAGGTATTCCAATCAGTTATAGGCAGACTTACTAGCTTGCTATGGTAGTATTTCTGGCTATTCCTTTCTCTCCCCCTCAAGTGTCTATTTTATAATGGTATGCCAGGGAAACCAAGATTCAAAAGACAGCCAAGCATCTTAACATCATTTCCCCCCTTTTGCCCATTCCAACTATGTCTCAATCCCTGTATCCCAGAGCCCTGTTTTTTCAAGGTTGTGGATACATCATTATTTATCTCTCCCACTTAGCCCATGCAAACCTGCCTAGTTGTTTTCCCATCTGCCTTGTTCTTCCATTCTTCTCCCCCTTCTTGTGTATTGCCCCCCTCCCCAGCACCCAAACTATCCTGTGTCTATTCCCTACCCTGTGCTCCACCTTTTCCTCCCTCTCTTCAGCCCACCCCCCATGTCCCGGTAACCAGCAAAGAATCCTTCCCCTGCTTTAGTATGGGTTATTTTTCTTAGCCTTTTACAGTAGTGGTCCTATGCAGTATTTCCCCTTTAGTGGCTGACTAATTTCACTCACATAATGTCCTCAAGGTTCATCCATGTTATGTGGTGGCTTGCAGCTTCCTTGTTGTTCTTCAAGGTAGCAAAGTATTCCATTTTGTGTATGTACCACAGTTTGTTTATCCATTCTTCAGTTGATGGACACTTACTTAGGCTGTCTCCATCTTTTTGTTATTGTAAATAGTGCTGCTATGAACATTGGTGTGCATATATGTACTTGTGTTATGCCTCATATTTCTTGTGGGTAAATACCAAGTAAAGGAATTGCTAGGTCATAAGATATTTCTATTTCCAAGCTTCTGAGGAAGTGCCATATTGCTTTCCAGAGAGGGTGGACCATTTTGCAATCCCACCAGCAATGCAGAAGCATCCCAGTCTCTCCACATCCTCACCAGCATTTATTGTCTTCTACTTTTTAAATCTTTGCTGTTATTGTTGGTGTGAGATGATATCTCATTGTTGTTTGGATTTGCATCTCTCTAATGGCTAGTGATAGTGAACATTTCTTCATACGTTTGTTGGCTGCCTGGATCTCCTCCTTGGTCAACTGTCTGTTCATGTTCTGTGCCCATTTTTAAATTGGGTTATTTGTCTTTTTCTTGTAGAGGTGTTATAGTTTCCTATATATTTTAGAAATGAATCCCTTGTCTGAATGTGTCGTTGCAAAAGATTTTTTTCCCATTCTGTGGGTTCCCATCATACCTTATTTTTTAAGAAAATTCTGCCTATACTTTCTCCAAGACAGATCCATTCATTCTTCTGGTGGTCCACGGTATATTCAGTCTTTTCACTAACATCACCACGTGTCTTTGGCCTTCCTTTATCTTTGTCCAGCTTTCATATGCCTATGAGGTGGTTGAAAATGCCATGGCTTGAGTTTGGTGCACCTTAGCCATCAAAGCAAAAAGTGCTAGGGTGGCTTTAATCGAAAGGGCACTGACAAGTGTTGTCAAGGAGGTGGAGAACCTGGAACCCTCATACCTTTCTGGTGGGAATGTAAAACAGTGCAGCCACTTTGGAAAACAAAGTAAACAAAAAAGAGGGGAGCAGTGAGGAGTGCTGATCCCCACCAGTGCTCCCAGTGTGTCCTGCCGCTGCTCTAAGTGGGGTTGGAGGCAGGGACAGGACAGAGAAGAGGGTTGCACTGCCCCATTCCCTGTGACTCCGCTGGTGTAGGTGGGATAAGAGACAGCAGTCTAACTTTGGGTCAGGGGTGCTCAAGATGGCTTCCACCTTTCTATCTGCTCCAACTTCCCTAAATCCATGAGCACACCCTGTCACCGTCACTCACCTCCACACATTTATGAATGCTCACACCTCACCTGCACCACACTCACATGTACACATCTCCTGTGTCTACCCTGTCACACATGTACTCGTACACACCCAGTCCCACTCATTCTCACACTGAGGCCCACACATATACACATCACAGGCTCACAGGCTCACACATGCCCACTCACACACACAAACTGATTCTCACGTATCCTTACATGCTCACTCATGCACATGTTCGCTCACCCTGTCACACTAAGGCTCACACATGCACATACATTTAAAACTGGACCTGCTGTATGAATGATGAAGAATGTGATCTTTGATCCCCACACACCCTGTGGACAGTTGTGCCTCAAGTGAGTGGGAAGCAGAGTCCCAGCAGTGTCCTGAGCCTGGCTGCTGGCCACCCACCCTAAAAAGGAGGGCTGCCCTGGGGCTCTGTGCCGCACATGCCTCACCCCTAGGGAGGGCAATACCCTTCTCATGCCCCAGGGAGCAGAGACTTGGGTCTAATGGGAAGGTGCAGCCTGCTTTCCTCCCAGAGAGAGGGGTGCATTGGGCAAGGAGGCAAAGTGTGCCTGAGTCCCTGGAGGGTGCTTGTGTCGTAGTGTGTGTGTAGGGTGTGTGCCTGGGTTTGTGGGAGTGCACGATGTGTAGTGTGCAAGCCTGCATCTGTGCAGTGTGCCCGAGAGTGTGCAGATGTGGATAAGTGTGAAATTGGGGTGTGAGATTGTGGGCAGAGAGGTTAGGCATGAGGAGGTGTGTGTGTGAGGGGAGGCGTTGTATGTGAGGGTGTGTGAGGTGCATGTCTATGAGGTGTGTGCCTGTGAAGACAGGTGAGTGACATGGTGTGTGGAAAGAGCATGTATGAGGTGCGTGTTGCGTATGATTGATGTGGGAGTGTGTGTGTGGCTGTGTGTGAGACAAGGACTGTGACAGGTGCGTATTTGGCATGAGGCCCAGTGTAGGAGGAAGCATGTATGAGTGTGGGAGTGTGTACGGTGTGTGAGACTATGACAATGCGTGTGTGACACTGTGTGAGAGGGTGTGTGTGTGTGTATGTATGAAGGTGTGCATGTTTGCATGTTGTGGGGAGGGGACCAGGGATGGTGATCTGATGTTGGAAGGGGCACATGTGTAGCTGCGTATGGTGTGTGTGAGAATCTAAGGATATATGAGAAGGTGTGTGTGTATGTGTGTGTGTGAGCGCCTGCGCGCCCTAGTATGTGACGGGGCCAGGGCACCAGGTCTGACGTGGGGATGACTGGAGCAAGCAAAGCATCTGGAAGCTTCGGTCCCGCCACCCCCATATCCCGCCGCGTCTCCCCGGCAACCGCAGCCTCGGTCTCAGCGCTCGGCCCCTCCCCCTCCCCGCCCGCTGCGAAGCGTCTGGAACCGCATCCTCTAGATCCTGCATCCTCCGTCCTCTGGCAACTGCATCCTGCCGCCGCTGCCCGCTGGAGCCGCCTGTGAGCGATTTCCGCGCTTCTCTTGTGGGCTGGGGTGAGGGGCAGGTGTGTGCAAGCGTGTGCGAGGCGCCTAGGTCGGAGGTGGGGAAGAGGAGGGCAGCGACTGAGCCGAGGGCGGTCCCGGGGCCAGACCTGGGAGGGCTCTCTGCCCTAGGGGGTTCGGTCAAAGCAGCGGGAGGTGAGGAGGGGTCTTCAGGCCTGGACTGGTCAAGGGAAGCCCGGATCGGCAAGCTGTAGGGAATGGACGGGCGAGCGGTAGCCAGCCTGACACAGACAGACACGCTGACCGAACCCGTGCTGAGCAATAGCAGGGTGAAGGTGGGTTGGCTGGACATCAGCCGCAGCCCCCCAATGTGAGCACAGGTCCCCTACACCCCAGAGCCGGCTCCACCTCTGCAGATCTGAGCCAGCCAGTGGGAGCCAGGCGTCCGGAGGTGGGGGTACGGTCCCAGGTGCTGCTCAGCTCTGCTTGCTGGGAGGGAGGAGGTGACCCTGGTCGGGGCTGCGTGGCCGCCGGAGGTCAGGGGGAGTAGTAGGGTTAGGGGGTTATTCCTGTCCAGGCCCCCAGGTCGCTAGGTTGGTGGGAACGGAGACGCCCTCTTCCGCCCCCCCCC
>NW_006408623.1:10513976-10517174 GCF_000296735.1 Chrysochloris asiatica | reverse complement strand
CCCTATGCCCCTCTCAGACTGAGATTCCAACCCCATACAGATCTTTGCCCTTTCCTTGCTGATTCAGCCATTGGACTCTTGGATCCCAAGCACAGCCTGGAAGTCAAAGGCCATGGGGTGGGGTACCTGCCATGGCCCAGGTCAGGATTCCAGCTCTGTTGCCTCAGGACCAAACCCTCCCAAACAGGTAATCCTGGAACTAGGCCAAGCATACATAGTACTGTGTGTCTCAGGACCACCTGAATCCCTGGCCAGCCTCCCTGGGGAAGACCCCAGTACAAACAGCCTGGTTCCCACCCTGCGGCTCGTGCACACAGGGCTCCAAAACAGCTCCCAAGGCTTCTAAGTCACCCAACAGTCAGCCTCCCATAGAGGAGGCGTGGCCCGAGGTCCAAGCTAGGCCTCAGAACCTCAGAGAGAGAATGGGAGCTCATGTCAGCCGGAGGGCCCCACAGGAGGAAGAGAAGGGTCTTCGGTCCCAGAGTCTGGCAGGAACCTGAGCCTCAAACCCCTGACCCACAGTGTCAGTCCCTCTGCCTTCCGGACACTGGTCCTAGACTTGCTCTTCAGGACCTTCACCAGCTGCTCTCAGGGGGCCTGCAGAGCTGTAGCACCTCCACCAAGACGACTCAGGAGGAAGAATTCTGTCTCAAGCCCTGTGGCCTCCAAGAGGAGCCGGGTTCTTGGGAACCATAGACAAAAACAGGGAGCAGCTCCTCTCAAGGCCCCGCGGGAACCAGTCCTAGTTCTGGGCCCAAAGGTGCCCCAAGGGCTGTGCCCCTGACAAGGGCTGGTTTTGTGGAGGAAGTGGGGAGTTTGGGCTAGGGCATTGGGTGTTACCTCCTCATGTTGGAAGTCTGATTCTCGGTGTAGAGTATGGTCTGCTGGGCTGTGGTTGTCCTCCCTCCGCACTGCTCAGGGTGTACTGCCCGACTTGGGTGTGTCGGGAACAGAGGTCAGACACCGCTCTACACTGCTAAGTTGACTGAGCTCACAAATGCTCCACCCCCACTCCAAGATGAGCCCCAGATCAAGAGACCCAGGGCTCCACCAGCCTTGCTTCAGGGACCTCCTCCAATGTCTGACATACCTCCCACCCACCAGCCCCCACCCACCTGTGCCACACCCATGCCCCTCCCCCTGACACCCACAAGCCCCTCCAAGCCACCACGCTCACCCCCTGATCTGAGTCCTCTTCTACCTTTCCCATCATCCTTCTCCAAAATCCTTACCTCCCATCCTGCCCACTTCCCAGTCAAACCTGCTGCAGACCTGAGACCTGACTTACTAGGTACATCAGACCCCAGACTGGACTGGCAGCCCCACACGTTCCTGAAATGCTGTCGGCAGAAAGCTGGCAACGGTCTGGGGACTATCCTGCCATGCTGTCTCCTCCAGCCCCTTTGTTCAGTTTTCCTCAGGCATCAGACCTCAGCCGGCAGTGTGGCCATGACGTTCCACGTACCAGCAGAGCAGATGGCCCTGCAGCATGTGCCTCAGAGGAGAGGAAGAGACAGAACAAATATTTGAAGGAAGCGTAGCCTAAAACTTTCCAAATTTTAAAAATAAGTAGTCCACAGATCCAGGAAGTTCATGAACACCAATAGAACCAACACAAAGATATATCATAGTCAAGCTGCTACAACCCAAAGACAAAGACAGTATCTTGAAAGCAGAAAGAAGGGAAGTATTCACCATGTAAGGGGTACAGAGTAAAATTAACAGCTAATTTCTCATCAGAAACCACGGAGGCCAGAGGCAGTTATTTGAAGGAAGCTTAATGCCAATTCTTCACATGCAATAGAAGAGGTGCAAACTCTGCTTCTAGGAGACAAGTTGTTGTTGTTGTTAGATGCTGTCAAGTCCATTGTGACTCAGAACAAGCACTGGTCAGTCCTGCACCATCCTGACAATTGCTGGTTACTTGAGCCTTTTGCTGTTACCACTGTGCCAAGCCATTATATTGGGGGTCTTCCTCTGGTTTGCTGAGCTTCTACTTTACCACGCATGAAGTCCTTCTTCAGGGACTGGTCATTCTTGGTACCATGTGTGGAGTATGAGAGACAAAGTCTCATCATCCTGGATCCTAGGGAGCATTCTGGGTGGGCTTCTTTCAACACAGAGATTGGTTTTTACCTCTAGTAGTCCATAGCCCTCTCAGTATTCTCCTCCTACACCATAACTCAAATGCATCAACTTTTCTACAGTCTTCCTTATTCATTGTCCAACTTTAACATGCCTATGAGGCTACTGAAAACACCAAGACTTGGGTTAGATTCCCCTTAGTCCTCAAACTGACATCTTTGCTCTTCAACACTTTAAAGAGGTCTTGTGCAGCAGATTTGCCTGATGCAATACATCATCTGATTTCCTGACTGCTGCTTCCGTGAGTATTAATTGTGGATCCGAATAAAATGAAGGCTTTGACAGCGTGAATCGTTTCTCCATTTGTTTCTTGGTCCAGTTGTGAGGACCTTTGTTTTCTTTACACTGAGGTACAACCCAGTGTAAAAAAAAAAATGGAGTCTTTGATCTTCACCAGTAAGTATTTTAAGTCCTCTTCACTTCCAGCAAACAAGGTTGTATCATCTGCATATTGTAGGTTGTTAATGAATCTCCCTGCAATCCTGATACACATCCTTCTTCACATAATCCACCCTCTTGGATTATTTGCTCAGCATACAGACTGAATAAGTAGGGTGAGAGAATACAACCCTGACACACCATTTCCTGATTTTTAACCATTCAGTGTCTCCTTGTTCTGTTTAAATGACTTCCTCTTGGTCTATGGACAAGTTCCTCAAGAGTACAATTAAGTGCTCTGGAATATTCATTCTTCACAAAGTTACCCGTACTTTGTCATAATACACACAGTCTAAACCCTTTGCATAGTCAATAAAGCACAAATAGGCATCTTTCTTGTATTCTCCCCACCCCCACACACTTCATATCAGCTGGCCACTTCACTCTCAGCTCTAGTCCTCTGTGGCTAGGTCAGAGTCCATGATAGGCTCAGGAGTTCCCAAGTCTCCCCCATACTTCAGACCAACCTGCCCTTTCTCTTCTCTTTCTCATCATCCCAAGGTCAGCGGGAGTCTACGGAACATGGTCAAAGTCAGCCCATGTCTTCGTTGCTGCCTTTCTCCCACTTCCACTCACAAGTAGACGAAGGTGGTCACCAGCGAACTTATAAGCCTG
>NW_006408623.1:10512188-10513174 GCF_000296735.1 Chrysochloris asiatica | reverse complement strand
CAGACCACCACCTGCTCTAAGGTGACCAAGCAGGATCACTGTGCTGAGGTTCAATCAAGTTCTTAGGGGATCTTACTCTCTAGCAGGGGTAGCAAATTAGTAGCCACTCAGTGCTCAACTTGAGAATTACTGATATCAGAAATTTGGTGATGGATATCCATAGACAAGTGGATATTATTCCACAACCTCCTAAAATGCTGTTGAATTAAGTTCCAATTAAGTTCTGGATTACTGAAAAATAACACAAATCTACTTATATCATGAACAACCTTAGCTGGGAGTGTGAACTGGATATATTGAATCTTATTTCCCTTGAGTGATCTTCCATTCTCTAAAGCATTTAGTCTGTTTTGTAAGCCTTTATCTATTTACTCTTGGATCATATGAGCGAGACTAATATCCCTAGACAGTTGATTTACATGGTGGGCAGGGCAAAAAAGGTAACAATTCCTATTAGTGCAGTGATTCTTGACATGAGAGCAAAGACACGTGGCACATTTAAGGGCCTGGCACCGCAATGATTGCCTAGCTTCTGAAAACCTTAACAGGTTCATGCCTTACTTTTTAAAAAATGTTTTATTGGGAATTACATGATAGTTTACATGGGAGAACATTAGCTGTACATTCATCCTATCTTATATCATTTCATTGCCATGGTTGCAATCCCCTCCATGCATCATCAAACAACCAAAGGGTATACCCTGAAAGCCTGCCCCTGGTCATCAACACCCAGCCCCTCTCCCTCTCTGGGTCTCAAGTTCCCAGCCACTCCATCTCTCCACATCATTGTCTCTGCCTCCATTTCTGGTGTCACTATTTCTCTGGGTAGGGTCCCGGCACTCTGCTTTTCTCCCCTGATGGTCCCAGGGACCTCCGCTCCTGGACTGCAAAGTCAACCACTCCCCTCCTTTTGCTACAAAACGTCTACCTTTACATTTCCAACCCTCACAGTCAGTCCTGATAACAATTATTTCACTATTGTACCA
>NW_006408623.1:10499127-10507299 GCF_000296735.1 Chrysochloris asiatica | reverse complement strand
CCCAGGACTTGGGGGGCGGGGACGGGCTTCGGCGGGGTCTGGCTCCCAGGCTCCGCTGGGTTTTCAATGGAGCCCGCAGGCGCTCACGTCCGTCCGCAGTCACACGCACCCCGACGCCCGGGCGACAGCGCACACCTCTCTGCCCATCGTGACGCAGCGTCCCGGGACAATGTATGTGACAAGTCTCAGAGCAGCCTATGCCCCGCCACCCTCTGGACAGCGGCTCGGAGTCAGGAGACCATCTGGAGCCAAGATCTTAACAGCGGGCGTGGTGGGAGGGGGCGGCCGGAGGAGTAGAACGACCCCCAGCTCCACCGAGGTCTGTGTCGAGTGAAGAGCGCAGTCGAATGAAGGGAAGGGTCCCTGGATACACAGCCCAGACCCCTCCATTCTGCCAGGGGAATGGGGGGGGCGGGAGCGGGTACCAGACGCCGAGAGTTGACAACCCCCCCAAGTCCCCCAGGCTCTGTTTCTTCCTGAAGACGCATCTTCTTAGTCCCAGCTCTGTTGCCATGGAAACGTCGGGTGACATCAAACGGACGTCGCTCTGGGTCCAAGGAGTGGGAATTTCCGTTTGGATCAAAGCAGACCCTCGGGGCGGGGCAGTCCGTAGGGCTGGGTCTCCTGCGGGCGGGGTGGAGATTTAGCCTGGCTTGCTCGGCTGCAGGGTATGCAAGATCGACCCCGGGTTCCGTCCTCCCCTCCGCCTCTCCCGCTTTTCGGTGTGTGAGGGCAGCGGCGGGGCTAGCTGGCCGTGGTGGCGCCCGCTCCGCCTCCCGTTCTGTGGGTCTGACCCAACTGGTACTGCTGCGGCGCGGGCCAGGATGAAGTGCCCCCACCCCCCGCCTCCTCGCCTGGCGCCCTCGCCCGCCCCACCCCTCAGAGCCTCGGCTCCTGAGCTGCGTGCGCCCGGCGTCCTTCCCTGAGCACTAACTCAGCCCAGTGCTCCTCCCCTTCCCGTTCTGTTCTCGTCCTAGTAGCTGGTCATCCGTGATCCTTTATGTTTATCTTGTGATTCTTAGCCTGTCTCTACTTGGGGCGGGAGTGGGGTGGACGAGCGCAGGGGGACGCGTTGCCTGCGTCCCTGGTGCGGAGCGTGTGCCCGCGATGTGGCCGGAGTTCTTGGTGAATGTGTGATCCCATCTAGTAGTGGCCGGCTGTCCGCACACCTGGGGCAGGTGCTCTGGGCCAGCGTCTCCTCCAAGCATATTCCTGGACAGATTCGACCCCTTAGCTTGGTCTCTTCTCCTAGACTCAACAGGCAGGTCCAGGGTCAGGGCCACTGACCACCCACATGCAGAGGATCCCTGGCACTAAGGCTGACCTTCAAGGCTCAATGCAGGGAGCGCATGGGGAAGAGATGGGGAACTGGGGTGTTCTTTTGTTGTTGGCTTGTGTTTGTTTTCAACCTTTTTGTTGTGAAATGTAAGGGATATGCAGAATCATACAGAACATAAATATGCCCTTAATGAGTGGTTCTAAAGTGACCCCACACATCCACTGAGGCCCAGAAGCCCACACACCACCCAGCCCCATCCATTCCCTGAACACTGATGTCTTGGACTGTCTCTGAAGTTCTGTTGAGGCTGACTGCTTTCGTCTGCATTACTTTGCCCAGTTCAGCCCCTCTAGCTCATAGCTTTCCGTCTGTCCCCTTTTGTAGTTCTCATTGTAGAAATACACTTCATTTTGTACTCGGTCCTACTCTTGATGGATAGAGGGGGGTTTCCAGTTTCTTCCTGTTGGGATTAATGCTGCTCCTTGGAAGCCCTATAGGGTTGCTATGGGTCAGAATCTACTTGAAGGCACTTAACATTTGTACCCCTATTGCATTTCTGTTGAAGTCCTGGTGGCACAGAGGGTTAAGTGTTGCTCTGCTAACCAAAAGGTTGGTAGTTCATACCCACCAATTGTTCTGGGGGAAAAGGATGATGCAGTCTGCTTGGGTAAATATTTACCGCCTCAGAACCGCAGTGCAGCCGGCCTACCCTGTTTCATAGGCTCTCTATGAGTCCGAACCAACTCTGTAACAGTGGATTTCAGTTTAATTTTTGTATTTCTATTGGGTTTACACCTATAAGTAGAATTATTGGTTGGACAACCCTTATCAGATTAAGGACTTTTCCTTCTGTTCCTAGGTGCTGGTAGATTTTTACATGACAAATCAATGCTGCATTTTATCATAAACTTTTTCAGCTCTTATTGCAGTTGATCAGGTGATTTCTTGTCACTTGCTGAACTGCACTGTCAGCTTTTCAAAGATTAAGCCAAATGTCACTTCCAGAAGATACCCAACTGGTCATTATAACTTTCTGGATATTGCATAATTCCATTTGGGATCTTTATGCAGATTTTTGTAGATAGAACTGCTTGCGATTTCTTCACTTATACAAGGGGGTTTCAAAAAGTTGGAAATCCCATTATCTTTTCATTCCATTTTCCCATGATGTTTTTGAAGCCCCTTTGTATTGTCCTGTCCAGATGATGAGACAGTGGTTAAGTTGACATCATACAGTGACTTGGGGAATACTCATTGGGGTCCTTCTCTGAGAGAATTTTGCATGGGATTTACTTCTTTTTCTCCTGAAATAACAGGTAGAATCCTACAGTTTGTAGCAAGAATTTTAGTCAATTTCTTAGTGGACATAGGACTTTCTTTTGGTTAATTGATTACTTTTCTTCTTTTTCTATGATCCACTTGGGAGTCATCTCCTGGTTACTTTCCTGTGGTCAGCTCAAAGGCAAATCACATACCCCGGACTCAGCTCCATCTTCTTTTCCCCACCCACCTAACTCCTGTTGTGTTCAGTCCCCGATGGGTCACCAAGCATCCACCATCCATGAGGTGTCCCACACATCTCCATCAGTGCCGTCAGATCAAACATAGAACGCCCAGCTAAAAGGGAATTTAAGATGGACAACAAATCCTATTTTAGCATAAATATTTCCAAAATTGCATATTACATGGAATGTACTTATATTTTTTTTTAAATGATTTGTTATTGATCTGAAATTCCAATTTAACTGAGTGTCCTGCATTTCTCTTTGCTGAATCTGGTCCCCCTCATTGTCTGTGGGGAAGATTTTCCTGGTTGTTTGCTTGGGCAGTTACCAATCAAAGGCGCTTCCCTTGGAGCAATAGAGCCCAGGAGTGGAGTGATGCCGGCAGGATGGCACAGAAGACTTTGGGTGGACTTGCTAAGGAGGGAGGACCACAGCATCAGCCAGGGCACCTGGAGAGGCAGGGAGCTACTGACCTGTGAGGAGTAGCCCCATCTCTGTCGTCACTCCAGGCTGAAGACTGCAATCCACCATGGTGAAGCTGGGTTGTAGCTTCTCTGGGAAGCCAGGCAAAGACCCTGGAGACCAGGACGGGGTTTCTACGGATAGTGTCCCTCTAATCAGTCCACTGGACGTCACCCAGCTGCAACCACCATTCCCAGACCAGGTGAGGGCCTGTGGTAGTCGGGGCCCCCTTGGCTACCCTGGGAACAGAGGGGTGTTGGTGAGTTTCATTAAATGTGCCTCCTCTAGAACATAGTAGGGCTAATGGGGAAGGGCCAGGACTGGGTTGAAATCCCCAGTGGGTCCATATGACTTTGGTGCCCTTGTCTCTACATCTGGGAGGAGGGGGAAACAGGTACAAAGGGGCGTGAGGGTTTCTGCAATGACCAGAAGAGGGCGCCAAGCAGGCATGAGTCCCCTTTCCAAGATGTCAAACAGTTTCACTGCAAGGTCACCACCAATACAAGCAGTCCAGCCTCCTAGCTTCCTCGTTCCACAGGTGGTCATCAAGACACAGACAGAATACCAGCTCTCCTCTCCAGAACAGTCTAAGAACTTCCCTGACCTGGAGGCCCAGAAGCTGAGCTGCAACCACCCAGAGGAAGGGCGCAAGGTGACCTCACACTCCCATCTGCTGCCGCTGCTGTGGGAGAGAGGATGGGGAGCCCATGGGTGCCTGGGGGTCAGTTACCTCAGTAATCAGGTGGGTCTAGGTGACCTGAGTCTGATCCCCTTGCTGGCCGGCGGTGCTGGTGAGCACAGGTGCTGCCCCCTGGACGACAAAGACCATGGAGTGGCTACTCCAACGAAGTGCTGACTTGTCCACGGCAAATGTCTTTTTCTTAGTCATTCAGGGGTGGTTTTCTGTACAATACATTAACGTCTTTTGCTGCATTTTTGGCAAATATTTTTCCCATTTCTTTTTTTATCTCTTAATTTTATTAACAAGAACTTTACTCATTTTTGAGGAGCCCTGATGGTACCGAGGGTTGGGCATTAGGCTGCTAACCTCAAGGTCAGCGCTTCAAACTCAACAGCCGCTTTTTCCATGGGAGAAAGATGAGGCTATCTTCTCCCAAAGATTTACAGTCTCAGATGCCTTGCATTAGGGCCTCTGGGAGTTGAAATTCACTCAATGGAGAGGCTTACTCATTTTTAGTGTGCTTTTTCCTCGGCCTTTGCTTTTAAATGATAGAATCTGCCACTTCTTCCCTTGAATCCCATCATTTCTGAGATTGGGATCCTTCCACCACGGAGGCCTGGCAAGCCCTAGGCCCCGCTTTCTGAACAATTCCTCTACAGAGTACCTGGGATTTCCTATGGGGTGGACTGGAGAGTGGACAGAACCCCCCCACCCAGGGCTTGAGTTCTGGGCCCTAATCACATCTACCTAGCAAGTTGTCGACCTCCCCTTTCAAGGACCGACCCCCACCTCCCGTGCCCCCCACTCCCACTTCCCCACCCCAACCGGGCTCCTCCCCTCCCCCCGGCGCAGCTCCCCACAGCACGAATGATCGCCTTCGCCATGGCGCTCATGGGCTGCGTCCTGATCATGTACAAGGCCATTTGGTATGACCAGTTCACCTGCCCCGACGGCTTTCTGCTTCGGGTAAGGTCAGCGGCTAGGGCCGCGCAGGGGGAGTGAGGGACACAGTAGAGACCTTCCCAGCAAAGTCGCCGACCCTGCGCCCTCTCTGGGGGACTGAGAGGGGACCGCCCCAGGTGACCGCGGCCCAGGCACCACTGAGGGCCCGCCTGTCATCAGCGCACAACGCCCCTCCCCGCCTCTCGGTTATTTCCCTCTGTCTGGGGGCTGAAAGACCTCCCGGAAGAGTGCGGGGCGTGAGCCGGGGGGTCGGAGCGATGGGGAGGGATGCCTCCTCTCCTCCAGGGACTGCAAGAGTGCTTCCGGTTCCGACGGGAACGTGGTCCTGGAAGCTTCGCATGTTCCCCAGGGCCTTACCCTGGTGCCCCTAGCCCCCGCCCCACTCCTGGCCCCCCTGTAGCCCAACCCTTCCCACCTCCCGGCCAGCCCCTGGCCCTGACCTCCGCCCTAACGCGGCCCCCACCCGGGCTTCCCGTGCCCAGCACAAGATCTGCACGCCGCTGACCCTGGAGATGTATTACACTGAGATGGATCCCGAACGCCACCGGAGCATCCTGGCGGCCATCGGGGCCTACCCGCTGGGCCGCAAGTACGGTACCGAGATGCCCTCGGCGTGGGGGGAGAGCTATCGCACCGCCGCCAAGGACGACCCCAAAGGGCCCACTCAGGCGGGGGCGGCGGCGGACCCTGTGCCTCCAGGGAAACTCGCGGCCAAGAGCGAGAAAGAGGAGGCCCGTAAGGCCGCCGGGAGTACGGCACCCCTGTCTCCTCAGTGACGCCCCGTCGCCAAGACCACCGTCTGCCCTGCCCCTGGGGTAGGTCAATCCACCCTCCCCGAAAATCTGGGGGGCAGGTCTGCTTGGCCCCCGGGACGCGTCCATGTAGCCCGCGCTCAGGTGCCCCAAGTCCATCGGAAGGGTCTGCCTGTCACGTGACTTGCGGTAGGCATGTGAGGAGGGTCCCAGGCTTCAGTCCGCTGTGTTTGACCTCCAGATGGGCGGTTGGAAAGCAACCAGATCCGCCCCGCCCACTCTCGCTGGACTCCAGACCCTCTGCCTTCTGAGACCCTCCCTCGGCACCTGTGACCAGCGAGGACGAGGACGCCTGCCCTTTGCCCATGTGTTTGGCCCCAGCACCTCCCTGTGCGCTCCTCAGTCCATGTGTCCCCAGCCCCCCACCCGCCTCCGGGCCTTCGAGGCCTCGGACCCATGGCTTCTGTGTAAGTAAATATTCACCTTCACTGAGGCGGGTTCCTCCTGTGCATCCTTGATCGTCCTCTGCCACCCCCCTCGAATGTTGGCATCACGTCCCCCACTGCCCAGAGGGACCCCATATGGGGAGCAGGCTCAGGTAAAGGATGAAGAGCCTGTACCGGACACACAAGAGAGCCAGCGTCCCCGGGCCCCCCCTGATCCACTGCAGCCGGCACTCTCGGCTGCACCTAGTCACCCTTTACTTGTCCAGATGCATCTCCCCGAACAAACCAAACCGAAGACGGAAGGAGTGGGTGTGAAGGGGCAGGGTGGAGACCCAGCCCTCCCAGCTCCATTCCCGTTCCTCCGCCAACGTGGAGAGGTGAGCTCCGCAGGCTGCCTCAAGAATCTGCCTGGAGATCCCCACCAGCCCACCCCAATCCACACTGGGGGAAAGGAACTTGGGTCACTGCCCAAGACGGAACCGTGGCACTAACGACTGGAGGGAGGGGCGGAGACAGTCTGGAGGAAAAGAAAACAGCTGCTTCTTACTCCGCCAACCAAAGGATGACCGAGAGCCCACAGCGGGTGCAAGACGAGGATCGCACACGGTGTGGGGCTCGGAGCACAGAACTCAGTCACTGTGTACACAAGGGGCGGGGCAAAAACACACAGGAGGCGGGGCAAGGCGTACAGGGGGCGGAGCACAGGGACGGGACAAGGAGCACACAGGGGGCAGGACACAGTACAGGGAGCGTGGCAAGGAGCACACAGGGGACCGGCTGTGGTAGACCCAGCTTTTGACACCAGCATCTACACGGTGGGTGAAAGCCTGGGGCAAACTCTAGTGCATCAGAGGGGTCCCCTCTGGGGGATCATCAGGTCCAGTCCAGGCACCGGGCGGCGAACCCATTCCAGGCTGGGACACAATGGGCAGGACTCTGGCCCAGCAGAGAAGTGAACCCAGGGACCTGTCTCAGGTGGGTTCTGGGCCTGTTCGGGAGCAATGCAGCAGGCTCCCAAAAGAAGAGGTAACAGGTGTGGAGGGCAGAGGTGAGGTCCAGGGGAACTGGTGAAGGATGGGAATAGGTGTGAGATCAGGGAGCTGAGGAAGTCAGGAGAGGTTTAGGCTTGTGCACCATGTTTCTTACCATTGAGGCAGGTGGGTGGAAGGGGGCGGGGCTGGGCCGGGCTGGTGGGCAGTAGGGCACACAGAGGCCATGTCTGGAGGGGTGCCTGAGAGATGCAGGGAGGGGGGATACACTGCTGGTGTTTGAACTGAGAGACAACTTTTCCCCTTTATCTTATTTTTACAACATTTTATTTAGCACTAAATTAGTATTTGCAGAAAATTTTGAAGAAGAGTATACAGAATTCCCCTGTATCCTTCACCCAAATTCCCCAATTGTTGACATTTCATTGTTGTTGTTAAGTGCCATCGAGTTGATTCCAACCCATAGTGATCCTGTATAGGATTTCCAAGGAGCAGCTGGTGAGTTTGAACCACCAACCTTGCAGTTCAAACGACTTTGCAGTCTGATGCATTAGCCCACAGGGCCACACCAGGACTCCGTTAAGTGTCAAAGTGACCCTGTATAGCATTTCTGAGGAGCAGTTGGAGGGTTTGAAGAACTGACCTTTTGGTTAGCAGACCAATGCTTATCATACAGAGCCACACCAGGACTCCCAACATTTCATTATTGTTGTTGTTAAGTGCCTTCGAGTCTGTTCCAACCCATAGTGACCCTGTATAGGGTTTTCAAGTAGCGCCTGGTGAGCTCGAACTGCTGACCTTGTGATTCAAACTGACTTTGCAATCCAGCTCATTAACCCACAGCACCACACCAGGACATTTCATTTGTTGTTGTTGTTAGGTGCCATCGAGTCAGTACTGACTCATAGTGACCTTATGCACAGCAGACGAAACACTGCTCAATCCAGGGCCAACCTCACTACTGTTGCCAATGATGAGTTCAATGATGCTGCCACTTGGCCAATCCATCTCATTGGGGGTCTTCCTCTTTTTCTCTGACCCTCCACCTTACCAAACATGACATCTTTCTCCAGAGACTGGTCCCTCCTGACAAT
>NW_006408623.1:10486345-10498152 GCF_000296735.1 Chrysochloris asiatica | reverse complement strand
AAAAAAAAAAAAAAAAATCTGACCCAGGATCAAATTGTTGTGTTGTTGTTGTTGTAGGGTTTCCAAGAGCAGATGACAGGTTTGAAGTGCTAATCTCGTGTTAGCAGTCCAGTGCTTATTGTCCAGTACCACACCAAGGCATTAGTCACCTCTAGTTTGGAATTCTGTCTCAGTGTGTTGCAGAGTGGTGTGTTCGCTGCACAGGATGGAATATGAGTCTCAGGCAGATGCTAGAGCAATTTGTGTCCTTCCCAGGGCATCTCACCAGAAGGCACAGGAGGCCTTTTGTCCCATCAAAGAGATGGTAACTTTGATTGCTTGGCTAAGGTGGCTTCTGACAAGGTTATTTTTTTCCATATATAGTTGACATTTTCCCTTTGTAAATCAATACACATTTGGAGGGAGATAGGGGTCCCGGTGTGGCACTGTGGGTTAATGCGCTAGACTGCAAAGCCGGTTTGAACTGCAAGATCGGCGGTTCAAGCTCACCAGCCACTCCTCAGAAACCCTATACAGGGTCGCTATGGGTCGGAACCGACTCGATGGCACTTCACAACTGCAACTTTGCTAGAACCCCCTTCCTCACCAAGAACCCCCTCCTCAGTTTTAGCACCTTGAGCTGATGCAACAAAGCAACACTGGGGGGCTTCAAACAAGAGAATTTTTACTCTCTCACGATTCTGAGGCTGAGTCCAAATTTCGAGTGTCAGCAGGAGTTTTCCCTCAGCTAGGGGAGGACCCTTCCAGCTTTGGAGGCCAGGGGTCCCTGAACATGGCTGCAGCCCTCCAGACACAGCCTCTGCCATACATGGGTGTCTTCTCCCAGAGTCTGATGCCTGCATCTTCCCTGCCTCTTCTATAAGGACACGTCATATTAGAATAGGACCCACTCTACTCCAATACCACCTCATGCTAACCTAACTAATAACATCTTTGAAACCAGGTCAGGTTCAGCAGTAGCAGGGGTATCTTATAGAGGGACACTAGTCCTCTCTTAACAGCATCCACCAAAGATTCTTATCTGAGTCCAAATTTTTCTAGTGGAGAAAATTGATTGCATCATGTCTGACTCCATCATTTCTTCTACATTTATTAGTTGGCAGTTTCAGAAACTATTTCTTTTAGCAGGATCACCGCGAGGCTGGTTCCTATGAGGTAGAGATCAGACATGCTCCGCCATCTAACCTTCTTTATACACTCTTCACATCTGCTGTTCCTCCCACAGCACTGTCAACGTCTCATCTGGGTCCAATAATTCATTACAATGGCCACACAATCCAGACACCATGCTCAAAGTTTATTAGGGAAATTAACAGGCTACAATTTAGGGTGTGAAATGTTCAAGGTATAGTTCTTCCAGCCTTTCCTCTGCCGTGCCCACAAGCTAGGCCTTAAGTCCTTAGTCTGGCGTCTGCTTTGTTACAAAGCCCAAACAGCACTCCACTGTACTATAAGCCTCAGCCCAAAGGGGCCCAACTCTAGCTCAGAGGTCAGCAAGCCTAGCTCTGCAGTTAAGGGCCCGGACGCAGCCCATTCCACAAGTGAGCTTCCTGCCCAGAGGCACTCAGCTTTACTTGTTCTGAGGACTGGGAAGGCCACAAGAGCTGGTATTCTAGCTCTTGGTTCTGCCGCTGCTCCCCCACTTCTTCTTGGTGCTAGTGAAACACACCCCATCCCACCGCCGCTTCTGAGATGGCTCATTTCATAACCACGTTAGAATCATATATTCCCTAAGTCTCTTCCCCAACCTTCATCTAACCCAAACCCATGAGAAACCGTCTTTTGGTGGGATTCACAAAGACTATGCTAGAAGAGACATAAAAGAATTCACCACGCCACAGAAATCTTCTGTGACAAAAAGCTTTTCCTTCTCCTATGTAGCGATTTGTTCATTGGTTTATATCAGTGAGCTGAATTCCATTACTCTGTTGGTTTATTCTGATGGTCAAATTGTCCCATATTCGGCCAGTGGGACTTGTCCTTTTGCTATCTTCCCCATCATTCTCCAAACACCTTCTACCTCTCTGGTACAAGGACATGGTCAGTCACCTTCTACTTTCCCTGGCCCAGCCCTGGAATCAACAACTGTTTTTTAATAGAGAATGATGCCCGAAACCAAGATCTGGGCTCGACGGGTGCTCATTGTTTGTAGGCTCTTTCAGTGGATGGGGGAAGGGGGTTAATAAACATACATGTACATATATCTCTCCTTCTTTACATATGTGTATGTGTGTATGCACAAACCAATGTATATACATACATCTGCCTATGTTGTTGTTAAGTGTCATTGACCCTAGCTACCCTGTGTAAGGTTTCCGAGGAGCGATTGGTGAGCTTAAACTGCCAACCTTGCAGTTCAAACCGACTTTGCAGTCCAGTGCAGTAACCCACAGCGCCACCCCAGGACTTTATATATATATATATATATGTTATTGCTAAGTGTCATCAAGTCGGTTCCAACTCACCGACCCTGTATCCAAGGAGTGTGGCTGATGAGTTTGAACTGCTGACCTTCTAGTTCAAACTGACTGAGAAATATATACATACACACATATATTGTTAGGTGCCATCGAGTTGGTACTGACCCATAGTGACCTAATAATGCACAGCAGAACAAAACACTGCCCGATCCTGGGCCAACCTCACTACTGTTGTCACGCTTGAGTCCATTGACGCTGCCACTTGGCCAATCCATCTCATTGGAGGTCTTCCTCTTTTTCTCTGACCCTCCACCTTACCAAACATGATATCCTTCTCCAGCGACTGGTCCCTCCTGGCAATATGTCCGAAGCATGAGAGATGAAGTTTGGTCATCTTGGCCTCTAAGGAGCACTCTGTCTGCACTTCTTCCAAAATGGATGTATTGGTTCTTTTGGTAGCCCATGGCACTTTCAATATTCTCCTCCAACATAACTCAAAAGCATCAATTCTTCTCCGGTCTTCCTTATTCACTGTCTAGCTTTAGCATGTATATGAGGGTATTGAAAATACCATGGCTTGGGTCAGGTGCACCTTAGTCCTCAAGCTGACATCTTTGCTCTTCAACACTTTAAAAAGGTCTTGTGCAGCAGATTTGCCTAATGCAATACGTCATTTGATTTCTTGACTGCTGCTTCCATGAGTGTTGATATATATATATAAGTCCTGTGGGCTAATGCATCAGACTGCAAAGCTGTTTGAACTGCAAGGTCAGTGGTTCATACTCACCAGCTGCTCCTTGGTAACCCTATACAGGGTCGCTATGGGTCAGAATCAACTCAATGGCACTTAACAACAACAACACATATATATGGAGTCCTGGTGTGGCACTGTGGGTTAGTGTGCTAGACTGCAAGGTGGGACTGCAAGTGCTCAACAGCACTTAACAACAACAACAATGTATGCTCTATAAAATGTTCACATTATAAACTTATGCAATATAGTAAAAATGTTCATAAGCCCTCACGGATACTTCCAACTCCAATCCCAAACCACAGGATTCACATTAATCTTCGCCCTTTCCATATTTATAACACTCTTTCCAACAGGGAAAAACCTGGTTCCTTTATCCTCAACATATTTACTTATTTGCAGTCTTAGAATCGGTATTCATCTCAGAATCGGTAACCCATACCACGACAAATAAGACCAGAGAAGAATCAATGCATTTGAATTATGGTGTTGGAGAAGAATATTGACTATACCATGGAATGCACAAAGAACAAATACATGTTTTTGGAAGAAATATGGACGGTTTGCTCCTTAGATTGCTGAGACTTTTCCTCATGTACTTTGAACATGTTGTCAGGAGGGACAGTCCCTGGAGAAGGACATCTTGCTTGATAAAGTGGACGGTTGGCACCAAAGAAGAAGTCTCTCAAGAGATGGATTGACTCAGAGGCAGCAGGAGTGGGTGAAGGTCTAGGCAGGCTTCGTTCTGTTAGGCCCAGGATTCTTATGACTCAGAAGGGACTCCCTCTAACAACAGTAGCCAAGACAAAAACAAACAAGTAGGTTTGATGCTGTTTGTCTTTAATCTGAGATGAAATGCCATCAAACCGCTGTCTTCAAGTTATTTGCGTTGGTTCTGGTTTCCCTATCAGGGCAGCTGTTAGTCATGGAATTGCAGTTAGCTGTTTATTTCTGCTCACCGCCCATTTTAGGGTCTCTTTTTCTGGTTTTATCCTATTGCTTTTAGTATGCAAAGCATTAGCACTCTCCCAAAAGACTGGAGTAGACAAAACATCTCAGATGAACCATCCCCCTCCCGCATTCCTTCCACCACATTCTCTGAAGAAAGCCCCCTTAAGAAAAGAGACGGTATCAGTGTTTGGACTTTTTGCAAATATACACAAATGCATTTGTATTTTCTTATTTCCCCGCCCTCACACTGGTTACTCAGCAGTGGGAGAATGGGAGGACTCCCTCTCCAGACTGCATGGAGCCCTTTGTTATCCTGACCCAAGGGCTCATTCTGCTGGTACAGTCGAGGCAGGTTTCCACTCTTCTACACATGTGCACCTCGGTTGCTTCCAAAATTCTTGTACAAACCATGCCACAATAAACAATTTTATACAGATGCATATTTTATTGTTGGAGATTTCTCTTCTGGGCAAATTTCTAAAAGTGGAATTGCTGAATAAAAAACGTTTTATAATTACAAATGTAAAAACTTGCTTTCCTCAAGCTTAAATATAATAATTTTGTGTTAAAATTAAAATGTAACTTCATGTATTCTTTAACTGATACTTATTACAATATATTGTTGTTAGGTGCCGTCAAGTCGGTGCTAACTCATAGGGACCCTGTAGAGAGCTTCCGAGGTTGGCAATCTTTCTGTAAGCAGAAGCCTTGTTCAAAACACTGACCTGTGGTTAGCATTCCCGTGCTTATCCTACAGTTTCCAAAGTCCTCTCAACTAGCTGTGTCTTTGATCAATCAAATCTCTCTAGAGTTCTTAAGGTATTTACAAACACAGAAAACGTGATAAGTTAAATCCCTTTAGATTTTTCAAACTCTAGTCATAAACAGAGCCCTGGTGTGGCGCTGTAGGAGAAGCACCAGACTACTCATTGCACTGACAGTAAAATCAGCAATTCAAACCCACGGGCCCCTCTCAGAAACCGTATACAGGGTCACTATGAGTCGAAACCGACTTGGCAACAATCATAAATAGATACATTCAAGTTTCCCACGTTCCTTGAGCACCTATCAGAGCACAACTTCAAATCTACCCAAAGATTGATGAGAACATCAAAAGGTTGGTAAGACGTTCTTAAAACAAAATTCTCTTACACATTTAAAAAGTTAAATTCAAGGTCTGTAGAGAGAAATGAAATGAGAGCTCAATTAGCAAATATGAAGGAACTTCAAAAAGGTCGTGGAAAATGCAGTTTTTCCCATGAACTTTTGAAAGCCTCTTGTAAATGAGAGATACAATTAAAACCGTTTCAAATGGAAACAAGTACACTGGGACCTCTTAGACATTTCACACACTGTACATAACACACACAGCCTGAAGTTCGCACAACTCATACCTACACCCAACCCAGAGCAGTGAGAACATGGCCCACAGCTTCACCCCATAAACACTTTTCCAATAGAGTCCTGCCCCTACCCCTCAGTTAGCTGCCCTTCCCATCCCAAACTCAGCACACCTTCCTCAGGAGGCCGGTGCACAGCTGACCGCCAGTTGGACTGGGAGGGGCTCTTGGGCTCCAGATGCATTTCCAGGGTAGAACTGGCAGGAGAAGGGAAGGGTGGGTGAGGGCTGAGTGGCTGGCACCGGATCATCAGGGTTAAAGCCAGCTCCCTGGGTATCCCAGGGACTACCTGTGAGTACTGGAGTCCAGACATGGGGGGCTGCAGGCCTGGGAGGGCATCAGCTGTGGGGACAGATGACTGGTAAAAGAGGAAGGTATGGAGGGGGCAGCAGAGGAGGGCTGGCTATAAAGTGACACTGACCATAGCTTCATCTCCACTGGCCTAGACAACCTCCGCCCTGCCACACACACACCATGGACTCAGACGCACTTCAGGTGGGTCCTTGGAGCTGGGTTTCCACAGCGTGAAGCCATTCGCATTTTTCTAGAAGCTGCATGAAGGAGACTTGGGTAGTGCCTGCCATAGGCACCCAGGGGCCAGGGCCCAGGCACATCCACCCAATATGTGGTCTAGGTAGGAAGGGAGACTTGGGCAGGTGCAGGTCAGGATACCTGAGGGGCTTGGGAGCCTGGTTCTGGGATCTACAGATCATGGTCATGGCAGCCCAGGGCAGACCCCAGACCCTCAGTCTAGATCCTGCTTCCCAGAGGGCACTTTGAGGACTGTGGGGGACAGGTCACTACAAAAACTGACTGACCTCTGGGCCCCAGCTGGAGGTAGGCCTGCTGGTCAGAGAGTGCAGGGGCAGCGAGTCACAGAGGCTGGAGGGACAAGGTGCTGGAAACCCCAGATGCAGCCTTCTCAGCGGGTACCCTCAGCTTTCTGTGGAAGGAAGATCAAGGTCACCTTTTTTGGGGACCTTCTCCTTTACTGTGTGTACAAATGAGTTAGTGCATCGCCCAGAAATGTCAGCACTTTTGGAAATCACAGATCTCTGTGCATCTTGACCTCCACCCTGTCACTTGGCTAAGTGGCACTATGTCAAGGGGGAGGGACGCTGATGTCACCACAGTTGCCAGGGTCAGTGTGAGGGGCCAGCTTGCATGAGTGGGCAGTTGGACTTCTCAGTTTCATGCTATGACTTTGCAGGAAAGTGGTCCCAGCTAGACTCTGGCAGACAGCGGGAAGTCATCATAAGCAGGTGCAGATGGGGACTTGTCCCTTCCCAAGAACTTCTTGGGGCCACAGTCTTTCCATTTCTGAAATGGGTGTGATCTTTGCCAAGGTTTCTCTTCCCCCGTCTGAGGATATCTGCTGTTTCATTGGCGCTCCTTCAGGGTGGTCTCTCCCCCCCCCCCCACTTTTAGCACAGCCAAGCCAGATGCCCCGTGAGAACACATGGGTTCATGTGGCCCTGCCATTGAGCATTGCTCTGAAAGGCAGCAACTGTGTGCTGGGAATCGCACACTCAGGACCTGGCACTAAGGGCATGTCTGTCCACCTGTCTGTCCACCACTGGCCAATGAAGGCTGTCTGCTCATGGTTCTCCTGGGGTCTGGGCAGTACCCTTCCCTGCTTCATACACCAAGTGAGCACAGGAGAAAGGCTCTGGACCCCCAGTGACCACAGCTCTCAGACTGCAGTCAGCAAATGTGGGTTCTGCTCCTCCTGGGAACCCACCCCCTGGCCTGGGCCTGTGGCAGCTCAGGGAGGG
The DNA here is from genome assembly GCF_000296735.1 of Chrysochloris asiatica. Classification (NCBI taxonomy): domain Eukaryota; kingdom Metazoa; phylum Chordata; class Mammalia; order Afrosoricida; family Chrysochloridae; genus Chrysochloris; species Chrysochloris asiatica. The sequence goes on along the minus strand of NW_006408623.1, from coordinate 10,490,855 downwards.
AGTGTGCTCAGAGGGGAGGGCTCCAGAGGCCGGAGCTTTCCTGAGCCAGCCAGGACTGCCCTGACCCCCACAGACCTCTCCTGCTTGTGGCCTTGAGGTCTTGGGCTGGCGGGAGGGGCTCACGGGTGACCTCAACTCCCCTTCCGACAGCCTGGGGTGGGCGATGGGAGCGGATTCCTTCTGTGAGGAGCCGTCCTTCTCCAAAGTGAGTGTCCGGATGCTGCTCCGCAGATGGACGTCGAGTGGAGTGCCACATATGGCCTTGGTCTTTTGTGTGGGCCCTGGATCAGGCGCAGGGCACAGGTCAGACCGTGAGGGCTGATGCACCTGCACGGAGAACGGGGGCGGGGGGTCGGTCCCCACCACCACGCTGCACAGCTGACGTCCAGGTTCCAATGGGTGGCGGGGGCCATCATCCTTCATTTTAAACGTGGGGAAACAGAGGCACAGAACGGACGAAACAGTGCAGCTGAGTTATGACAGCGGCCAGAACTACGGGCGCCCCAGGCATAACCCCGCAGATGGACAGTACGATCAGAAGCCATTTGGGGTCCGCGGAGTAGGAGAGTCAGAAATGGTTGTGGCGGCTCGCCTATCTTTTTATAGGAAAGCAAGATTTAAGACAGCAAGTTCCGAGAGGCACCGGGAGGGGGCGCTGCGGCAGCGGCCATGGCCTTCTTGCCGACGGGAAGAGAGAGAGCTGCATTTCAGGACGCCTGGTGTGGCGCAGCGGGTTAATGCGCTGGATCGCAAGGTTGGTGTGAACCATAAGGTCGGTAGTTCAAACCTCACCAGTCACTCCTTGGAAACCCTATGCAGGGTCGCTATGAGTCAGAACCGACTCCCCGGATCTGAACAACAGCAAAGTGGCGATGTGGATCAGCACTGGTCCCGGAACCACAAGGTTAGCAGTTCAAATCCACCAGCTGCTTCTTGGAAACCTTATACATGGTTGTTATGACTTGAAACCAACTCCATGTGGTACTTAACAACAAAGTGCTGCAGAAGGGGAGACCTCGGACACCAAGGGGTTAGAGGACACGCCGCTGGGTCCTGAGATGCAAGTAGAGGAACCTTTAGGAAGATGTGAGCCTAGCGGGGGGGTGGGGGGGTGGGGGTGGGGTGTTCTCCACCAGGAAGTTGGCTGCTCAGACATCCCCGTGGGCTGGCACAACGCAGCCCTCAGTCATGAGGTGAGCATACGTTCCCTCTTTTTGGTCTTCCCACCCCATGTCATAGGCACTTGGGGCAGGTCCTTGGCTAGGAGGAACTGCCCACAGGAGACTGGAACTCGGAGAGTAGAGTCCAAGAGCTGGGACCCCAGAACTGTCCAGCCAGGAGTGTGTGGTCGATTTCCATCTCTCCAGTAGAGGTTCCAAGGGTCAGGCAAGACTTGTCTAGGCCCACAGCTTTCCCCAGGACCTGGGGGTGTGGAAACCCCTCATCTCAGCAGCAGGACCTGTAAGGGGGAACCTGGCCGCCCAACAGAAGGCTGGGCCAGAGTATGTCACCCAGCACTGGGGCCATCCCCATGAGCTGGTTCAGGCTCCATCTGCATCACATGGGGTGGGCTCCAACCCACTGTGTTCCCTCAACCGCAGGGAGATGTACTGGCAGAAGCCCAGGTCTGGTCCTGGAGGCCCCTAGAGTCTGCAGGTGAAGTTGGAGAACCTCTGCAGGAGAACAGGACCTCAGCCGGGCAGCAGAGGGACTCGTCAGGAGGGTGTTGGCCTCCCCATGCAGAAGTGCAGTCCTGAACCATCACAGGAAGAGCAAGCAGAAGCTGGAGGTGACCAGCATAAGAGAAGGATGATGATGTCATGCAGAGCAGACTAGAAGGCTCCCAGCATCACCCAGAAGCCCTGGAACCTGGACACTTCACCATCATCCAAGACCCCCTGAAGCAGGTCAGGGATACTCAGGGTGCTGACTGTCCCCCCCCTCCATGAGGGCAGGGTGTCCTTGTTGACACAGCTGAAGATTCTCAGTGTCTGCCCACTGTTGGACTGGGACAAAGGTGGAGGGCTGCAGCAGATGATTGGGCATGTGGGGGCCCCGTACCACTATGGCGTAGAAGTAGCTGTCAGCAGCCTCCAGGTGGTTGAGGTGGTCGATGCAGGGAGGACCAGCTTCCTGGTTCTGCTGGATGCAGTGCGCCACATTCTTCCTGAAGTTCCACCATGTTATTCTTGATCTTCCTGGACCTCTAACCAGCAGACGAACTCATGTGTCAAGGTGGCATCAGCCTGCTGTAGTTCACAGAGAGGTAGGACTTCTCAGTGACCCTCAGAGGGTCAGTACTCTCCTGTCTGCAGGGCCCCAGTCTCCTCCTCCTCCTCTTCCTGGATGGGATTCCATACCTGGGTCTCTTCTTCTGGTGGCTAGGGTGCTTCCTCAGAGTTTCCTCCCTCTGTCTCTGCAAAGTAGCCAGACATTTGTCTTCGTGAGGATGGCACATAGCTTCGGCCACTCCTCTTCGTGTATCCACCATCACTATTGCGTTCAGATGAATACATCTCCAGGAAGACATGCTCAAACCCTGACCTGGACTCTGTGAAATAGGCTTTCCCTCTGGAGATGCAGCTAATTAGACTAACGCGGTTAGAGACGAGTGAGGGGCAGCTTAGAAAAGAGGGAGACAGAGTCACATGCTGGAAGGACATCAAGTGACAGCTTATCTTTCTCACCTGGCATTTCCTGCAGCAAAACTCGCAGGCAGGAAGGTGGGCACAGCTCTAACTCCATTGCATGGGGTGCCAGGCTCCGGCTCTCCCCTCACACTGCCTGCAGCCTGGTGGCCAGCCTCAGTCAGCATGGCCATTGTCACCCAGCTGCCCCTGGCTGGCAGCCAGGGATGTGAGGAGGGAGGGGTTGTTGAGGGTCTGGCCAGGAGACTCCCCCTCACCCCCTCGAATGATCCTTTAGGTGGACATCCCTGGCTCTGTTGGAGAAATGTCTTTCCAAGACATGCCTCAGGCCTGTCCTCCTCCAGCTTCAACACATGGGGATTTGAATGCCAGGAGTCGCCACCTGCCCGTTGGGCCTGCGGTCAGTGGTGCCACTTGTCCTAGGACATGAAGCCCAGCTGTGGACAGTAATATGCACCAAGGGATGAGTGGGACGAGGAATTGCCCAGGTGGTCAGTGGATCCACAGCCATAGGAAAGGCTAGGGTTAGGCTCCCTGAGCCTGTACCTGGGCCTGGGTGATTTTGAGGTGCTGGTCTCCCACAGGGTCTGGAGGCACAAGTGGTGAGGATGGAGGGACTGTCACATCAGGGCAGGGCCTCTGAGATTTGGACGGTCTGGGACGCAGGGAGGGTTGCAGTCTCTGAGCTGTGAGGAGGTCCAGGAAGGGGCCTGGGAAAGGTGGTAAGAACCACGGTATCACTCAACTTTGGTCTATCCTCTGCTCTGTGGCCTCCACCCACATGTGCTAAGCCCCTGGCACACCACAAACAGGCCACCTGCACGCAGACCCCTGCCATGCAGGACACACTCAGGAAATGCTGAAGCCACCCCTGCCGAGGGTCCATCTCATGGGGTACAAACAGCTAAGAGCATCAACAGTCCTGTGGTCTGTCCCAGAGACCACCAGGGAGGCCTAAGAGGACAGACAGGGGCAATGTCAGGGAGGGCAGCCCCAGAGAGCCTGTTCACAAAGGTGACAGGCAGAGGTTGTGTGTGGAACAAGGGGCAGTGAGGGCTCTGAGGACATGGGCCAGGACTGCAGTTCTCCCTGCCCCTGTGGTCCTTGAGAGGACCCCCATAGCCACACATGAAGCCTATGAGTTTTCCACAGCCAGCCCCCACCAGGGGCTGCCCACACTGGGGCTGCCGGGAGATGTCTGTAACCACAGCCCTAATGAAAAACCAGGGTCCAGGGGTAGAGGCTACACTTGGACATCCTGCCATCAGGCTTCCTGAGTCACATGCTCTTCATCAGGTTGTGTCTTTGTGCTCACAGCCCCGAATCCGAGGAAGCACACTGACCGTGAGGCACCACCTGGACCCAGTCACAGGGGAGGCTTGTGTGCAAGGGGTCACCCACCTGGGGAAGAAGCAGGCCAAGAGAAATGGCCCAGATGTTAACACAGCAGAGACAGAAAACACGGGAGCTATAGGTGTGTGTAACTGTGTGCATATAGTGTGTGCTATGTGTGTGAATGAATGCATATACTGTGAGCATACATGTGTGTGCGTATGTGTATAATTGTGTGTGCATACAGTGTAGGTGTGTGTGCTGATGGTGTGTGAGTGCACATGTATATGTATGTATATATAATGGTGTGTGCATACAACGTAGGTGTGGGTGCTAATAGTATGCAAGTGCTCATGTATGCGAATGTGTGCGTGTGTGCTTTGTTGTTGTTGTTGTTGTTGTTGTTGTTAGATGCCATCGAGTCAGTACCGACCCATAGCGACCTTATGCACAGCAGAACGAAACACTGCCCGATTCTGGGCCAACCTCACTACTGTTGCCACGCTTGAGTCCATTGATGCTGCCACTTG
>NW_006408623.1:10476250-10482764 GCF_000296735.1 Chrysochloris asiatica | reverse complement strand
GTACATATATTGTGTGAATGTGCACGTTGTATGTGTGTATATACATGCATATGGTGTGTGTGAGTGTGTGCATACAATATGTATGTGTGCATGTGTGTGAGAGAGAGGCAGAAATAGACCATGCGGAGGAATCATGGAAGCTGAGGCCTGTGGCTCTGCAGGAGGGACCCCAGCTGTCTGCACTGGACAAACTCCCAGGTAGGGCTGGGGACAGGTTCAGGCCAGAAATAGGATGCCTACACTGCACAGGACTCCATGATCTGAGTTGGGCGTGGGGGCAGGGGTGACCCCACCTCCGCGCCCTCCCAGGGTAGAAGAGCAGAGCTCAAAGGAGGCCTTTCCTGTGTCCGGTGGCTGCGCTGCCGATGGGCCTAATTGCCGTCGCCTGGACCCCATCAGCTTAATGGGAGCAGTCTGTTGACATCCGGGAACCTAATGCAAAACAGAAGCGAGGGCGCGGCAGGATATCCTGGGACTTTAACCGTGAGCGAGGCCTTCCGCTAAGACGTCTAAACAAGCACACGGGGCGGGCAGAGAAACATAGATGACTCTGTCCAGTTGTCCCCTCCTCGACACAGCGCCTGCATTGGCCAAATGAGAGCCAGCTGCCAGACCAGACAGAACGGACTCCTTTCTGCCCCGTTAAGCGTGTGCTGCTCCGCCAGGGAGGGACCTGGTCTGGAGGACATGGGGCCCAGGGTCTAAGGAGAGCGATCCCAAACCCTGGAACCCTATGAACTGGCCCTGAACCAAGCGACCTCCAGGGGTCAAGCATACCTCCAAAGAGTCCTTCTCCTGATGGAGCGAGCTCCCGGCTCCCTCCAGTCTGTCCTGTTCAGTACTGCATCCTGAGGAGTGACCACACCAAGAGTAGCTCCCGGGTTTGATATGTAAATGATATGTAAATGAACGAGTGACCTCACACAGCACGCTGTGCACTTGCAGAAAGAGCTGACCCCTTTCAAGAACGAACCCTTACCCTCCGGCCCTCCACCCCCACTTCTCTCACCCGCCGGCCGGCCGGAGTCCTGCAGAGGGCAGGCTGGGAGGTGAAGGCTGGGTTGAGATGCAATGCGCCCCCCTCCCCCGTCCTGGCGCTCCCAAGACCAGGCCAATGGGTTCTTCCCACCCACTCCCTCCAGGTGAGTCCAGGGTGCTGAAGTCTCAGCCAGGACAAGGCGGATGAAGGATTTAGTAGCCATGTGAATTTTTTCATCAAACATTATGAACAAAACGGGTAGGGTCATGCTAGTGCCTCTAGGCAGAGTCTCAGGAGGGCCAGCTGGTAATCTGGGGCTCAAGGGCCGCCAGGACCCGCGATCCGCCCCTTCCCTCGGAGCCCCAACTCGGTCTTCACCAGAGTCTCGCCTCCACCCCCACGTTCTGCAATTCGTGTCCCGCCCCCAGCCTCCTCCGGTGCACAGTCCCCGGATCTCCCGGATCCTCCGGAGTCTCGCCCAGGCTCCAGGCTCCTCCGTGACCCCGTGTCCCAGCCAAGTCCAGGCCCCCGTGCCCTAAGCCTCAACCATCTCCACGACCCACCCGAGTCCTTACCACGTCCCGCCCCCGCCAGTGCCCTGACCCTGTCCCTTGGGGTTTGGCCGGGGACAGCTGTGCTCCGCCCCGCCCCGCCCCCGGCCGGGTCCCCGCTGGGCTGAACTGCTGCCGGGAGCCAGGGACTGGTTTTAATAAAGTTGAAAAGGGAAGGACGAAACGGAGCTGAAACCAGCGGCCGGACGGCAGCTCTGCGCGCAGAGTGGGAGTGCTCCCGGCACCGCGACGCCAGCCGGACCGCTTCAAAGAAGCAATTCCCCGGGCCGGGGCCAAGGGGAGGCCGGGGAGAGGCGCTCCACTAGGACAGTCCAGCGTCCCCGCGGAAGCGCGCGGGGGCGGGCGCCGTTGAGTGGCGCGGGCATTGTGCCGGCGCTGTGAGCGGCGACACGCTCAAAGTCCGTTCCCTGGTGACGTCTCAAAGAGCCTTTGACGGGGGCCTCGGCAGGAGGGCTCACCTGCAGAGACGCTCTATAGAGCCTTTGAAAGCGCAGCAGCTGCCGGGGGGCTGCCGGCCGGGCACCTAGGGGGACAAAGAATAAGGACGAGGCCCTTTGAATGAGAGGCCACTTGGAAACAGCAGGCCTGTGCCAAGCCTGCAGACGGGAAGAAAAGTGCTCTTCGTCGGTCACTCAGCATTTGAAGGGGACCCTTTCTCTGCGCCGCGCTCTCATGTGCATGACAAAAGGGCCGCGCCGCCGCCGCGCTGTCCCGCCAGGGCGCCAGGGCAGTGGAGTGCGGTCGTACGGGGTCTGCGGCCCGCACCCCGCGGCCTTGCGCCGACCCTGGGACCCGGGACTACGCGCGCCGCAGGACCCGACGCCGGTGCGCCAGGTCCTCGTCAGACCCCTGGCGACGCTCGCTCTGGGGCTTCTGCTGCGTGGGTTCTAAGCCCGCCTTCCCTGGTCCCTGGCGTGAAAGCTGAGAGTCGCGGGGGCAGGGCGGCTACCTTAGGCAACAGCGTTTGTGAAGAATCCTCTGGCCGACGCAGTCCCCTCGGCTCCCGCGGTCAGTGCCCAGGCCAAGTGTCTACAGAAACAAGCGCTGCCAGGTCTCGAACCTGTAGAACTGTGGCCACAGGGTCCTTGTGCAGGGAACCTGGTTAACCTTCAGTGCCCCTGAAACCCCCATAAACATGTGGGCAGCAGCTGACCTCCAAAGGGGCCTTCCTAGTAGCCCCTACTTACCCAGTTACTTTGGAAAACAAAGGCATCTTGACTGCTTATGTGATTTTGAGAAACCAGCGTCAAAGGGCCAGTGGGAGAACTTCATATTTTGATGGGTGATTACACACATACAACATTAGATGGACTGTTCTGTTAATTGAACCTGGGCAGCTGTGAGGATGGCTAGAACATTAGGATTAAGGGGAGACAACACGTGGAGCCTTCAGGAAGCCCCCCAGCCTGAATCCAGGGTGGTCAAAGGTCAACAGTAGTTGTGTGGAGAACATAGCTCAGGGATGGGAAACGTTTTTCTGCCAAAAGTTATAACAGCATTTGAGGGCCGCACAAAATTATCAGCTTAAAAATTAGCCTACTATCTTTGGTCATTAAATGAACTCACTCCCTAATGTGGTGGCCGGTGTCCTGGTGTAGCACTGTAGGATAAGCATTGGACCACAAGATTGGTTTGAATCAAAGGTCACTGGTTCAAGCTCCCCAGCCACTCCTTGGAAACCCTATACAGGGTCGCTCTGAGGAGGAACTGACATTTAATAACAACACTGTGAAGGCAGGACCAAGGGCCAAAGGGCCTGAGGGCCACAGGTTCCCCACCCCTGACATACAGATGATAAGGAAGCCAACAGCAGACGTGAATCTTGGGCAGTTCTTTCTGGATCCAAGTGCCCTTGGGACTTCTCACTCCACATCACTCCCATTCCTCTGTACTTTTCAGCAATGACATCCCTTTGTTGTTAGATGCTGTGGACTCCACTCTGATTTGACAGCATAGTGTCCCTCTAATGTACAGCAGAATCAAGCACTGCCCGGTCCTCACAGAGCTGTTTCAGTCTGTTGGTGCTGCGAGTTTTTTTTGTTTTGTTTTGAGGAAGACTTATTGGGGGTCTTCCTCAAAACAAAACAAAAAGAAAGAAAAGAGAAAGCCTGAGGTCCCAAGGTCTATGCCAGGAAGTATCAGCTCACAGCCCCCCTCCCCACTCATCAACACCTCCCCACGCCCCTCCCCCAGCAGGAATACCTGGAAGAGGTTAGGGTTAGGGTTAACCCTGTTCTCCCTTCTGACAGCTGTTCCAGAACCCCAGTCCTAGCTCAGGGGTTGCTAGTAGCTCACTCTCTGAACATTTTCCTATTTTGAAATTTTGTATCTAGAAGAGTTGAAAGATTTTTGTAACAAACACCTGTATACTCTTCACTGGTCTCCCTAGTTCGTGTTTCCACTCGCACACACATTGTTTCAGCTGAACTATTTAAAAGTAAGTAGCAGGCATCAGACCTTTTCCATGCGTTTTCCTATAGAACCATAGAACCATCTAGAACACTCGCACCACTGCCTGTGAAAGAAAGCCGCACCTTCCGGTTACTCCATGAAGTCGTTTTCCCAGCTCGGACCCCGTCAGAGCTCAACTCTCCGATTCAGGACTGGTCCTCTGCCTGTCTCTCTGACCCAGAACTGCTCCTTTGCTCTGATTTTCCATGGGCACACATGTACATTGCATGTGGACATTGCGGTGTTTCACGTTCATGTCTTACACATTTGTGTGTCTGCATGTGTTTGTGTGTGCATGTGTTTGTTCATATATGAGTGTCCATTTATCTCTGCACACATGTGCACACTCTTGGTCTGTATGTTTGTGCATGCACTTAATTGATCTGGAACAATCTTCCTGCCCATGACTACTCTCTTGGTTTTCAAAACACATACACACACAGACAAACCCCTAAACTTCCTCCAGTCTCCTCATTTCAGTGGACAGTCCCACCGTCCTCCCAGTCTCTCGGGCTAGCACTGGAGGGCTTCCTCCCAGGACATCAGACTCATGACCACTGTGGCTCCTCCCTAGCCTTTAATACCATGTCCCAATTCTGCCTTAATTTAACTCTGGGCCCCAGCATCCTCTCCACTCGTCTTCTTTAGTCTCCAGGTGGTTTTCAAACCAAGTCTTGGTTGCTCCTTCCTTCATGAGGTGCAGTTTCATGTCCCTGCCCTGAGTGTGGGCTGGACTTAGTCACTCACAGATAAAGAATAAAATACGGCCAAAGTGAGGATGTTGCTTTCAAGTTTGGAGCAACAAAGGTACTGTGGTGCCCCTCTTCTCTCTCTTGGGAAGCCAGCTGCCATGTTGTGAAGATGTTCAAGCTGCCCTGTGAAGAGACAGCTGAGATGAGGAGCTGGGGTCTCCAACCAACAGCGATGGAATCAAACCACCTTAGAAGTGAAATCTCCTGCCCCAACCGAGCCTTCAGGCCACCGCACCCCAGCCAGCATCTTGACACTCGTGAGTCCCTGAACCAGAATCACCCAGTCAGGTGGTCCTCGGATTCCTGGCCCCTCAACTGCCAGAGATACTAAGTGTTTGTTGTTTTCAGCAGCTAAGCTCAATCAGGCAGGAACAGATGAGCACACGAGTACTGCTGAGGAGTCTTCACTGAGGACAAGATGAGCACGCTCACACCAGATTGCTCCTCTCCACCGCATGCCAGGACCTGTTCCCACCAAACTTAAGACAAAAGTCAAGTGCTAACCACACCTGTCGTGCCCCCTCTCCCCACAGTGTATAATTCACTGTGGCCTCCTTCCTACCTCTCTCAGTGTGGCAGCCACAAGTTCTCCCTATCCCCAGAACCCTCTGAGCTTTAAGCACTTAAGTCTCCACTCAAATGCCACCTCTTGGGGTCTCCCCAACCATGCCTTGTTTGTCACTGCTGTCCCTCTAGAGAGGCCCCAGGTGCCTGACTTCCCCTTGGACCAGGCTACAGGGGAACCACATCATCAGCCAAAATAAGGCTAGGGGCAGGCTGTGGACCAGACCATCAATTGCTCCTATTCAAGTTCAAGCTGAAGCTGAAGAAAATTAAAACAAGTCCACAAGAGCCAAAGTATGATCTTGGACATATCCCACCTGAATTTAGAGATCATGGACTCTGGTGTGGCGTTGCCGGTTAATGCGGTAAACTGCAACGTCAGTGTGGGCCATTAAGACCGGCAATTCTAACTCACCAGATGCTCCTTGGAAACCCTGTACAGGGTCGCTATGAGTTGGATCCCGACTCGATGGCACTTAACAACAACAACAAACAGATGTGCTGAATTAGACACTAATGACTAAAAACCAGAAGACTTGTGGGATGACATCAAGAACATCAGACAGGAAGAAAGCAAAAGGTCATTAAGAAGACAATAAAGAAGTAAAGGACCAAAATGCATGTCAGAAGAGACTATGGGAATTGATGGAACACAAATTGAAATCTTTCAACAAATGGATGCAGCACGGGAGGCACTCACGCATCTATATCAGGGAATTTGGAAGACAGCTGCCTGTCCAACTGTTTGGAAGAGATCCTTATTTGTGCCCATTCTAAAGAGAGGTAACCCAATGGAATGCAGAAATCATCAGACAATATCATTAATATTGCATGAAAATAAGGTTTTGCTAAAGATAATACAGAAACGGCTACAACCATACATTGACAGAGAACTTCCAGAAGTTTCAAGCTGGATTCAGAAAGGATGTTACTGCTGAAGTCAGATGGATCTTGGCTGAAAGCTGAGAATACCAGAAATGCGTTTACCTGTGCTTTATTGACTATGTAAAGGTTCTCAGTTCTGAGGATCATGACAAGTTATGGACAACATTGCAGAGAATGAGTATTCCAGAACAATTGATTGTACATAGACCAAGAGGAGCACTGAATGACTTAAAATTAGGAAAGGTATGCACTAGGATTGTATTCTTTTACCATACTTATTCAGTCTTTATGCTGAGCAAATAATCTGAGAA
>NW_006408623.1:10474529-10476150 GCF_000296735.1 Chrysochloris asiatica | reverse complement strand
ATTGGCTCTTGATCATATGCTACCTCTTGAAATAGTTGAACATGAACCATTTCCTTTTGGTACAGTGACTCTGTGTATTCCTTCCATCTTCTCTTGATGCTTTCTGCATCATTCAATAATTTGCCCAGAGAATCTTTCAACAACGAAAGTTGAGGCTTAAATGTTTTTTTCAGTTCCCCCAGCTTGAGAAATGGTGAGCGTGTTCTTCCTTTTTGGTTTTCTGATTCCAAATCTTTGCACAATTTGTTGTACTATTTGGCTTTATCTTCTTGAGCTGGTCTTTAAAATTTTCTGTTCAGCTCTTACCTCCTCTTTTCTTTCATTTGCTTTAGCATCTCTACACTGGAGAGCAAGTTTCAGTGTCTCTTCGGACATCCATTTTGATGTTTTTTTCTTTCTTACTTCTTAATGACTTTTTGCTTTCTTCCTGTGTGATGTTCTTGATGTCATCTGGTCTTCTGTCTTTAGTGTTTAATGTGTCAAATCTGTTCTTCAGATGATCTCTTAATTCAGGTGGGATATATTCAAGGTCATATTTTGGCTCTCTTGGACTTGTTTTCATTTTCTTCAGTGTCAGTTTGAATTTGCATATGCGTAATTGATGGTCTGTTCCACAGTCTGCCCCTGGCCTTGTTTTCACTGATGATATGGAGCTTTTCCATCTTCAATTTCCGCAGATATAGTCAATTTGATTTCTATATCTTCCACTTGGTGAGGTCCATGTGTATAGTCGTCTCTTATGCTGTCTAAAGAAGGTATTTGAAATGAACAAATCATTGATTTTGCAGAATTCTATCATGAGATCTCCAGCATCATTTCTATCACCAAGGCCATATTTTCCAACTATTGATCCTTCCTCTTTGCTCCCAACCTTTGCAGTCCAATCACCAGAAATGATCAATACATCTTGATTGCATGTTTGATCAATTTCAGATTGAAGAAGTTGATAGGATTCTTCTATTTCATCCACACTGGTTTTGATGATTGGTGCACAAATTTGAATAATAGTGGTATTAACTGGGTTTCCCTGTAGGCGCAAGGATATTATCCTATCACAGACAGCGTTGTACCTCATGACTGTTAGAAATGAATCCCAATGTCGTGTAAAAGACACTCGGTGAGACTAAATTACCTTGGCAAAGTAAAATTTACTCTTGCAAGAGGGTGTGTGCGCATAGCTGTACATACACGAACAGGCTAGCGAGCACACCGAGTGGGCAGTCCACTCGGGTTTGTAATCCCTGACGCGAGTCTCAAGGCTGTGTCGCACCCTATTGGCTAGGGTTTTGACCACACAATCTATTCCCTTACCCAGTTGGATAGTTCAAATTTTTAAGGTACACATTCCTACTTTAGGAAAAGAAGAAGAAAGCAATCATAAATTCCTTATTCCAGGAAGTAGTTTAAGGAAAAAGAAAGTGATCATAAAAGTATTTTTCCACATGACTGATCTGGATATGTTCTTTTTGACGATGAATGCAACACCATTCCTCTTCAATTTGTTATTTCCGGCATAGTAAACCTTGTGGTCATCAGATTCAAAATGGCCAATACCAGTCCATTTCAGCTCACTAATGCCTAAGATATCAATGTTTATGCATTCCATTTCATTTTTGACAAC
>NW_006408623.1:10451225-10473595 GCF_000296735.1 Chrysochloris asiatica | reverse complement strand
TGCCAAAAGAACCAACAGATCTGTGTTGGAAGAAGTGCAGCCAGAGTGCTCCTTAGAAGCCAGGATGGCCAGACTTCATCTCATACTTTGGACGTATTACCAGGAGGGAGCAGTCCCTGGAGAAGGTTATCGTGTTTGGTAAAGTGGAGGGTCAGAGAAAAAGAGGAAGACCCCAATGAGATGGACTGGCACAGTGGCAGAAGCGATGGGCTCAGGCATGGCAACGATTGTGAGGTTGGCACGGCGGCACAGCTATGGGCTTACACCATCTGCACACCGGACTGGGCAGTGTTTCATTCTGTTGTGCATAGGGTGGGTACGGACCCGATGGCACCTAGTACCCCCACCACCAAGGATGCACAGTGGCTGGGGTAGACCCGGGTCTGTCTGGTGGCACATCAACTTGGCCACTTTAGAAAGGAAGGAAGGTGACTACTTGTCTGACAGCCGCCACACCTTTTCTTGTGCTTCTAAGGCTCAGTGTGGAGGAAAAAGACAGAAATGGCCCACAGGCCTCAAAGAGCTCCCATCTGGCATAACTGACCTGACCAAGGATGACTGAGGAGGCCTGGCCCCGGTTGACTAAGTCCTGGACCGCAGCCTTGCCTGGATGTTGTTACCTTTGTTATTTGACTGCGCCCAGGCTGAGAGTGGACCACAGAGAGGCAGATGCAACCTGCAAATGCCCTGGAGACTGGTGTCCCTGGACTGGGGTTGTCCAGACCCCCGCAGGTGCCTGGAGCTTGGGACTGTTCCCCCACGCCTGCCATGTGACAGGCTCTGAGCTGCCTGTGTGTGCTGTGTGTGGTCGGGGCCTGCATGGAGGATGGCCCGTGAACAGGCTACATACAGGAAGCCGAGAGGATTAGGCCGGATTACAAGCAGCTCAGAGGCATGCGGGCCCCAGCCTGGCCTGTTGCTGGGCTGGCAGGAGGAAGACTGGCACCTTTATGAGGCGCATGCTTCCTAGTGGGCAGAGGGGCTCTCTTCAAAGCGGAAACAGAAGGTGATCCCGGCATCGAAGCAAACACCATGTGGGGAGGGTCACCGGGACACAGTTTGGCCTGCTGTGTCCTGGCTGGAAGCTACCAGGTATGTTTTCAGCTCAGAAAGCTAGAAAATTCTTGGGGAAACTGAGACCAGGGAAGTAAAGACACCAACAGGTTGTCCAGCCTCCCACAAAGCTAGAATCGGAACCAGAGGCTGTTTCCCCTCCCATGGCCCTCCTTGGGCCTCAGAGCACTATCTGTAAACAGCATGGACACATCCCAGCTCACACCCCTGGTCCTGGACCTCATCCAGGCCCTGGGTCAGCTCTCAACTCAAGAAGGGCAGGACAAGACTGGGCAGGGTGGGTGTGGACCTCCATGGCCAGGTAAGGCAAGGTGGGGTAGGGCAGGGCTGGACTGGGTGAGACATGGTCAGATGACAGAAGGTGAGGGCCGAGGAGGGTGGTGGGGCTGGAGGGGTGGGGTGGGTGGGGTAGGGTGGTGGGGTGGGCGGGGTACGGCAGGACTGGACTGGGCAGGGCAGGGCTGAAGTTAAGGATGCAGTTGTTTTTGAAATTCCATGTTTGAAACTTGAAGTTACTAGCAATGGTGGGAGTGTCGCATTGCTCCTTTCTTCCCCACCAAAGAGCGGCAAGAGTGTGAGTGAAGACTGGTCTGCTGTCCCTGGGAAGTGGCACGTCAGGCCTGTCTGCGCCTCCCCACTGTGTCCATAGCAGGCAGCAGGCCACCAGGCGAACCAGACAGAACCAAGCAGGTCAGCCCCAACGCAGAGCATCGCTGCGTCCTCTGGGGACACTGGCCTCTGCCACTTGAGGCTAGTCCAAAATGGGGATGCCTGGAGGAGGCAGCAATTGCTCCCTTTGCTTCTTTTTCGACTTTCCTGGTGGCGTCCAGAGCCCTGCCAAACGCTGGGAGCAGCCGTGGTCTTCCTTAGAAAGGCCTCCTCTGGCCGCGGGCTTGCCGAGGATGTGCCAGGCCCTGGGGACAAAGGACATGGATTCCCGGGTCTCCGGGCAGCCAAGTGCCACCGCCGCTACGGCCGAGAAGCGATTTTCACAGCCGAGAAGTGCAATTGCATTTTCCAGCTCATTACCCCGCGCACAAAGCAGCCGGTCCCGCGTCAGCGCGGATTCCCCAGGTCCTTCCCGCCTGGAGACGGACGCATTGTCCTCAGCGCACACCGCTTGTTTACTCGGCCCTTTGAACACGGCCCGCATTGTCGGCTCCCTGGGAGAACCCTGCCCCGCGCAGGACCGCGCCGAAGCCGCCGGCCTGATTAAAGGGGCCGCAGGCACGCCGGCACTGGGGGGAGGGGGACTGGAAGTGCTTCCACGAGGCTGCATCTCTTCTTGGGCCGACGCTGGGTGCAAACTTCTCAGTAAAGAGGAGGCGCCCAGGTGCTGGGCTTCGGGCCTGGCTTACAGCGCAGGGTGTGTGTGTGTGTGTGTGTGTGTGTGTGTGTGTGTGTGTGTGTAGGGAGGATTTCAGGGAAGCTGCCCATGGGAGGAGCAAGCTGTGACTCCGCCCGCGGCTAGCCAGCTTCCCAGGGAGACCCTGACCTGTCCTACAACGCAGAGGAGTGAGGTGTCACTGCAGGCACCTGTGAACGGGTTGCCCCACTCCCTGCCATACATACAGGCATTTTCTCCAAGGTCCTCCCCTCTACAGGGACACAGATAGACTACTGTGGCCCAAGGTGGACCAGGACAGTCCCAAACCTTCCTGGTCACCCCCACACCTCCAACATGGGAGTGGGCAGAGATGGATCCAGCCCTAGGGAGGCTGGCTGACATGCCTCCCCTCACCCAGCGCTGGTGTCCACAGGGGCCTGAAGGACCAGGCTCCTCTGCGCTGCTGTTTCCCACACTCTCTGGGGTGGCTGCAGTAAATCCAAACATGTGAGGCTCACAGCATGTAGGCTCCCTTCTCTTGTGGGACCATAGCAGAGTCTGCACCCAGCTGGGGCCCTCCTCAGGGGGACTGCTCATGAAAGAAGAGGGTACCACGGACGGGGCGGCGCTGTGATGCCTGAGGTGCCTGGAAGCAGCTCTCCCTGCCCACCCCCAGCACACGGCCATCCCTGCCCTGGATCACCCTTGCAGCATAGCCATGGTCCCAGACTGACCTCAGACTACATCCTGCTTTCACTAAAGTTTCTGGTCACTGCTGATTTTTAATTTTTTAAACACCTCAAAAAAAATGACTTCTGTTTGGGCTTAAACTACATGGAGACCAGAGACCACCACTGAGGTGGGGGAGGAGGACGGGGGTAGGTGGACTGGTCAGCAGGAGCAGACAGCTGAGGTGACCTGGAGTCTGGGAGATGGTAAGACAGGTGGACACACAGGCTTATTGAGGACCGAAGGACCACAGAGCTAGGGCCACTGGGGCTCCAATTCATCAGGTAGGAGGTCTTCTCCTGAGGTACCAGGCTGACACTTATACCACCAAAGCCAGTTTCCCGGCTGGAGCCAAAGCTGACTGGCCAGGGTCCTCTTGGATCAAGAAGAGCGAGAAGAGCAAAAACTGTAGGTCTTGACTCCCAGGTGTTCCCTAATCACCTTGTCCTCCTTCTCATCATCTGCTGAGTAGGTTTTTCCCCCCATTTTTCAAAACATTAACAAAGAAAAGTTGTTGATTCTCACAATAAAACAAATGTTTACAATCCAGGAACCCCAGAATAATGTACTGTAGACATAAAGGACCTTCTTGGACCTCCCCAAGTTGCCCACAATCCAGCACAGCAAAGCCAGGTGGCCCCCTTTCTACACCTAACCCTTCTCTGGGCCCAGAACTCAGAGCCTGGGGTCCCCCGTGCCCAATGGCCACCTCTCTGGGACCCAGTTCAGCACAGGGCTTGGGGGCAGGGATGAACTTCTGACTCAATTGGAGGGCCCAGTTCTGAAGACCAGGTTAGCTGGGCCCCACAACAATGGCCTGGACTTCACTCACCCTCCTCCTTCCAGACCCGGGTTGGGGTCAGGCTCATGTCGGGTTGGGGTCAGGCTCATGCTCCCTCAGGGATATGAAGAGGAGCCGGAGGGGAGGTCAAACCGCCAGCATGTCAGGTGGACCCTCAGGGTCATCAGTGAACAGACGGGATAAAGTCTGCACAGGGTCATGCCTTTTCACCAGGCAGCGCAACCCCACAGACAGGCTCCGGGATCCATGCGCCACATCAAGGGAAATGAGTTTAGTGCAACTAGGAGATCCTACATCTCCAGAGTCCCGAAGCCCCTCAGGATGATTTAGTTCTCGTGTGGATGTAACGGTAATATCACACGTGGGTGGTTTTAACAAACAGAAATGAATTCTCTCATAGTTCAGGAGGTGAGTCCAAATTCAAGCTGCTCGAGGGGAAGTAAGTTGTTCTCTGTGTCAGCTCTGGGGAAAGGTCCTTGTCCCCTTCCAGCATTCCTTGGAGATCTCTGTGTGTGTTGGCATCAGTCTTCCTCTGGATCTAGGAGGTTCCCGGTGCACGGACCCCAGGTCCAAAGGACACATCCACTCCTGGGTTTTCTTTCTTGGGGGTAGTAGGCACCTCTGATCTCTGCTTACTTTTCTCTCCTTTTATTTCTTGTTAAGTAAAGGATGCTGTAGGCTACACCCCAGGGAAACTCCCTGTACATCGGATTAGGGCTGTGATGTGATTAAGGGTGCTCCATTCCACTCTTACTTAATCCTCTTACTGGTTTATCACGGGAATCGTCACATTGCTGGTAATCAGGGCCCAGCCAAGTTGATGCATATCTTGAGGAGACACATGTCAATGAATCTCCTCTGAAGAGATCCCAGATCAGCCATTTTCCTTACTTCGTCCTGGCCTGGCCAGTAGTGACCACCGCATGAGCTCTCTAGCCACAGGCCACTGCCCAGTGGACGGAGGCAGAAGGCTGCAGAGTCCACCGGGACACCAGGCAAGAACAGCTTAGCCTCGTCCCAAGTATCCTCCCACACCTGAGGATTCCGGCTCAGGAAGGCCAGGGTTGACCCAGGAATCTGGTTCCTGGACAAATTAGAAACACTGGTAAGAATTTATGTTAACACCTCTCACCCCCTCAAGGGCTGGGACCCCAAGTTTCTGGAGATGACAGAGAACAAGACCTCCATTCCCAGAAGTGTGTGCCCCACAGAGGGTGTCCAGGTCCCAAGGAGTGTCCGGTCACTCCCCACAGCTCAGTCCAGACCTCCTAACCAGTCTGAACCCCACAAAGACCCCTCCTGGGAGAGAAGCCACACTTGGCTCCCTCCAGTCGCCTGGTCACCCCACCACACACCAACGCTGCCTGTCTGCACCTGGTGAGGGCGGGTCCAGGTCTGCCTGGGAGAAAGCAGGAGAGAAGACTGGAGTTAGAGGGAAGAGAGACAGAGTGACCAAGGAGGCAGAGAGGAGAGAAAAGGGGCACAGAGGGGGTCCTTATGAGGCTGGTAGAACTGAGCTCAGATCTCAGTTTCTGTGGCCCCACCCTGGGAGAAAAGAGGAAGCTCCTCAGGCTTGGGGGCCAGCTGTGCCTGACCTCAGGGGCCAGCTGTGCCTGACCTCTGCCTCCTACTCCCTATTGAGGCCTGGGTCTGGGCATTTAGGCCTCAGTGGATGGTGTCCTCGGGGTGGTAGCACCCATCCCGTTCTCACAGGGCCAATGGTCAGTGCACTTCACCTTGTCAATACTGTGATCAATGGGTCAGCACCCTGGGTTGTTTGGGGCCAGCACCTGGGTTGTTTGGGGCCAGCACCCTGGGTTGTTTGGGAAGAAAGCCCATCACATTCCACCTCCGGGAAACGGGGCAGCTCAGGACCGGGGCAGGGCTGAGGCCCCCACGTTGACACAGGGCCTTGGTGTCTGCTGCTGACCTGTGGTTCACCAGAGGGTCCTGTACAGGTCCAAGGGGAGACAGGAAAGGGTATCGCCTACAGCCGCAGACCCACACCCTCCACCCTCAGGCAGCGTCAGACAGAATGTGAAGAAAAGAGCTTGCTCTTTCGGCTCAGAAGATCTGTTCCAGCCCTGGGGAGATCCCTCTAAGTCTCGTGCCCTCGCCCACAGAGGGGGTGAGAGCCAGGGGGCTCTGACAGTGTCTTACTTTCCTGAGGCTGTTGGCACAAAAGACCCCAAACCTGGTGACTTAAAACAGTACCACTCATTACTCCACATTCTGGTGGAAGTCAGACGCCCAAAATCAAGGTCTTGGCGGCTTCCTCTGGCAGGTGAGTGTAGGGGGGTGCAGCTCTGGGGGTCCTTGTATTTGCAGCTTCTAGAGACAGGCCACCTTTCTCCTTGGCTCAAGGACCCTGCCCCATCTTGGAAGCCTCCAGTACAGCCTGTCCCCAGTGTCTCTCTTCCACCTCCCTCCTCACATGCCCCATGACCCAGGCAATCGCTATAATAAGTCAGCTGACTAGCAGCCTTAACTCCACCTGCAACCTGGGAGATGGGGGAGTTTGGGGATTAGGACCTGTGCATTCTGGGGGGCTGTGAAATACTGAATAAGCTCTGGTAGCTCAATGGTTAAGCACTTGGCCGCAAACCAAAAAGGTCAGCAGTTGGAGTCTACCCAGCCAGCAGCGCTGCAGTAGAAAGTCCTGGCCATCTGCTCTGTAAAAATCCCGCCTGAGAAGCCCTACGGGACCATTCTGCTTGCCCACAACAACAAAGGTTCCTGATAAATGTTAGTGTGTGTGGCTCCAAGACAACAATTTTCTCCTCTGATTCCCTCCCTTCCTGAAGCTCAGCACAGGTTTTCACCATGGTGGGTGGGGGTGAGTTGGCAGAGAGAAGGAGGAGAGCCCATGAGGCTCCACTGGCTGCCCGCACCCCTTCTCTCCAAGCCCAGCTTCATTGGCGCTTCCAGACCCAGTGAGCAGCTCCTTGTCCGCTGACCCCAGGTGCCTCTCATCACAGCCCAGCTCGGTGAGCACCATGGACGAGTGCTGTTCTGCGTTCGAAGCCATTTCCCAACAAGCTGAGCAGGAAAATGCAAAGGCTCCAATGCAAACACCTGTGGAAGGAAGGTTTCCGGGATGCAGGGGTGGTTGTGTCATGGGAGGAAACACACTACGGGCTTTCCCTGGAGGAGAATCGGTCTGGGAATGAGGCCTTTGAAAGAGGCCCTGAGAAAAGAAAGTCCCTGCGAGTCAGCTGCCCACACGAGACCCAAAACACGTCCAGATTCCGGAGGAAGCAAGCCACTGACTGCTGATGCTCAGTGGCAGCCAGATCTGCATGGACTTTCCCCAGCAGCACCTGGACACAGTGACTACTACTCAAAAGGGGCATGTTCCCTAAGGGCATCATGTCACCTCTCCCTGAGGGCACCATAGTACTGACTGAATGCGACCTGGATCACACAGCAACAAAGCCTTGGCTGGGTCCAAGGGTCCAGACTGAAGAGAAAGCATTTCTTACTATCGGATAAACACTAACGGCTAACTGCAAGGTCGGGTGTACCAACTCACCAGCCACTCTCAGAAACCCTATACAGGGTTGCTGTGGGTCAGAACCAACTCCTCAGCACACAACAAATCCCAAATGTAGCCCTATACTTGTATGTTCTGCATAACAAAAACATTCCTGAGAAGACTGAAAATGCCCACAGGGGCTCCAGTGCCCACCCTGGTTCTCTCTGGAAAGTTGGCACCAAAAGGAACGCTAGTGGTGCGAAGTTAAGCTTTCAGCTGCTAACTAAAGGTTGGCAGTTCAAACCAACCCACCGGTTCCTCAGGAACAAAACCTGGAGATGAGCTCCCATAGACTGGTGGTGGTGGTGTGCCACCGAGTCAGTTTCAACACCTAACAACCCTGTTTAGGGCTTCCGAGGCTGTAAAACTTCATAGAAGCAGAAATCGCCTTTCTCCTGCGGAGCAACTGGCAGATTCGAACCACTGACTTTACAGTTAGCAGCCCAGCTTGTAATCCACTATGCTACCAAATCTCCTTCCCATAAAGACTACATACAGCCTAGAAAACCCTACAGAGTCCGAAGCAACTAGATGGCTAACAACAACAACAACAACAACAAAGGCAGCACACCAAGGAGTCTCCCAGACCTGTGGGTGCCTTCGCTTGGCTCTCTCGGTCCCTCTCACAGCCCGTGTGGGGTCCTGGGCTTCTTGGAGACGGGGACAAGCACCGAGCAAAGCCCCGGTCACCATGGGAGACAGAATCTCTCCAACTGGTAAAGCTATCTGCAGAATGGGGGTCTTGGGCAGCAGCCATAAGGGCTTTGTCACAGTTCAGGGCACAGTTTGGTGGGGAGGTGGGGCCACTGAGCTTGCCTCAGACCTGCCAGCAGGACCAGCTACCAGCTGTGTGCCCAGCCACCACCAGGCTGGCCAGATACCTTCCTCCCTCCTGGTGGTTTCTGTCCTCAGAGGCACTGCCCAGAAGGGGATCCTGTTCTCCTCCTGCTGGCTGAGAACTCCACTGCCCGGGGGACCCCACTGTGCTGATCTTTAACTGTGTTGTGACCTGGGGCCTTTTTATCCACCCCAAACCCGCCCCTCCCCCCAGCTCCCCTCTATCTGTCTTTGCTGCGTTCACCTTCCCTCCTCGGCCTCCTGGCTGCAGCCCTTGAAGGTTACCAGGGAGGGACAGGCTCTTGCTGGTACCCATGCAGTTTGAGGGATGCTGATGCAGAGTTCTGCCCTGGCCAGATGAGAGCCAGTGGATAGACGATTTGAAGTGGGGTCAGTAGGAACAAATTCTCGCAGAGCCCGCCGGTGGCTCTGGGCTCCCACTTTACCATCACTGCCCCCCTCCCAGGGCGCCTCTCTCGGACTGCTGGAATCCAGAGCATCCTAGAGAAGTGAGAAGCAGGTCGCAGGTCTGGGGCACAGCTGTCATCCTCATTAAAATTCTTCTTAAAACCCTCCTGAGAGGGCCCCGGGAGAAGATAAACTACCGAGAGAGGCCTTCAAGGACACTGCTTTATTGATGTAATGAACTTCAGAACATCTTTCTTACATTAGAAAGGGGGCTCCGTCTTAGAACAAGGAGCTAACCTGTGACTGGAACACCGGCCCCTCTCAGTGGCCATCTAAATCTGTACACAGAAAAAAGTTTCTTAGTGAATTTCTCTGGTTTAGCTGGGCCAGAGAAAGTGTCTACAAAAAGTGGGTTTCATTAAGGCAACATCTGCTTTTCCAAATATAAAATACAGATAGACTTAGATAGTTGTTTCTGCCTTATAGGATATTGTTGTTGTTGTTGTTGTCAGGTGTCATTGAGTTGGTACTGACTCATAGCGACCCTACGCACAGCAGAATGAAACATTGCCTGATCCTGAGCCAACCTCACTACAGTTGCCATGCTTGAGTCCATTGATGCTGCCACTTGGCCAATCCATCTCATTGGGGATCTTCCTCTTTTTCTCCGACCCTCCATCTTACCAAACATGATAGCCTTCTCCAGAGAGTGGGTCCCTCCTGACAATATGTCCCAAGTATGAGAGACGAAGTTTGGCCATCCTCCAAGGAGCACTCTGGCTGCACTTCTTCCAACACAGATCTGTTTGTTCTTTTGGTAGCCCATGGCACTTTCAATATTCTCCTCCAACACCGTAACTGAAATGCGTCAATTCTTCTACGGTCTTCCTTATTTACTGTCCAACTTTCACATGCATGAGGTTATTAAAAATACCATGGCTTGGGTCAGGCTCACCTTAGTCCTCAAGCTGACATCTTTGCCCTTCAACACGTTAAAAAGGTCTTGTGCAATAGATTTGCCTAATGCAATACGTTGTTTGATTTCTTGACTGCTGCTTCCATGAGTGTTGATACTTGATCCAAGAAGAATGAAGTCCTTGACAACTTCAATCTTTTCTCCGTTCATAAGAATGTTGTTTATTGGTCCAGTGGTGAGGATTTTTGTTTTCTTGACATTGAGATGTATGTAATCCATACCGAAGGCTGTGCTGATTGGAAGAGATCTGTCTTTGTGCCCATTCCAAAGAGAGGTGACCCAATGGAATGCAGAAATCATTGGACAATCTCTTTGATATCCCATGCAAGTAAAGTGTTACTAAAGGTAATACAGAAATGGCTGCAAGCATACATTGACAGAGAACTTCCAGAGGTTCAAGCTGGATTCAGAAGAGGCCGTGAAACAAGGGATAGCATTGCTGATGTCCGATGGATCTTGGCTGAAAGCAGAGATTATCAGAAGGATGTTTACCTATGCTTTATTGACTATGCAAAGGCTTTCAATTGTGTGGATCATGACAAGCTATGGACAACGTTGTGAAGTATGAGTATTCCAGAACACTTAATTGTGCTCATGAAGAATCTGTACATGGATCCAGAGGCAGTTGTTCGAACAGAACATGGGAACACTGAATGGTTTAAAATTAAGAAAAGTGTGTGACAGGGTTGTATTCTTTCACCATACTTATTCAATCTGTATGCTGAGCAAATAATCCAAGAAACTGGGTTCTATGAAGAAAAACGTGGCATCAGGATTGGAGGAAGACTCATTAATAACCTGTGTGATATGCAGATAATATAACTTTGCTTGCTGAAAGTGAAGAGGACTTAAACTACTTACTGATGTAGGATATTAATGAACATAGTCATTATCCACAAACTAATTCGATTTTTTATTGGTGAAACCCAGGTTCTCTCTTTCTTTGGAGAGAGAGGGACGCTGAGCTGTAGAAAACTAGAACCTCTGTGCTATGGCCGAAAAGGTCTTTAAAGGATTCGTCCAAGCTCGGGGAAGATTAGCGGGAGCACAGGCCAAGCATGAAGAAGAATCTGTTTCCCGCCTGGGTTCCTGCCAGAACCCCCAGGGAGGGGCCCAGACACCTTCAATCCTCTTCTCAGAGGTGCTGACAGACAGGTAAGGGCGACGCTCTAAAGGCTAACGGTGAACCGTCAAGAGGTGGACCCTCGTCCATGCCCAGGCCCCGTGACACGTGCCTTCTGGACGCTTGGTGGGCAACGCAGGAGCGGCCTCCACCCGGGAAGACGCGCTGAGACTTGAGGGACCAGTGCACCGCGGACCGGCTTCAGGGGTTTGGAAGCGAGGTTCGGGACAAAACAGGATGCCGCCAGAGGTTCCAGACTCGGGTTGGGGAGCAACGGGCCGAGAAGTCGCGGGTTACAGTGGCGGTGGGGGGATGGGAAGGCAGGGGACGCTACGGGTAGGCGATGGGGCCGCTCCCTGGGGCCAAACCTTGATGCAGCGGAGTTCTAGGCGTCGCTGAATCGGTGCGCAGCCGAAGACTAGTATCTCCAACCGCGGACCGATCAAGCCAGGCCAGCGGTCAGAGCCGCAGCTTTCTCTGGGCTGGGAGGCTGCATCAACCGGGGCCGGAGGACTGGAACACGAACCCACGGGGCAAGACAGCCAGCGCGTTGGGGGCTGGAACTTCGACCAGCGGACTGTCCCACGCAGCGGCCACCCCGCGCCGCCCCGCCCCACCCGCCCTGCGGCCAATGGGCACCAGGGCTTAAGCGTCACGGCCGTGGCGATTGGATTGCGGCTCATGAAAGCGGCGCCGCTTTTTATAGGGCGTGGAGGGCGCGGGCGGCCACCGAGCCCTAGGAGTCGCACCGGGCGCTGCCCAGCCCCGCGCGCCCGCCTGGCCCGCGCCTCCCGCCCGCGCATGGCCCCGGCGTCGCTCGGCATGAACCCCGCTGGGCTCAGGGCGCGCGGTGGGGGCGGCGCGGGGCCCGGCGCGCTGCCCTTCAGTGTCGAGTCGCTGCTGGAGGCGGAGCGTGGGCCGGGCCCGGAGCCCGCAGAGTCCGCGGGGCCAGATGAGGAGAGGCCGCCGGGGGCCTGGTTCCCACCGGCCGCCCGCGCGTCCCCGTCACGTAAGTTCCCAGCTGCGCGGTCCCGGACACGAGAGGAGCCGTCGGTCCGGGCTGGGGGACCGGAGCGGGAACGATTTTCTAACTCTGTAAAGTAACTAACGTAGTCATTAACGCGCCCGGCCTGCGAGCGTAGGAAGAAGTCCTTGAGCCCTCGGGCGCGCACAGGACAGGCTCCTGCTCCCGCTGTCCGCGCGCAAACAGTTTGCAGGCGGGTACGCAGCTCAGATCCTCCAGGTTACTTGAATCGGGTCCGTTCCTGCCTGGGGAGCCCATTGCCCCCACCAGTCCTTGTGATGTTACTTCCTGGTCTCCAAGACCTTCCCTCTTTGTTCAGCCTCCTGGCACAGCGAGGGAGTTCAGTTCCTAGTGGCCCAGCGCGCCCTCCACCTTGGACTTCTTTCTCCCAAGTGGCCAGAGTTCCATCTTCTCACACCTCACGTTTCGTTTGAGGCGAGAACTCCGTGTCCTGAGTGGCCCACGCCGTCCCCCATACATCCCCCAAGTGGTTGCTTCTCCTACCCCAGTGGCTTGTGAGGTCTCCTGGCCTCCGGAGGCCACCGAGCCGGGCCTCGCAGCTGAACCGGCACTTCCAAGGGACACGAGGTACCCGGGACAAGGGCGCACGCTGCCGGGTCTAAATGTCCTTCTGTGTCTTTGCTCTCAGGCTCACGAAGCCCTCCACCCTGCACCCTCCGGAAACACAAGAACAACCGCAAACCACGAACGCCTTTCACCACCGCGCAGCTGTTGGCGCTGGAGCGCAAATTCCGCCACAAGCAGTACCTGTCCATCACTGAGCGAGCCGAGTTCTCCAGCAGCCTGCGCCTCACCGAGACACAGGTCAAGATTTGGTTCCAGAACCGCCGCGCCAAGGCCAAGCGACTGCAGGAGGCCGAACTGGAGAAGTTGAAGCTGGCTGCCAAGCCGCTGCCGTCCACGTTCGCCCTGCCCTTCACCCTGGGCGCCCACCTACAGGGTTCCCCGGCCACGTACGGCGGCGCGGCGGGCGCTCTGCCACCGTTGCCCGGGCTCTTCGCCGCACCGGTCACCACCTACGGCATGTACTACCTGTCCTAGGGCGCCTGGACCAGCGCGTGCTCCGCGGCCGGGCCGTAGGCCTCGGAGTCCCCCGGGGCCGTGGCGCAGGGCAGCGGGATGTTGGCCCGGCCCGGGAGACACCCGGCTTTGCAGTCTGAGAGATCTGCGCGACTGTCCTGCGGGCGAGCGGAGCTGCCCAGTGGAACCTCGAGGCATTTTATTATTTCTGTTGTTAATACTATATTATAGTTGATTCCTGAAGCTTATTTGTATCTTACAGATATTTTTTAACGATTTTCTAAATCCTGTTACTATCGGTTTACTGAAAAGCTGTGTACATAGTTCTGTACCGTGTCCCCTGAGGGACCCAATAACGCTTCCTATCTTATACAACGCAGCCAATAAAGTATTTTAAGGTGTGCCCCGCGGACCGACTTCCTGTTTTGACCTTACAGGTGTGAAGGGAATTTACTAGGTTGTTTTGAGGTACAGAAGTAATTAATGTAGGAACTAAGAATTTAGATTAACAGTTTGATGTCAAAACTGCGAAAAAGAAATTTACTAACTTCATTTTAACTAGTTCTGTAACCATCTAATCAACGGGAAACTTTATGTTTATTTTAGGGTTTTTTTTTTTTTTTGCAATTAACTGTTTTGACTGGAGAACGTTTAGCAAACAGGTAGCAAAAATGCTGCCACCCCGTGTGCTTTTGGCAGTC
This sequence comes from Chrysochloris asiatica, assembly GCF_000296735.1. Lineage (NCBI taxonomy): Eukaryota > Metazoa > Chordata > Mammalia > Afrosoricida > Chrysochloridae > Chrysochloris > Chrysochloris asiatica. Next base: position 10,460,018 of record NW_006408623.1, on the reverse strand, counting down.
GAACCTGCTGCTGCCCCCTTGCCCTTGCCCCCCACCACCATCCCCGTGACTGCTCAGTGTGATGCCGGGAGGGAGCTTGGGCTAGGGTTGGGGACGAGCGCGCACCGTGCTGCCTCTCCACAGGGATGTCACCCACGACCGCACTGGAGTGCAGCGCTACCGGGTGCCTGGGCCAGGGAGGTGGAGGAATTGCCCGGTGCTGACGGCTCTGCGCCCCAGAGAGGCCCAACCGAACCTGGGAAGCCCGGTAGTCTCTAGGGGTCTTGGGTTCGTCTACACTACCTAGCCCTAACTCGCACGGGCTGATCAGGGGGCGATCTCCAAATCACGGACTTTAAACTGGGGGCCCTCTAAAGTACCTGTTGGCATGACAAGGTCCACTGGCCAGTTTCAAGCTTTAGTCACTCCCACCGAGTTTCAAATCGGATTGTGGGCTGTGAGCCTCACGGGAGTTGTCTCCTTGGGGGTGGGGAGTCGTCCCAGCCTGCGGCTGAACCTAACGCTGCACAATGGGCAACTCCTCCTCCCCTCCCCCTCTTCCACCTTGGAGCCGAGGAGGGCAGCAGGCGGTATCGATTGTGTGGACACAGGATCGAAATTCGACCCAGGGAGAGGATCCCGCCCCGAAGTGGATGATGGTCGCCGTTATTACAGATAGACTCAGCTCTTCATCTTGAATTCCAACGCCAGGAAGCTGCAAAGCTACACCTATCAGTACTCTCGGGATAGTCTCCCTGTTATTTCCTGGGACGATATTTAAAGAGACATGAACTCAGTTCCTGAAATTCCTGCATCTGATGAAGAGTGGAATTCCACAAAGTTGAGAGAGAGAAGTCTGATGCCTTTCCAGCTGCTCCTCGAAGAAACAGAGCTGCTGGCCTTCTGTGAGTACAAAGAATGCAATGCCTGTGTATAGGGAGGCCGGTAAGCACCCAGACACCTCACCTCCCAAAGCACCCCAATGCCTTTTCCAGATACCCCAGCCCCCAGCCCCAGAATACCCACCACCACCCAGAGCACTCTGACGCTCCTCCTCCCAAAGCACCCCAGTCCTCATGACCTCCTGCTCTTTAAGGTCAGATGAGTCTCATGCTCAGATTTCCCTCTCAAACCTGAGGTCCCTGGCAAGTCCACAAGTTCTACAGCCAAGGTGTTTGGTCTCAGTGGTTAGGAGAAATACTCCAAAACTCAAATGTGGCAATAAAACCAGTGTCTGTAGAAAGTGACGGTGGGCTCCCACTGCCCTCTGTGACCCTGTCTGTCCATTCCCCATGCCAACGTGGGTCTCACAGTGAATCAGGGCTCTTCACAAACATCCCACCTTCCCATATGCCCTCAAACCCCTGCGAAACAGACATAGGGGAGGGGGCACAGGAGCTCCTGAGACATCCACCTCTGAGGAACAGGAGATGACTGCCTTCAGAATCGTAGAGGTGGGGAGGGGCGTGTGGTTTTTCCCTGGTGACAGTTTCTGACCCTGAGACACGCCTGAAGGCCTTGTCAGTCCCCAACCCCACTGAGATGAGGGACACCGCTGTGGAAGCACCAAGGAGGGGATTCCAAGTTAACCATTGGCCCAGGGGAGGGAAGGGAGATTGGTTAGTTGAAGGAACTTGTCAAAAGCAAGAGAGTTGTAAACAGGATCTTGTGTGGCCACCTACAGGGACTGTCCCTGCGTCTGGAGACCTGCTGGTCCAGCCAAGACCAGCAGTCAGTGGACTTCAGACCACTAAGGATGCGGATGCCTCTTCTGACCGACCCTGGTGGACCCCCATCTCATTTAATGGTGACAGAAGGGACGGTGAGGTCTCCAGTGTCACTGACTCCCACTTTCTGGTGTGGATCATGCTGGGCTGCCTCCTGGGCGACATTAGTTCTCAGAGCCTTGCTTGTTATGTGAACTCACCTCTGCCCAGGCCTGGGCCATGTAGACCATGCAGAGGATGGGGCAGCTCAGGCAAGTCACAGTATTTCTGGAGGAAGGGATTGTGCAGCTAGCCTCACCCCCCCTTTTATTTGTTTATTTACCTATCTTGCCACCTACCTACTCCACATGTGCACTAATGTGGGACTGTCTTAATGCTATGAACTCCATTCCAACTCATAGTGACCCTGTATAGGGTTTCCAAGGAGCAGCTGGTGGGTTTGAACCACCAACCTTGTGGTTAACTATCCAGTGCTGATTCTACAGCGCCACATAAAGCGAAAGGGATGAGAGGTGAGAGGCTGGCTACTGGATATGGTATGTTTCATTTGAGACTTTCAAGTTGCTTCAGAAACAAAACTACTGGTGAAGACCCCAATGGTGACTAAGACCCCAAAGAGAATGGAGCTAGTATTATGTTTTATTATGGGGAAATACTGTGCATATACAGGAAAATAATCACACACATGTCACTCGGCTGTGATTCTGATTATGCTGAATCTGTAGATCAATTTGGGGAGCATGATCATTTTAACAAAGTTAAATTTTCTGATCCATGAATATGAGGTGTTATTCCAATTAGATGTTAAACTATTTCAGCAATGTTTTGTCACTTTTGTGGTGTAATGAATCACTTTTATATGGCCCTTCTAGCTGTGATATTGTAACTCCCGTTAAATGACTGACTGGGACTATGCAAATAAGATGTGTAAACTCTTGCTGGGATTGGTGGGGTATATGCAAATAAGGTGCCTGGGGCCCACCAAAAGGGATTGGTCAGTTTTGCCATCCTCTTAGGTTTAAAAGGAACCAATCTCAAAGGTTGGGGAAGGACCTCACTGCCACCAGGAAGAGCTGAGGGTGGAGTGCACCCTCTCCACCGGGTCTGCCTATACTGAGAACCTCCTAGACCCAGGAGACAGCTATCGCGACACTGGAGATGGTGAGAGAGTGAGGCACAGCTGGTACAGCCGAGTCCGAAGGCAGTAGAATCTGAATGTTGGTGTGAGCTGGCACAATAGGCTTTCTGGTCCACAGAGCCAGGTGGCTGCAGTGGGCTTGCCAACCCGCAGAGCTAAGAGCTGGGCCTTACTCAGCAGCAGAAGCCTTTGAGCGCACCCAAAGAACTATCCTGGTCGAGGACTGTCTCCTGAGTTGTTCCTGTACCTCTTCCTTCCAAGATCCTGATTCCGAATTGTAACTGTAGCGTAGTGGTTATGAATCAGGCTGCTTATCTCACAGTCAGCAGTTCGAAACTACCAGCGGTTCCATGGGAGAAAGATGAGGCTTTCTGCTCCCGTAAAGATTTACAGCCTCGGAAACCCTGTACAGGGTCGCTATGGGTCAGAACCGACTCCCTAGCACATAACAACAACAACATACTAAAACCCCTCACTGTGAGTATGGTAGGGGAGTTCTGTGTAGCCATGGCAACCAAGGATTGAACCCAGAAGAGCATTGAGTGCTGTGGGGCTGGGTCAGAATTGCTAACAAGCTTGGAGAGTGGAGGTCTGTCCGACCTAACAGGAATCAGCTTGGGGCTGAAGCTGGCACTCATTCTCTTGTCCCCTGAAGTTGGAACACCCCTGAGCTACTGTTTTAGACCTTCTCTTGTTAGTTTTTATTTGTAAGTTTTGTTTTGTTTTCTTTTTTGATGCTAGTAAATGAAACTGGTTTCTTAGTTTCCTTTTCAGATTGTTAATTGCAAGTGTGTGGCAATACAAATGAATATTTGTATATTGATCTGGTATCTTGCAGCCTTACTGAAATCATTTATTAGTTGTAAAAGGTTTTTAGTGAGTTCATTAGGAAAATCATAGAAACCTTTATTAAACAAAAATATCAAAATGTGAAGCGATTGTTTCTCAACATATCCTCCACCTAGGTCTGTATACTTCTGAAGGCTGGGTTTCCGTTGATCTAACCCTTCACTAATATGTTAGGGTAACGTTAGCACTGGACTGCTAACCACAGACTCACCAGCCGCTCCTAAGAAACACTAAACTGCGTCACTATGAGTTGGAACTGACTCCTAGTGGTGTACCCACAGCAGAAGAAAACCGTGCCCAGTCCTGTGCCATCCTCACCGTTCTTACACAGGAGTCCATTGCTGCTGCCACCGGGAGGCTCCTTGACGGCCTTCCTCCTTTCATGGACCCTCTACTTTGCCAAGCATGATGTCCTTCTCCAGGGACTGGTCCTTCCTGATACCATGTCCATATAAGAGACGAAGTCTGGCCATCCTGGTTTCTACGGAGCATTCTGGCTGGATTTCTTGCGCATCTTAATTTACACCACATCAAAGTGACAGATTTGGCATCCTCAAGGGATATGTTGCCTTTAAAATATTCTTTGAGTTTCGGAACACAAAGAAGACTGAAGGGGTTAGTTAGATCAGGCTGTAGGGGGGATGGGGTTTCCCAATGAAATTCTCATAGGACAGTCCCTGCTCACCTCAAAGATGAGCAGGTGAGGTGCACTGTTACGGAAAAAGAAAAGACACTACTTTCCTCACCAATGCAGTTTTCCACGGTCTGAAACCTTCTTCCTAATAAGCTCCCATGATCATCCTGTATCTTTGAGAAAATCTATCCAGATTACCCCTTTGGAATCCTACAAAACAGTAGCCATAACCTTCTGAGCTGACCTCTCTGCTTTGAGTTGGACTTGGCCAGCAGGTCCTTAGGAAGCCACTGATTAGACCTGTTTTATGTGAAGGCACCCTAAAGAGACAAAGGAAAGTATGCTAGGGAGGGAACTTGTCTGCATCCATCCAGTTTGTAGAGACACGTTAAAACACGCTGTGTTTGGAATAAATCCCTGCAGGTATGAGCTGGAACCCTAGAAGCAATATTTTTTACTTCCGTTTGTCATCAAATACAGATAGCTTTACTTCGTCCTTTTTCATCTGGATACTTTGTATTACTGTTTTCTTCTTGCCTAATGGGCCTGGCTAGAACTTGAAGAGAAGTTGTTGGTAAGTACCTTGGAGTCGGTTTTGACTCACAGTGACCCTGCACAGGGTTTCCAAGGCTGTAAATCTTTACAGGAGCAGAAAGCCTCATCTTTCTCTTGTGGAACCGCTGGTAGTTTTGAACTGTCGACCTTGGGGTTAGCAGACCAATTCGTAAGCATACGCTACCAGAGCTCCTTTGAAGAGAAGTAGCAAGAGTGAATGCCCTGGTCTTGTTCCTGATCTTAGGGTGAACACATCAGTCTCTCCATAAGTATGGTGGGGTTAGCTGTGGGGTGGTGGCTGGTTTTCAGATACCCTTATTCAGAGTCAGGAAGCTCCCTTCTACTCATACTTCGTTGAGTGCCTTTATCAGGAACGAGTGTTGAATTTTGCCAAATGGTTTTCCAGTTATCTATTGTTATGGTCACATGATTTTTGTTTTTATTCTGTTAATAATATGATGTTATTGAAGGAACTCTGGTAGTGTAGTGATTACAAATCTGGCTGCTAACCTCTAAGTCAGCAGTTTGAAACTGCCAGCCGTTATGCAGGAGAGAGATGCGGCTTTCTGCTCCTGTAAAGATTTACAGCCTCAGAAACCCTGTTATTCGGAACTGACTCCACATCACATCACCACCACCAGCCACCACCGCCATAATGTTATGGATTTCAGATGTTTAAGCAACCTTGCATTTCTGGGATAAATACTACTAGGTTATGGTGTTTATTTCTTTTTATATGTTGCTGAGTTCAGTTTGCTTGCATTTTGTTGTGATTTTGTGTCTTTATTTAGAAGTTTTCTTTACTTGTGATACCTTTGTCTGGGCTTGGTATCAGGATGATAATGACCTCATAAAATGAAAGTGTGTGTGAAGAATTAGTATCATACTCTTTTTAAATTCCCACTAGAATTCAGTGGTAAGTTTTGCTGGACCTTGACTTCTCTTGCTGATTCAATTTCTTCCCCTCTACTCAGCTCTGCTCAGATGGTCTGTCTTCTTGAGTTAGTGTGGCAGTCTGTGTCTTTCTAGAACCGTGTGTTCTAGCTTATCCAATTTGTTGGTATCCCATAGTTCAGAGTGGTCATTTCATTGGAGTCCCTTCTAACTAGTCCTGCTTCTCTGGCTGCTTTCAAGATTTTCTCCTTGTTTTTGAGTTTTAGCATTTTTAACTCTTCATGTGTCCATTTGTGAGTATTTCTTTGCATTTATTCTACATGGGGTTCTCTGAACTTTCCAGATATGTAGGTTATTGTTTTTCAATAAATTTAGGGTGTTTCTATGCACATTTTTCCTGCTCCTCTCTCCGCTCTCCTGGTACTCCCATTAAGCAGATGTTAGAACAGTTAATGGTGCCCCAAGTTTCTCTGAAGTTCTATTAAATTGTCTTCATTTTTTTTCTGTTCTTCAGTTCGCATAATCGCTGTTGCTCTACAATTTTGTTTATTCTTACTTCTGAACAATGAGGAGTTTGTTTTTTTTAAAAATCATTATGATCTTATGGATACAAGCACACTTGGCATACTGTATTTCATTCCATTTTAATTACTATTCTTACTGATGCACAAATTGCTCCATTTTTGGCCAATGGAACCTCAATTCAGGTTTTTGGTCCAACCCTAGTATTCTTTAATAACTTACTTAATTTTTGACAAAACAATCCAAGCTTTTCAGTAGAAGCGGCTACTGATTTAACAAATACATATATGCGATATACATTTTAAGTTCATAGTGATACTTCCTATTTGAATTTAAAACGACAGGGATTTTATTAACCTTGCTAATACTGTATATATTCTTTATCTTATGCCAAGCAGTTCAGTTATCACCACTTCAGTCATCTGGGGCTTGGGGCATTTTAGTCCTGGTTTTCATGTTGGTAAGTGCTGCCAAGTCAGTTTAGACTTACAACAACCCTGTATAGCGTTTCTGAAGAGTGGTTGATGGATTTGAACTTCCGACCTTGTGGTTAAACAGTTAAGTGCATATCCAACATCACCAGATCAAGTCTTTAGCTACTGAAGATTGTACTGCATAAATTGTCTTATGAGTAGATATCTTTGAACTTTGCCAATATATGTTTAAGATCTAACCCTAGAAATAGAATTACGGGCTCAAAGAAAACAAGCAGAAACCATTTTTGCAGACTATTGCCAAGTTTTCTGTAGGGGTTCTGAGTGCTTAGCTTCCCAGCATCACCAGCAGGGGGCGCTGTCAGACTTACTGATTTGTGTGAGAAAGAGTCTAAGAAGTATTTTAATTTCCATTTCTCTTGCCTCTTCTCTCACTCCCATGTTCTTTGTTGACGATAATCTCAAGGCAACCCAGAAAGGGCGTTTGTAGACTGATTGTTTTTGTTTTTAATACTTTGTTGTTACGTGTCGTCGTCAGTTTTGACTCATAGCGACCCTGTCTAGGGTTTCCAAAGAGCATCGGGTGGGTTTGAACCTCTGACCTTGCAGTTAGAGGTCTAGTGCTTACCCTCATTACACCATCTCCTCAAAAACGAAAAGGAAAATTGCCATGGTGCTAAGCTGAGGAGAAACCTTCCTGAGAACTTCTGGCTACAAGCTGGGCTTTTCACGTGCGGTTCTGTTGCGGCCAGCGGTCTGGGCCAGAACTCACACAGCTCCTTTTTGAGCATCCAAGAGAATGCTGTTGAGCTCAGCCTTGTTTGTCTGGGACTTTGCCACACACTCAAGTCCGGGCAGGTCTGCTTGCTGTCTCTCTGCTCCAACGCCCTCTCCTGTGCCCCTTCACCTTCCTGCTTCAGGCAACATCCCACTGATGGGCAGCCCAGTCCTTTGCAGATGTCCCTGCATGCCCCTTCCTGGCAACCTGATAAGGACACACATGTCCACTCTGCCACCTTGCACCTAACACATACGAACATCCACTGCATGGCAGACAGGATAGCCCTGAGTACTCATGACTCAGAGAGATGCTATGTTTATCATCCCGGTTCCCACTGGAAACCCCACGGCTCCATGACACCCTCAAACCAAGCGCTCAGACCCAGACACTTGCAGACACCAGTTACCTGTGTCTCTCTCACTGAAAACAGACCACAAATAGAAACTTTCAGTGGAAAACATTTATTTCACATGCTCAAAACCAAGATCCTCACAGCACTTGCTACCGAAGTGTCCACCCTCTTTCTGAGTGGCAGGTAACATCACTGTCCAGAAGCTCCGGAAACGGACACCACCCGCTGAGGAGCCCAAACAGCGAGGACGGCCCAGGCCTGGGTCCCAGGGCAACAAATTCCAAGGAGAGGAAAGGAGCCCACGATGGAAACCTCTGGCCCTGGAAGGAGTCCCTCCCCGCCGGGCCCATCAGTGGTGTTTGCCTCTCTTCTTGGTGCTTTTAAATCCTCGCGACGCACCCTGACCGAAACAGATGGTGGCAGGAACTCTGGAAGGGAAGGTGTTCAGTTCAGTCGCTGTTTCCTTTCCAGCCCATCAGCACAGTGCTTCATGTGTGCTGCCTTCTTGCTAGAGCCATCTTCAGCACCCCCGCCCACAGGGTCCTCCGTGCTATGAGCCATCCAAGCCCCCTCTATCGTCTGGTCTTGTGCTCTCTCTGCCACTAGCCATCGGGAGTCTGAGGGGCCCTGACCTCCAGGACTCACGTGCAGGTCAGGCGCAGCTAACTGACAAGCAGTCAGAGACTCTGAAAGCACAGAGTCCTACGGGTTCGGAGTCTCTCGTGATTTTTCCATCTGGGAAATATTTTTCCCAGAATTGGAATTACAATAAATTTTAACCCAATAAAAGCACAGTTAATACCAGAAAAGCAGGCCCACAAGTTATCAGAGAAACTTATTTCTGTTATAACTTGTGGGTTATATATATAAACATATGTATATATATAATAAGGAGCTCTGGTAGCATAGTGGTTACGAATCGGGCTGC
>NW_006408623.1:10435759-10448855 GCF_000296735.1 Chrysochloris asiatica | reverse complement strand
AAAAAAGGAAACATCACACAAGTGTACCAGTATCCCTAGAGGTGGTTCCCCAATTTCAGGTGTTGGGCATCATAGTGACGCACTGTAGAAAGTAGCCTGGCCACTAAGTGGTGAAGTTGTGTCCATGAACAAACACTACAGGACAAAGGAGAAACCAGAAGGCCTGAGGCCAGGGGCTCACAGCCGGGGACACAGTCACAAGGACCTTGTTGGCAAGGGTGCCCTCCAGGGGCTGTGCCCCCAGTGTGCTCCACAGAGGGACGGTTGTGGTGGAGCCAGGAGGAGAACAGGGCGCTGCTAAAGCACTAATGGGCTCAGGGCAGTACTCCAAGGACCAACACTGTGGGGCAGGAGTGCAAAACACAAGCTCCTCCTCGTTCAAACTCCTCTGGCTGATAATCCCCGGTTTTCAGGTTTCTGTGATTGCAGCTGAAACCAACATTGGTAACTCACAGACCCGTGCCCATGACATCTCAAGTCTGTGTGCTGGAGTTAACCGATAAGCCTCTCTTGTTAAGGGGCCGTAGTCACACAGCAATGAGGATCCGGAGGCGCACACACAGCCTGGGACACATACCCTCGGCTCTTCTTGGGCTTATCAAACCGGAAATCCGCAGGGTACAGGTGACGCCTCACCATGTGCTCCTTCCGAGCCTGGCTGGTTCTGAATTTCTCCTCGCAGCCTTCCACCAAACACTGGTACTGAAACGGAATGCACCACTCCACCATGACGACCCCACAGCCCCCAGCCGGTGCTCTCCTGTCTGGAGACGCACGACCCCGGGTCTACCCCATTCCCCAAGGGCAGGAGGGCCCCCTGACAACACAGTGAGTCTGGTGTGCACCCCGGGGCCCAGGCTGCTGCTCACCATGTTCTGCTTCTCAGCCAGGACCTGAAAGAAGGTGTCATGCCACTCGAGAAGATGCCGGTCTAGCAGCTGGCCCGAGGGGAAGGCCCGCTTGCAGATGGAGCAGACGCTCCGGTGTAGCGCGTGGTAATGGTGCTCGTAACTCTCCAGGCTGTCGAACACCTGGCAGCAGCCTGCCACCTGGCAGGGGAATTCGGGCACCCTGGGGGTGAGGGGCGGGTCTCAGGGGCGCCAGCACTAGACAGCTCCGTGCAGCCTTTCTGCCGTTTGGATGAAGCTAAGCCCCACTTTTCCCACTTCTATAAGCAAGCTAGACCTAGGCGGGGAGGCCAGCCATACAAAGTCTGGGAGCTGCGCGCCCGCGAAAGGTAAGTGCGGCTGAGCCAGGGAGGCTGTTAACCGAAAGGTGGGCACTTCCAGCCCACCAGCTGCCCTGTGGGGGAAATCGGTGGTGGCAGTCGGCTTTGGCAAAGATGTAGTTTCAGAAACCCTGTGGGGCAGTTCTACTCCGTCCTACAGGTTTGCTAAGAGTCGGAATCCTGGGGTTTTGTGGAGCCAAAGCGATATCGGATCGAGGGAGAGGATTGGGGAGGGACCCTCCAGAAGGCGGGGCCGGCAGGAGGCGGGGCCTATAGGAAGGAGAACGCCGCAGGGGAGGCCAGGTTTGGGGGCGGAGAAGGGGTGTGGGTAGATGAGTCCAGGAGCCAGCGTGAGCGGCAGAGAAGCCTGGCTCAGCAGGGTTGGGAACTGCTCACCTGGGCCTCTCAGGTGCCTCGGCCACCTGTGTGAGTACGTCCCGTAGGTAAAGGTGCCGCTGCACGTCCCCGTCCTGGAGAAGACACATGCCGTGGGCGGGGCCGGGGCCCTACCCGCCCCGCCCCCTAGGCCCCGCCCCTCGAGAGGTCAGGCCCCCCCACCCCATACCCAGCAACTCGTCCTTCGCGCGTGCGCGAACTCGCTACGCACCTCGAAGAATTCGTGCTCCCGCGGAAAGCGGACCCGGCGAGCCACGAAGCGAAAGGGCGCGGCCCCAGCCGCAGGGACCCGCACTACCGGCAGCGGCTCGGCCGCCCCGGGGCCCTCGGACAGGCGGGCGCGCAGGGTGGCCGGCAGCTGCATCGTCGGGCCCCGCCGCCACCCCAGCCTGTCGGCCACCGTCCGGAGGCGGATGTGACGTCACGTGCAGTTCCGCCGTCGCCGCGGGCTGCGATGATCTGCGGGCTGGGAGGTTAGACGTCTGAGGTGAGTGCGGGGTGCCTGGTGGCGCTGTCACCGCCGAGCCTGCGCCTCTCAGGCCGTCTTGGGCTCTGGGCCGGGAGCGTCGCGCTCCCCGGACCCGGCACTCCCCGCATCTCCGGGACTTGGGGCGGCCTTGTTGTGGCTACTTGCCTTGACAGGTCCCGCAGCGGCATTCTGGGTTCCCTCCGCACCCCAAATCCGCAGCCCGCGTCGACTCTTGCGGGTCCGCGCCCTGCCCGAACTGGGGCCCTCGTGGGCTCTGGGAAAGGCCGGTTTTATCGGAACCCTTTGCTGAAAGGCCTCGCAGACTGCCCGCGGCAGCCGCGCGGGGCTCAGGCCCGGATGGGGGGCTGGCCCGGGACAGTGCCCGCGGCTTTCCTCGTGAGCAGAGGGACGTCCCCTCAGGCCGGGCGGCTGCTCGTGGGAACCCCGGGGCCTCCCTTCGCGGCCCGATGCCCCGCCGGCTGCCCGCTGGACAGCGCTCCTCGGAAACCCAGTCCAGGCTCGCTCTGGGTCGGAACCGAGCGGGCGGCCGTGGCGGAGGTGTGGGATTTCCTGGCCTCGCTCAGCCCTGTGTGAGGCTCAGATGCGGGTCGGATGGCCGAGCCGTCCTTCCACCGACTGACCAACCGACTAATGTGTGTAAGCCTGCGTGGTCCCAGCTGCCCCGTTCTGGTGAGGCACCGGACGACTGCATTCGGTTCCGACCCATAACGACGCCGCACTGGGTTTGCGAGGAGCGGCTGGCCGGCTTAAACAGCCGACTTTGCAGTCCAGCACATTAACCCCAGCGCCACCCCTGAGGGTCAGAGGCCTAAAAAGGACAGGCCGGCGCCCAGAGGCCCACCGCAGGGACGGCTGGGTCAGGGTTGGGCATGGCCATGCCCATGTTCCCCGAGCGCTCACCATGAGAGGTGTTGGCAGCAGCCTAGCTGGCCAGGGACTGCCCCCAGGTCCCGGCTCGCTCCACTTCCCTTGTTGGAGACATTCTGCTGTCTGCGCCGTGAACGTGTGCATCTGGCTAAGAGTCTAGCTCCGCCACAATGCCCAGTGTCAATGAATAGCCCTTGGTAAGTTGGCCCTGGGCCCTGGTGTCGCCTCCAGACAGCTAACTGGTTCTGCGCTCAAGGCCATCACTGCCCTTAGGGAGAGAGATGAGACTGCCCGGGAAAGGCTGAGTCCCACTCGACTCACTCAGCGACAGTCAGCTGCAAGAAGGCCAGGTGGCAGAGTGGGTGAAGTGTTGGGCTGCTAACTACAAGGTCTGCAGTTCAAGCCCACCAGCCACTCCATGGGAGAGAGTGGTGACATTTTAGAAACCCTAAGGAGCGGAGCTGCTTTGCCCTGGAGGGTTGTTATCTATGGTTGGAATTCGCTCCCCAGCAGTGGGTTTGGCTCATGGGTTTTAGTCAGTTGCATGTCGTTTGGGGTGCAGAACCATCGGAGCAGCTGAAGGTTTGTATTCCGAGGGCTGGTCTGCTCCCAGGCTCAGAGGCCCTTGCGGTGCACACTGCAGTGTTTTCCTGACGTCTATGCCTTCTGTCCCGATTGTGTTTTGAACCTGGTGGTTGCTCCACGCATGCGTTCTGTCAGTGACCTGAGCCACCTTCAATGACAGAGCGTGGGATCCTGTGCCGTCTGTTGTGCTCCACCTGGGGATACACTTGCTTTGTGTCTGGCAAGACCTTCGGACCCAGTGGGCATACTGAGCTAAAATGGGGCTTCATCCAGCTCAAGGGCACAGGATCTGACAGAAAGGTTAAAAGGGATGAGGAGGAGGTTCTGGTGCCAGAGCTGCAATGGAGCTGCAGCTGAATGGCTCAAGGTTGGAGAGCTGGGAGCTGGGGCTTAGCGTTGGCAGGTACGTCTAAGGTGGTTGTGACGTCTGAGGAGTGCGTGCAAGGCTCTCCTGGGCCCCAGCTGAATGACAGAAGTCTGGCATTGGCCTTACATTAGATGGCTTTTCAAGTCCTTGGTTCAGAGTTTTGATTTCCGAAGTGGTGTTTCTCTCACTCTTAGAAGTTCGTGTTATGATGTTGGTGTCTGGGAGGTAGCACCATGAGTGAGTTCCGGATCCACCATGATGTCAATGAACTGCTCAGCCTGCTGCGTGTCCATGGGGGCGACGGCGCTGAGGTCTACATCGACCTCCTGCAGAAGAACAGGACCCCGTACGTCACAACCACTGTCTCTGCCCACAGTGCCAAGGTAGGTGTCCCCGTTTATAGATGAGCAGCTGGAGGCTCGGGAGAGCGACAGGCTCTGGTTCAACCTAGGATAATGTCATTTGTTTATTCAAATAACATATCACTTAAAGTCATAACTCTTCAGCAGAAAATTATTTTCAGTGTGAAATCTTGTTAAAAACACAAATCAAGACACTTCCTTATTTAGTTGGATACTGGCTCAGGGGTGATGAGACAAATGAGCAAAGCAGAGTGGATTTGTTACGAGGGGAGCATGGGACTCATAGTGAGATACAGCCCTGACCTGTGCCTTCACGGTCCATCCCCGAGGGGCTGGAGCACAGCAGAAGGTGTGGGCATGGCAGGTTTACTGTCTCCTCAAAGGCTTGGGAAGCACAGACTGAGAGGCCATGAAGACATGGGTGGGTGTCCCGAAAGGCCCTGGAGTGCTGCGATTATGTAGCCCGTCTGACTTAGTAGTTTGGTTTTTGTGTTTGAATTTTCTTGGTGTTAAGTATTTAATTGTTGTTGAGTGTCATCGAGTCGGTTCTGACCCATAGCCACCCTGTAGAGGGTTTATAAGGAGCAGCTGCTGAGCTCGAACTGCCAACTTTGCAGTTCAAACAGCTTTACAGTCCACCGCAGTAACCCACAGCACCACACCAAGACTCACTCGTGTTCTTGCTTTTAGGTTAAAATAGCAGAATTCTCTCGCACTCCGGAAGATTTCCTGAAGAAGTACGATGAGCTGAAGTCTAAAAACACACGGAGCCTGGACCCACTAGTGTACCTGCTGGCGAAGCTCACAGAGGACAAGGAGGTAGGGGACCCCGCTGAGAAAGAAGCCCCTTCCATGCCTGAGAGGCGAGTAAGACATGAGCTCCTGAGGGAGCGTCAGCTCGGGCCAACTTCTCAGTGTGGCTGGATACTGACGGCCATCCTGCCTCCTCACCTGGCCACACTCTGCCCCTCCTGTCGCCTCTGTGTACACCCTCGGGATGGACAGTGACTGAAGGTAGAGCAGGGAGGCATGCTGCACTCTCTGAGCAGTTTATCTTGTACACGTTGTTCACATCAGACACATCCGGGTCCAAGGACCCAGGTCCTGGAGCGTTTTGTTCTGTTAGGTGCTTCGCTGGCATCACGCAGCCCTGCATCTTTTCAGGACTAAAGGGTGAGGGTGCACATGGGCCCCAGCACCAAGGGCAGATGTGGTGGGGTGGGACTCACTAGGCATGCAGGGGACTGATGGGTGAGGCCTGCAGAGCTGGTGGGCCAGCAAGACAGCTCAGGAGTGGACAGTAGGAGGATTTCAGCCAGGCAGGTGGGACACCTGCTAGAAAAGCAGGGGAGCTGAAGGTTTCCAAGAGCAGCCCCTCTGTGTTCTCCTGGGTGCTCAATGGAATTAAGAAAGTAGTGGGTGGGAGTTTGCACGAGTGTGCTCAACCCCTCACCCCACAAGTATCTGGCCTTGTTCTTTTTAGACCCTGCAGTACTTACAGCACAATGCAAAAGAGCGGGCAGAGCTGGCCTCCAGTACTGCAGCCAGCTCTGCCCCCAGCTTCAGCGGCCCCGCCTCAGCTGCCAAGATCACCACGCAGGAGCTTGAGGAGCTGAGGAGGCAGCTCGGCACTGTGGCCACAGGCTGCACACTGCAGCAGGTACGGCATCTGCTCTGGGGGCTGACCTTCCCGCAGACCACACCTGCCCACCTGTGGGCCCCATCGCTGTCAGCTGTGAAAATGAATCTGAAGCTCAGGAGCTAGAGGCTTCTTCACATTTGACCACAACCCAGCTTTCCATGGCCCAGGTGTTTGGTTTTTAATTGTATCCAGAATTCAGGACCTTTGAAGAGCATAGTCCTGCAGTAGATGTCCACAGGCCCGCTGGTGAAGGTGGGAGTGAGGTCTCAGCCATCAGTCAGCTCCCCACCTTCCTCCATCAGCTTTTGAGCTGGTTTTTACAAGAGTAGGCTTTGTAGAGAATCTTCTAGATTATTCCTTTCTCTTGTGCTGGTTTTGTCTACTTTAGCTTTCAGTTTGCTTTCCTTTCAGGAGTTGTTTGTAGTTTTATGTTGTAAGCCCTCATCACTGTCGTCCATTTCTTTCTGGTACCTTGGCTCTGTGTATTTATTTCCTGTATCGTCTTAGGGTGATTTCTGCATCAATATTTTACCCATTGTTGTTGTTGTTTAAGTGCCTTCGAGTTGATTCCGACTTACAACGACCCTGTGTAGGATTTCCAAGGAGCAGCTGATGAGTTTGAACCGCTGACCTTGTGGTTCAAATCGATGTTTTGGTCCAGTGTGTTATCCCGCAGTGCTACACCAAGACTCCATTTCACTTATAGAATCCTTCAATATCGCAAATCAGAAATTGAATTTTTTTAAGTTCCTTCAGTTTGAGAAATACTGAGTGTGTTCTTCCCTTTTGGTTTTCTAACTTCAGGTCTTTGCACATTTCATTATAATATTGACTGTTTGTCCTCAAACTGCCCTTTGAAATTTTCTGTTCAACTCTTTGATTTCTTCACTTCTTCCATTTGTTTTTGTATCTTTAGGCTGGAGAGCAAGTTTCAGTCTCTTCTGATATGAATTTTGGTCTTTTCCTTATTTCTTGTCTTAATGACCTTTTCCTTTCTTTATGATGCTCTTGATGTCATCTCACAGCTCTTCTGGCCTTTGATCATTAGTGTCTAAATTATCAAATCTGTTCTTGAGATGATCTCTCAATTCAGGTGGGATATGTTCAAGGTCAAATTTTGGCTCTCGTGGACTTGTTTTGATGTTCTTTAGCTTCAGTTTAAACTTCCAGAGTATTCCCCTGGCCTTGTATTGGCTGAGAATATGGAACTTTTCCACCATCTCTTTCCACAGAAGTAGTCAATTTGATTTCTGTGTATTCCATCTGGTGAGGTCCATGTTTATAGTTGTCTTTTTATGTTGTTCAAAAGTATTTGCATGAACTGTTCATTGGTCTTGTAAAACTAATATGCAATCTCCAGCATATCACCAAGGTCATATTTTCCAACTACTGATCCTTCCTCTTTGCTTCCAGCCTTTGCGTTCTTGTTGTTGTTGTTGTTGTTGTTGTTGTCGTTGTTGTTAGGTGCCATTGAGTCAGTACCGACTCATAGCGACCTTATGCACAACGGAAAGAAACACTGCCTGGTCCTGGGCCAACCTCACTATCGTTGCCTCACGTGAGTCCATCGATGCTGCCATTTTGCCAATCCATCTCACTGGGGGTCTGAATCTTTTTCTCTGACCTTCCACCTTACCAAACATGATATCCTTTTCCAGTGACTGGTCCCCCCTGACAATATGTCCGAAGTATGAGAGATGAAATTTGGCCATCTTGGCCTCCTAGGACCACTCTGGCTGCAATTCTTCTAACACAGATCTGTTGGTTCTTTTGGCAGCCCAACACCATAACTCAAAAGCATCAATTCTTCTATGGTCTTCCTTATCCATTGTCCAGCTTCCACATGCATATGAGGTTATTAAAAAATACCATGACTTGGGTCAGGCGCACCTTAGTCTTGAAGCTGACATCTTTGCTCTTCAACACTTTAAAAAGGTCTTGTACAGCAGATTTGCCTAATGCAATACGTAGTTTGATTTCTTGACTGCTGCTTCCATGAGTGTTGATAGTTGATCCAAGAAGAATGAAGTCCTTGACAACTTCAGTCTTTTCGCCATTGATAAGAATATTGTTTATTGGTCCAATGGTGAGGATTTTTGTTTTCTTAGCATTGAGATGTAATCCATATCGAAGGCTGTGCTCTCTGATCTTCATCAGTAAATATTTTAAGTCCTCTTTACTTTTATTGATCAAGGTTGTATAATCTGCATATCGCAAGTTGTTAATGAGTCTTCCTCCAATCCTGATGCCACGTTTTTCTTCACAGAACCCAGCTTCTCGTATTATTTGCTCAGCATACAGACTGAATAAGTATGGTGAAAGAATACAACCCTGTCGCACTCCTTTCCTAATTTTAAACCATTCAGTATTCCCACATTCAGTTCAAACAACTGCCTCTTGGTCCAGGTACAGATTCCTCATGAGCACAATTAAGTGTTCCAGAATACTCATACTTCGCAGTGTTGTCCATAGCTTGTCATGGTCTACGTAATCGAAAGCCTTTGTGTAGTCAGTAAAGTATAGGTAAACATCTTTCTGGTGTTTTTTGCTTTCAGCCAAGATCCATTGGACATCAGTAATGATATCTCTCATGCCACATCGTCTTCTGACTCCAGCTTAAACCTCTGGAAGTTCTCTGTCAATGTATGCCTGTAGCCATTTCTGTATTACTTTTAGTAAAACTTGACTCGCATGGGATCTCAAATACATCATCCTGTGATTTCCGCATTCCATTGGGTCACTTCTGTTTGGATCCTAGTCACCAGTAATTATCAACACACAAGCCACCAAATAGACAGGCCACCACCGTGTGACAACCTGACAGACAAATGGTGGAAAACAACAATGGCCTTCCAACACTTGCCCCTTCTCTTACCAGCTCTTCCTATCTGGGAGGGGCGGAGATGGAGACCCATCCCAATTGTAGAGACAGGCAGAGAGAGCTGTGAGTCAGTGCTGCCGCGAGCCGGCTCACCTCCTCCCGACAGGCTGTGAGCGCCCAGCAGAGCTGCCCTCGCTCCCAGCTACAGACGGTCCCATGCTGCAGGACCTGACTTAGGGTACCAGCTCTGTGGCATTTGGGGGATCATGTGATTCACTGAGGGGCTGCGGTCTCCTCGAGGCTTCCTCCCTCCCTTCCCAGCCTCTGGCCTGGTATGGCTCACAGACCATAGTTTGAATTCCGCGCAGCCTCCTTGAACCCTTGTCAAATGATTGACTTCTCTCCGTCAAAGACGTGATCTTTCTAAGTCTTTGCATTGAAAGTGTATCTTTCTGGTTTTGTATTTTAAACTGTCCTTGGTAGTCTCTGGAACTTACCAGAAAGATGCTGCGAGAGAAGCAGAAGAAGAGGAACTCGGGCCAGCAGCTGCCCGTGTTCCCAGCGTGGGTGTATGAGCGACCTGCTCTGACTGGGGACTTCCTGACCGGCTCGGGGATGGGCGCGGACACAGCTCTGCCCATAGGTATGGGATCTCATCTAGGCAGGGCGCCTCAGGCGTCATCTGGACTTAGGGTGTGATTCGGGGTTTCCTTCATGTGTGCTCAGGGCCCAGTGTCCTGAGGAGGAATCTGGGCTCCCCACAAGGCTGGTGCCACCAAGTCTCCCTAAGCTGCCTTTCTCCTGGCAGTGATGTCTGCCTGGGCTGCCAGGTGGCCCTCCTGTCCCATTGAGACGTCCCGGACAGAGCCAGCATATAGGATAGCCACAGGGAAGCAGACAGTGCCCCCTGCAGCCCTCTCATACTGGTGTGTGATGGGATTTCAGCAGATTCCATGTAAAATTTAAGGATAGACCAGCATTACAAGCTGTGGTTTGAATATTGCCACTTCATCGGCAGCCTCTCTGTAGGTCTGAATTTTATCTTTAGAGAGACCAGCATTTGTCTTCACAACCTGAGGTTCGATTGTTTGCCTTAAAATAGACAACAGTGCAGTAGTTGTGGTCACGTGTCCTCCAGCCGCATCAGTGTCCAGCAGCTCCTGGACTAGACACGCCTGTGCTGGGAGCTTGGGATCTCAGCCGTCAGGAACCCCTGGGCTCCATCCAGGCCACATGCACTGAGTTGGTTTTAGTGTCCGTGAATCTCTGAGACAGCTGTATGGAGGGGAAGGAAGGCAAAGCATAATCCTAACCAGATGGGTGAGGGCAGTACAGGGTCAGCAGGTGGAGGGGTCAGACCCTGCGCCATTCCCCCAGGCACGCTGCCCCTGACCTCCCAGGAGTCGGCCGTGGTGGAGGACCTGCTCTATGTGCTGGCCGGTGTGGACGGCAGGTACATCACTGCGCAGCCCCTCACGGGCCGGCAGAGCCGAACTTTCCTCGTGGACCCCAACCTGGATCTCTCTGTCCGGGAGCTGGTGAACAGGATCCTCCCGGTGGCCGCCAGCTACTCCACTGTGACCAGGTGGGTGCCATGCACTGGATCCAGGCCTGGACTCAGTTGTCACACCCAGAGGTCTGCTCAGCAGACCGTAGGGACCCTGGTGCTCTCAAAAAGCCCCTCATCTGGTACAGCCCAGGGAAGAGCACTGTGCCCCATCTGCACCCCTCAGGATGGACGGCTGAGCCAGCTACCTACCCGATGGATAGGGGCACACTTCCTGAAAGAGAAGGTGGCTGTCCTGCCTCAAGGTGCCAAGCCCGTCCGTCCTCCTTGCAGGTTCATTGAGGAGAAGTCGTCCTTCGAGTATGGGCAGGTGAACCACGCCCTAGCGGCCGCCATGCGCACACTGCTGAAGGAGTACCTGATTCTCCTGACGCAGCTGGAGCAGCTGCAGAGGCAGGGCCTACTGTCATTGCCGAAGCTCTGGTTCTATATCCAGCCCACCATGCGCACAGTGGACATCCTGGCCTCGCTCGGTACCATGGGGCCTCCTGGGAGGGCGGGGAGTGCCCGTGATCAGAGAGCGTTTGTAACTGCACTTGGGCTCAGAGGGCCACTGGCAGTGATGAGGGACGAGGGTCAGTGAGGCGGTGCCCATGGCCTTCAGTGGGTGAGCATCTCCTGCCTTCCTCACAGCCACGTCGGTGGATAAGGGCGAGTGTCTGGGAGGCTCGACCCTCAGCCTTCTGCACGACAGGAGCTTCAACTACACAGGGGACAGCCAGGCCCAGGAGCTGTGTCTGTACCTGACCAAGGCCGCCAGCGTGCCCTACTTCGAGATCCTGGAGAAGTGGATCTACCGGGGAATCATTGACGACCCGTACAGGTGGGTCTCTTCATGAGCTCTGCCCCTCCTGTCATGGTGTGGGGAAACCTACACATACCTCCGCTAGAAGGTGATAACATAAAAATGCGTATTTTTTTTCTAAATTATATTTACTTTGCTAAGAGTATGAGAGGGCTCCAGAAAACTCGTAGAAAGAATGGAGATTAAAAATCATGGGATTTTCGATTAACCTTTTGACGCCCCTTCATGTACACAGTGAAACATGCACCAGTTCACTTGCAGCTCGCTGACACTGATGACGTTCTTTTGGGAGTACAATGTTCTCTCTTTTTGCGCTGTCCCTCCTGTGCTAACCCTAACTCACCGCTCCTGAAACTTGCCATCATTCTGGTCCCACGTTGTGTTGTTGAGTGCCAACCAGTTGGTTCTGACTCAGCTACCCTGGATAGGGCCCCAAGGCTCAGACCAACTTTACAGTCCAGTGCTTGTGATCTACACTCAGCAGGGCGCCTAGCCACGTGGATGGTTTGTAAAGGACGGGAAGCTTGAGGCCCATGCTCTTTACTGGCTGAGCCACACCGTGAGGTGTGAAGCTGACCTCAGGGGATGGTTTTGATCTGTGGTTTGAAGGTTATCTCGGGAGAGGGACTGGTAAGTATGGAGTGCGGTTTCAAAGCCACAGTGCGTGTGAGACAGGTTGAGATGTGGCGAGGCACATGAGTGACAGCGCACATGCCTCGTGCCTGTCGTCTTACATGTGAAACCTAACGAGCTGAGTGTCTGAATGCAGGCTGGACCCCAGCTCTGCCGTGACAGAAGATCGCTAACAGACACCACACTCACACTCATTCTTAATGAGTCAGGCCAGTGCCAGCCTGAGCGCCAGCAGCTGCCCTGCTCCAATCCTGCCTCCTTTCCGTCCTCAACAGCCACCCCCAGAAGTGCACCAGTCATCTGCCCTCTATATGAGTGTGCCTGGGGGCCCAGCCCCCTATGTGTGAGCATGTCCTTCCCGTGTGTGAGCGTGTCCCCTGGGGCTCTCTCCCCGTGTGTTAGTCTGTTCTCCGGGGCCCCCTGCCCTCTGTGTTGTGAGTCTGTTCTCCGTGCCCCCTCTCCCCTGCGTCAGCACTCTTGCTGTCCACACAGTGAGTTCATGGTGGAGGAACATGAGCTGCGGAAGGAGAAGATTCAGGAGGACTACAATGACAAGTACTGGGACCAGCGGTACACCGTGGTGCAGCCGCACATCCCGTCCTTCCTGCAAAAGATGGCAGACAAGGTCCTGAGCACAGGTGGGTCATCGGGGTCCCGCTCAGACTCAGCCATACCTGGGCTCTTACGTTTGTCCTGAGTGGTCTAGGAGGGACTGTCCTGCCATGTGTCCAGCTCTTACTCTCCTGACCTGGGATGCACTTCCCACAACGTGTGTGCCCCACTACCACCTTCCCCCAGCAGTAGGGGTCTCCATGGTTCCTGTGCTCTCCTGGAGGGGTTCCTCGGCCCACCACCCTGAGCTGTCTGTGGCAGAGCCCAGGCAGTGGTCAAGCTGGGTCTTGGATTGTTACTTAGAATCCCAGTGGTCAGATGATCCCATGGCATGAGGCACCTCACTCACCTCTGTGACCCAGAGGTGGCCACATCCAAGCCCTTTCTCCTCCCTCCCTCTGTAATTTCTCCTGCTTCTTCCCACCCGATGAGCAGAGTCAGGGCTCCACCCCCGTGGTTGCAGGGCTGGGCCCAGCACACTGCCAGTGAGTCCTTCACGTCTCAGGACTGACCTCTCTGGGGAAGGGCTGGACATGATGGAGATTCTGGCTCTCCTTCCTCCTGTGAATTGGTTTTTGTGGGCTTGGTTGGAAAGGCCCAGAAATAAAGAACCCCAGCAGGTCACAGCTCTTGGGAGCAGCCCTGTTCCCGAGCTTTCATAAGACCGCCAGCACTGTTTCCAAGCCTTCCAGGAGACACATCTCTCTTCGGTGAAGTGAGA